>NC_060273.1:78832813-79132813 GCF_021613505.1 Equus quagga
GCACTTTATCCCTGGTGTGCACTGTATCCCTGGTGTGCACTTTATCCATGGTGTGTACTTTATCCCTGGTGTGCACTGTATCTCTGGTGTGCACTTTATCCATGGTGTGCACTTTATCCCTGGTGTGCACCTTATCCCCGGTGCACCTTATCCCCGGAGCACTTTATACCCGGTGCACTTTATCCTCGGTGCACCTTATCCCCGGTGCACTTTATGCCTGGTGCACCTTATCCCTGGTATGCACTTTAACTGGGCTCTTCCACCGGCACTGGTGGGTGGGGAGTGGCAGCTCCGGAATGAACCCTATAAGGGACATCTCTTGCCCTGGCCTTGGACACCATCCATTTCAGCTTAGCTTGCAGCTGGTATGGCAGGATCCCTCAGTCTGTCTTGCCCCGTGAGTGTCCATGTCCTTCTCCCCTGACAGCTTGAGAGCTCCTCTAGGGCAGGGCCAAAGCATCTGTTCCCAGGTCACCTCTTCTCAGGACTGATCATTGAATGCCCCCTGTATGCTCAGCCCCTCTCATTTGGACCTGCCCCTGGGGCCACCCACCCTATACACCCACAGGCCCTACTCAGCCCCTTCCTTACTTCCCAACTCAAGAGCTCAGGCAGGTACCGTGTAAGTGGTCGAGAGTGACAGACACTGGCTTCAGTGAAAGGGGCTCGTGTAAATGAGCTGCAAACAGTACCGAATCCAGGCTCCCAAATGTGGTCTTTCTCTACCTCTATGGCCAAATATTCCTCTGTATTGGCTTCACTTCCAGGCAGCCTCTTCCAAAAAAGAGTCAAATGGCTAAGGTAGCTCTGAGTTTATGTCTACCTTTGAGGGAAGAAGCCTTCCCCATCCCAAGAATATTCACAAAAGTCTCAGGATTCAGTATCATTGGCCCAGCCGGTGGAATATGCCCACCCCTGAGCCAATCACTGCGGCCTGAAGAGTCACTGCGCCCCCCTGGAGTGAGGAGCAGGGGCCAGCCCCAGGCAGTCCATATGGACTGATGGCAGGAGGGGATGCGTCCCAAAGGAACACGGGGAAAATTACCAGGAGGAGGATGGCTGCTGCACGGCAAACAGCAGTACCATCCACGACACCTGGCCGTGCCAGAAACACACGTTTTCTTGACTCACCCATTTTTAGATTGCAGACCTCTTCCCAAACTATCATGCTTGCTTACTTCCTTCCTTCCTTCATTCAACAAATTTTTTATTGAGGTCCTACATGTACCAAGCACTATTCTAGGTGAATCATATCAGTAAACAAAAGAGACGAAAATCCTCTCCCTCCTGAATCATTTCCAATGGAGTTGGGAGGAGAACAGAAACAATACACACAATAAATAAGTAAAATGTATGATATTATAGCCAGGGAAAAGTAGTTCAGGGGGGACTAGGACAGCATAAAAGGGATCAGAAGAGTGGACAGCACGAGGGGTACAGCAACTTTAAATAGAGTGCTCCTGACAGACACGTTGAGAAGGTGAATTCAAGCACAGATAAGAAAGAGGTAAGGGACCTTGTCATGTAGGTCTCTGGGGGAGGAGACTTCTAAGGAACAGGAAGAGCCAATGCAAAGGCCTCGAGGTGGGATGCCTGGCATGTTCTTGGAACAGTAAAGAGCAAAGGGAACAAGGGGAGATCGTAGGAGATAAGGCAGAGAGGTGGCAGGGCCAGGTGATGTAGGGCCTTCTAGGCCATTGTGAGAACTTTGGCTTTGACTCTTGGTGACATGAGGAGACACCCAAGGTTGGGGGCAGAGAACTGACCCGATTTGACCTACATTTTTAAAGGATGCCTCTGGCTGCTGTGCTGGGGACAGATTTGAGCCTGGAGACCAGTTAGGGAGCTACTGCAGAATTCTAGGGGAGAGTTGACGGGGACTCAGACCAGAGTGGCAGCAGTGGGGCTGGCCAGATTCTGGATGTACTTTGAAGGTAAAGCCAATAAGATGAGTTGAGGGATTGGGTGCGGGGTATAAGAGAAAGAGAGGAGTCAAGAGTGAAGCAAAATTTGGGGACCTGAACAACAGGAAGGATGGAGTTACCAGGAACCAAGGTGGAGAAGTGGAAAAGAATGAGGAGGAAAAGCAGGTGCTCACTTTGGGACAGATGGAGTTTGCCGCCCAAGTGGAGATGTCAGACCGGAAGATGGCTATGTGAGCAAAGTCTGGGCTAGAGATGTACATTCAGGAGTGATGAGGCCACCCAGGAGAGGGGGCAGAGTGTGTGAGAGGACCCAGAATGGAGCCCTGAGGGCCTCCTGCATTAAGATGGGGAGAAGAAAGAGGAGAAACAAGAAGGGGGCCTGAGAAGGAGCATCCAGAGGGGTAGAGGAAAAGCAGGAGAGTGTGGGATCCTATAACCAAATGAAGAAACAATATCAAGGAGGAAAGAGATGGACTGAGTCAAATACTGCTGATGGATCAAGTGAGATGAGGACCAAAAATTGCCCATTGGATTTAGTGACGTGGAGATCACTGGGGACCTTGACAAGAGCCATCTTAGTGGAAAGTGTTGCGGAGAACCTGATTAGAAAGGGATTATGAAATAACAATTAACACGCTTCATAGCAGCATCATTCACAGTAGCCAAAAGGTGGAAACAACCGAAGTGTCTATCAACAGATAAGTGGATAAACAAAACACGGTATATTCATACACTGGAATATTACTCAGCCATAAAAGGAATGAAATTCTGACGCACGCTACAACATGGATGAACCTTGAAAGGTATGCTAAGTGAAATAAACCAGACACCAAAGGACAAATATTGTACATTTCCACTTATAAGAAATATCTAGAATAGGTAAACTCATAAAAACATAAAGTAGAATAGAGGTTACTAGGGGTTGAGGGGAGGGAAAACAGACAGTTATTGTCTGATGGGTACAGAGTTTTTGTTTGAGATTATGAAAAAGTTCTAGAAACAGATAGTAATGATGATTACACAACACTTTTAATGTACCTAATGCCGCTGGATTATACACTTAAAAAGTTAAAATGGTAACTTGTATGTTATGTATATTTTACCACAATAAAAAATTAAATTAAATGGGCTTCAAAAAAATAATTAACAAGCATTTGTTGACCACCTGTTACATGCTAGACACTGGGCCAAGACCTAGGGGCTATGAAAGGCCACTGGGTGCCCAGATGGGGTCCAGCGAGTGCTACCCTAGCCCCAATCTGCTCCTTTTGTTCCCAGGGCCCCTGGTCTGGTAAGTCTGGGGACTGACACGAAATGCTGGTTGTGTGGAGATTTCAGAGAGCTATTTGATGACTGCTGGCCTGAGACCACGGTGGAGAGCCCTGGCTGGATGCCAGTTCCGTGGCTTTGCAGCTGGTAGAGCAATCACCATCACCGCTTATGGACAAACAGAATGAGGCCAGTGCAAAGGGAAATCTTTAGAGCATGCCACCAAGCTCTGTCCTTGGCCCTGGACTTATCTGGTCCATACGTGTTTTTCGTTTTTGTTTTGGCTTTGGTTTTTGTTTTTTAACCAATAATTTGAATGAAGACCTGGAGGAATACTCAACGTATTTACATAAACTGGAAGATGGAGGGAGATAACAGCAGAAGCCAAAAAAAGAGGCACGAGAGTGAGTAGTTAAGACCACGATGTCTGGATCCAAACTACCTGGGTTCTAATCCCAGCTCATTTATGACTGGTCAACTTGGGCATGTTACTTAACCTCTCTGTGCCTCAATTTCCTCATCTCTGATAATAGTAGCTCCCTCGCAGGGTTGTCCTGAAGTCTGAATGAGTTCACTCAGGGTCTGGCCCCTGGCGGATGTGTGTAAGTTTACTGCTCTCATCATTCTTGGGACTGGCTAAAGGGTCAAGTCAAAACCAACAAGATGGAAACTAATGAAGACAAATGAAAAAGCCAATATTCAGGTTCCAACAAAGCCATCGTACAAGTTCAGGGTCGGGGAGACCTGGCTGGGCATCCATCCATTCATCTGTCCATGAGAAACAGCCCAAGATGTCCACCTGATTGCCAGGGCAATGCAGCCGAGCCTGTTATTATGACCTTCAGTGGTATTCTCTGAGGTATAGCATCCGAAACTAAGGAGGTGACAGCCCCATTGTGTTCCAAGCTTCAAACTCAGTGGTGGAGGTCCTCTTTTGATGGTGGGAGTGCAAAATGGTACAACCGCTTTGTAAAAACGTTGAGCAGTTTCTTATAAAACTGAACATACATCCACCCTATGATCCAGCAATTCTGCTCCTAGGTACTCAAGAGAAATGAAAACATATGTTCACCCAAAGACTTGTACAAGAATGTTCATAGCAGCATTATCGGCAATGGCCCAAACAGGAAACAGCCCAGGTGTCCATGAAGAGGCAAATGGATTAACAACCTGTTATACATCCATACAATGGAATTCTACTCATCAATAAAAAAGAACAAACTACTGATGAATCTCCAAAACATAATGCTGAATGAAATAAGCCAGACACAAAAAAAAAGTAGATACCGTCTGATTCCATTTTTATGAAATTCTAGAATGGGCCATTGTGGAAAGAAATCAGAACAGGGCTGGCAGGGTGACTAGGAAACGTTCTGTAGCGATGGAAATATCTACTTCTTGGCAGGACTTGGGGTACACAAGTATATACATTTGTCAAAACTCAACCAAAGGTATGCTTAAGATCTGTGCATTTCATTATATATAAATTTTGCCTCAAAACAGCTAAGAGCCATACACAAACAGTGAACTCTCGTTAGTGATACGCGTGCTGAAGTGTGTGGAGGTGAAGCGTACTGATACCTACAGCTTGCTTTGAAATACGTCCAAAAAAGAAGACAAACTGATGAATGGAGGAGGGAGGCAGAGAGAGCGATAAAGCAAATATAGTACAATGTAAATTGTAAAATCTGAGTGGTGGCTATGAGTGCTCACTGTAAAATTTGTTCAACTTTTTTGTATGTGTAAAGTTGTAATAATAAAATGTTGGGAAAGGAGACAACTGATGCTCAAGGTAGGAGGACGCACATTCACACAGCTGTGACCTCTTCCCAAAAGTGGTGCCGCCTTTTGGGAAGCAATTTGTCAACATGTATGGAAATCCTTAGAAATGTTCCTGTTCTTCAGTCCAGGAGTTCCATGGCTAAGAATTTCTCTTAAAGAAATAAAAATGGATGTGGGCAAAGGTGTAGCTACAAGGCTGTTCGCTGAAACATTTATTATAATGACAAAAAGTTGTCTACAACTTAAATGCCCTAAAATAGGGCATTGGTTAAAGACATCGTGGTCTTTATGCACTAGATGCAGCAAATAAAATGGTGCATCACAAATATTTGCTGAAATGGAAAGACATTCTCTCTATATGTATAGTTTAGAAGAAAACGCAGGTCTTTGGGGCCATCCTACCCTTCACTAGAGGCTCCATCCTGTGACATTGATGCTCCTCCACATACCACCCGCTGTCAGATTCCCCGGCGTTCTTGGGGGGCTTTGTTTTCTCCCTATCACAGCTTATTTTTCTTATTTCCATGACATCCTCCATTTCCCATCCGCCTCTCACCTCCTGCACCCACTGTCCCCTTCCCCCTGCACTCTCCCTCGGGAACCACACCTCCAGTGCCACTAGTTGGACGCACAGCTTGACTGACACTTGGGGCCAGGCAGGGCAAGGGGACCACCCACAGTGTAACAGGATCTTGCAGGGCTTTCTCTCGGGGTTCAGGATTGCACCTTCACTTCCTCATTCTAAAGGGGGCCGCTGCCAATTGGAACCTGGGTTTGCCTTGCTCCCACGACGCCTGCCCCGGGCTCTGGGAGGAGGTAGGTGAGGGGTGATGAGAGGCAATGCTTGTTGGGAGCTTGCGGGAAAGGCAGTGCTCTGGAGAAATTCCCCCACATCTCCAGCACAGCCCTTGGAAACTTGAAATTCTTCTTTCTTTAGTATAAGAATTATTTTGTTCTCTTTGTCCCATTCCTCAGTCTTCCAGAGCAGACCTGTCTTCACAACTAGATGAGGCTTCCAGGTGTTAAACAAAAACTGCCTTTCTCCCGTAAAAGGCCTCCTACCTACCACCAGGTTTGAATAACTTCGCTTTTGCCTCCCACTTTCTTAATACACGCCTTGGCATCAGTCTGGGAGGAAAGTCCCCAAGGAGCTAAAAGGGGTTGTCTTTGGGTGGTGGGATTGTGGATATTTTTTCCTGTGTGTATTTTCTAATTTCCTGATAATGAACACCTATTTTCTTGTGTGTTGAGAAGAAGATAGTCACCACAGAAGGGCCATTCCCACCCAGTGTATACCTAACGGAGAGCTGCTCAGGAGACGAAGGGCTAGAAAGGTTGTTTATGAGGAACTGGGACCACTGAAGCTGGAGAGAAGGCTGGCGTGGGGCTGGGAGGGTACAGACCTCTCTGCAGCCTCCTGGGGCCTGTGTGCAGCAGACAGAGGCACTCTTCTGTGTTCTACAGGGTGAGTTCGTTCCAACGAATGGACAGCACAAGAAGGCCAGTTTGGTTTCACTAGAAGGAGCTGTCCTACAATGGAACAGGCTGCCTTTTAAGGCAGTGAGCTCCCTGTTGCATGAGGTGTGCAAGCAAGATGGGCAGCTGACACGAGGGTTAGAGAAGGGATTTCTGTGCTGACCAAGAGAATGGACTCAGAGTCTCTGAGGTCGATTAAGCAACTCAAAATGAGTTTTTAGCCTCTCTGCCCAAAGTGTCGAGGGAGCTCTGAGGCCATTTCGACGTTGGTGGCAGAGGGGGTGGTCAGGGAGGACTTTCTGGAGGAGCAGGCTGGATTACTGTCCTTCTGGCCCCTCAGTCTCCAACCTAAGGGTATAAATCTTACTGACTCCCTTGTCTGGGGTCCTCTAGTCCTTTCCAGGTGAAAATTACCAGGGCCTCAGCAGCTGTCTGGCTGCATGATCCTGGATGGCTCCCTGCTCATCTCTGAGCCTCAGTCTGCCCCTCTGTTTTCAATGGTCTTAGCTGAAACCATCCATGTTTTTCCCTCCAGGGACGGCCAAACTGCCAGTCACACACTTATATGTTGGGGGAGGGGTTTGGAAGAGGACCCTGGTTGAATCCCAGCTTACAGTCCTTGGGAGGTGGGCCCGATGCTCCCAGAAGAGTCAGCAGAGGTAGCAGGGGCCCCAGAGGCAGGCCAGGGGCTCAGCCAGGTCCCCTAGATCCCCCTGCCCAGCCCTCGGCCTCCAGGAAGGTCAGACAGGAGGCCCAGTATTAGTAGATGTTACTATGCCTGGGTTGTCACCATGGTAATGTGGGCATACTTATGACCTTACCCCAGGGCCCCTGAATTCCTCCTCCCCAGGGTCCTCAGGGAGAGGTCCCAAGTCCCAGCCTCCCTCCTCAGGCTGTCCTGGCGCTGCCCAAGGGGGAAGAGTGCTCTGATGAGGCAGGGAGTGGTGTGGGCTAGGTGAGGCCAGGAGACAGTTGAACACACCCGCACTCTCCTGCAGATCAATTCATTCAGGGTGGTTCAGGGGTTAGCGTACAGGCTTAGAGGTCACTCAGCTCTGGTCTGAATCCCCATGCTGAGCGACTTTGCGCAAATGGCTCCACTTCTCTGGGCCTGTGAGGATGTTGCTGTGAGCATGAAATGGGACGCCACCGGGATGGCGATGAGCTCATGCCTTCATTTTGTTCTCACTCACATAGCCACTCAGAGGCGGAAACCCACCGTAGAACCCGGCAGCCCTGAGCCCCTACCTGCCCGCCCCTCTGTCCCCCACCCCGCTTCCTCTCCCACCCCTCCACCCCTCCACCCGCCCCTCCTCCTCTCCGCGGCTCGGCGTCCTCAGCTGCCCCCGGGCGGCCCTTCTCGGTACTGCAGCAGCCGGCCCTGCTCACCCAGCCCGTGGCCCCCGCGTCCCTGGCTGCCTTGCAGAGGCGGGGCGCGGAGTCCTCTCCTCGTCTCAGGCGGCCAAGCCCTTGTCTCCAAACCTTTAAAAACCTGGTGGTCATTCTCAGAGACTAGTCTCAGCCCCTAGGTATGGGCTCTGGATCCTTCTTGCGGGTTCCCGACCGTAGTAGGAGCCCGAAAAGCAACACTGCGCCCTCCTGGCTGGGACGGCCAGTACTCTGTAGAGCGGGAGGCCGTTGTGGGCAGAAGGGAAGTGGGCGCAGCACATTCTTGAGAGAGATCACATAACGATCCGGGGCTGCTGGGGGTGTCCAGGCACACATACACATACACACACGCGCGCGCGCGTCAGCACCTACATACACCATGCCCCCTTGTGGACGCACACGCACGGCACACACTCACAAGCACCATGCGACCGAGCGCACATAGCGACATCACCACCCAAACAGCCCTGCTTTTCCGTCCATCCATCCCTCCGTCCCCTGTCCTCCTGCCTCTTCCCCACAACCGGAGGAAACCAGTGTTTACTATAAATTGCAAATACAAACTCCGTCCCATGGCCTAAAGCCCTGAATTGGATGGCCCTGCCCGCCCCTCAGCGCCACCTCCCCTCATGCCCGTTATTCACTATTTCTCCAACAAAAATATGCAGCACTCACACATTCACAGGTCCTGTGCACTTACTGCCTCTCTCCCTGAAATGTTCTTCCTCCAGATCCTCCAATGGCTGCCTCCTTCCCTTCTTTTAGGTCTCAATTTAAATACCACCTTCTTGAAGAGGGCTTCCAGACTGGAGCTAAGAGGCTCCCTACCCTCCACTCTCCAAGCATGTTTCCTTGAAAATGTGTATCCTAATCATTAGGGGAATGCAAATCAAAATCACAATGAGCTATCACCACACACCCATTAGGATGACTAGTGTAAAAAAAATAAATAAATAAAACAGAAAATAACAAGCGGGGCCAGTCTCGTGGCCAAGTGGTTAAGTTTGCGTGCTCCGCTTTGGTGGCCCAAGGTTTCCGGGTTCAAATCCTGGGCGCAGACATGGCACCACTCATCAAGCCATGCTGAGGCGGTGTCCCACATAGCACAAATAGAAGGACCCACAACTAACAATATACAACTATGTGTTGGACGGTTTGGGGTAGAAAAAGGAAATAAATAAAATCTTAAAAAAAAAGAAAATAACAAGCACTGGTGAGGATGTGGAGAAATTGGAACCCTTATGCACTATTGGTGGGAATGCAAAAAGGTGCAACCATTGTGGAAAACAGTATGGGGGCCTCTCCATGGCCAAGTGGTTAAGTTCGCACGCTCTGGCTTCAGCAGCCCAGGGTTTCGACGGTTCGGATCCTGAGCAAGGACATGGCACTGCTCATCAAGCCATGCTGAGATGGCATCCCACATGCCACAACTAGAGGGACCCACAATTAAAAATATACAACTATGTACCGGGGGGCTTTGGGAGAAAAAAGGAAAAACAAAATCTTTAAAAAAAAAAAAAGAAAACAGTATGATGGTTCCTCAAAAAATCAGAAACAGGATTATCATATGATCCAACAATTCCACTTCTTGGTGTATACACAAAAGAATTGAAAGCAGGGTCTCAAAGAGATATTTGTACACCCATGTTCATAGCAGCATATTCACAATAGCCAAGAGGGGGAAGCAACCCAAGTGTACATCAGTGGATGAATGAATAAACAAAATATGGCATATGCATACAACGGAGTATTATGCAATCTTAAAAAGAAAGGGAATTCTGACACATGCTACAACATGGAGGAAGCTTGAGGACATTATGCTAAGCAAAATAAGCCCATCACAAAAACACAAATAGTGTCTGCTTTCTCTTAAATGAGATATCTAAAGTAGTCAAATTCACAGAAACAAAGTAAAAGGGTGGATGCCAGGGGCTGGGGGAAGGGGAGTGGGAAGTTGTTGTCTAATGGGTACCGAGTTTCAGTTTTGCAGGATGAAAAGAGATCTGGAGATGGATGGTGGTGACAGTTGCCAACAATGGCATGTAAGTACAACAATGGAATGTACTTAATGTCAGTGAACTGTACACTTAAAAATGGTTAAGATGGCAATTTTTCTATTATGTGTATCTTACCACAATTTAAAATAATCAATAAAAAATATGCATCAAAACATTCGTTTGCTTGTTTGATCCTGCCTGACCCATTAAACTGTGAACTCCACAAGAGCAGCCCTCTGTCTGTGTGGTGCACCTCTGTGCTGCCAGTCACTGAGGACATGGGGAACAACACAGACAGTGTGCTGAGGCTCAGCCTGGGGGGAGGGGAGAAAGACACTGAACAAACAAGTGAACAAAACTATCACCTATCAAGTGCCAGGGAGAAAATTAAAACAGTGAAATGTAACAGAGTAGCTGCACAAGGGGGATGTCAGATGGAGCAGTCAGGCACACCATCTCGGAGGTGGTGACATTTGTGCTAAGACCCAAGAAATGATAAAGAGTCAGTCATGAAGCATCTGGAAGACCAGAGCTGCAGACAGGGAACAGCTATTGCAAAGGCCCTGAGGTGAGCATGAGCCTGGTATGCTAGAGGAACAGCAGAGAGAGGAAGGGGAGAAGGCATAGAGAGAAGGAGGAGGAGCCAGGAGAGGGAGAGGTGATGGAGAGAATTCCTGATGGCCAAAGAGGAAGGCCCCATTGAGTCCGAGTCACCAACCTCTTCCACAACAGGTGAGCTTCTGTGAATGGCAGCCTCGAAGTACCCAGCTCCACACTAAAAGCTTTCTGTAGATTAGCTCAGAGAATGCTCGCAACAGTCCTTGGGGCAGGTGGAGTCATTATCCTGTGGTATAAAGGAGGCAATAGGGTCAGAGAGCTTGGGCGAGTTGGTGGGTCTGGGAGTAGAGTCAAGGGCAAACAGTGGGAGAGGGAGTCTTAATCACCCTGTGCGGGCTGCTCCTTCCCTGTCCCCCTTAGGGACCAGTCTGAGGAGGCTCTTTCCTCCCACCTAGCTGCACTGTCACCCACCCCCTCTGCCTCAAATGCGAGGGTCTCCTACAGGCAGCTGGTTGCTGGCCAATCACTACCAAGGGGTTTCCATTCCTCCTTCCACTGTCTCCCAAAAGCAAGCCAAGGGGAGAGAACCCACCCTCTGTCCCTCACCCAGCTGGGGACATGGGCTGGGAGAGGCAAGACCAAAGCCCATCTCCGGCTCAATAATAGCCTGTTTCTGAGGCCCATCTGCAAACTCTGCCCTTGGGAGCCCCTAATCTCAATGGGAGAGCATCAGGAACCCCATGGAAGCCAGGATGGACGGAGCCTGGCAGTCAGTGAAAACACCCCCAAGGCCAGGGGCAGCAGCATCTTCAGGCCTGAAGGGGCTGGCTTCGCTCTCATGCCCTGCACTGCCCCAAATTCTGGACTGTGGCAAGCTGGGAGAGAGCAGGGCCCCCAGGGAGGGCTACAGCCTTCCACCAGCTGGGAGGTGCACTGTAGGTAAGGAGCCAGTCCCATCTCCTGCCTGCACTCCTGGGCTCAGGGAACTGAGAGCCACGCCCCACCCACCCCTCCCCCCCCCCCACCCCCGCACTGGCTGCACCACAGAGGGAATGCCTGAGGGGGCAGCCCGAGTCCCCACCCTCACAGCTCCCACCCCAAAATAGACATGAAGGGTCTTCCACCCAGGGCTGGTTACACTGCAGGGCCCAGCACAAAATGCAAATGCAGAACCCTTTGTCCAAAAAGCAAGGGAAAAGTGCCTAATTTTAAAGGCACTCAAATATAAAACTAAATATATTTGAAGATTTCTCCTTTCCTATGTGGTCTGTCTCTCGACTTGTCACGATGTATTTTTATTTGCTATTTAATATCATTCTAAGTAAAGAAAAATTAAAAATTTAAATGACTAGCATGCATTTTACCATTCATCTTTATATTGTGCAATGCCAGTTTTAAATGCAAATACAAGGGCATTTCACTCATACGCAGAATCATAGAAATTACGCAATTTGTATTTTGTAGCTCATGCATGCAAATGTATTTCATTCTTACCTGACCGGTGGAAACACTGCACAGACAAACTCCACTGTTTTTATTTCACTTCTTGACTTGCACACATCCTATCCACACGGTCTACTTCGGCTGACTGATGAGTAAGGAAGGACAGAAAGGAAAAGGGGCTGTGGGTTGCTCCATCTTTCCCCGTGCTGTGTCTTCATGGTCTGCGTAAGGCGAGGGCCTATCCAGGGAAGTCATATCCAGGTAGGGGAGTAGCTCTAGGAAAGAAATGAGGTGGGAAAGCCTGAGGCGTTCTTAGGGGGCTGGGATGCTCCAGACTGGCTGCTCCCTGTGGAGGAGCCATGAGAGCCGAGGTGGCAGGTCACACGATAGAGGCCCTGAGTACGCTCCATTGGGCCTTATTCCATTCTGACCATGCCACCCTTGCCTAGAACATTCTGTGGCTCCCCAATACCCTCAGGATAAAATCCACAGCCCCATTCCTGAGCCTCAAGGCTCTGCCTCCCCTCTCACCACTGTTCATTGTCACACATTCTATGGCAGCCAAAGCTCTGAACCCTGGGCTTGGGGCCTGCCCGTCCCTCCACAGAGAACCCTCTTCCCCTCCCCCCAGGCTGAATCTCAGTACCTTGTCTGTCTTGTTCCCCATGTCCTCAGTGACTAGCAGCACAGAGGTGCACCACACAGACAGAGGGCTGCTCTTGTGAAGTTCACAGTTTAATGGGTCAGGCAGGATCAAACAAACAAACGAATGTTTTGATACATATTTTTTATTGATTATTTTAGATTGTGGTAAGATACGCATAACATAGAAATTACCATCTTCTCCTGGCCAGTGTGTACTCATCCTTTGGGTCCTGACATAAATATCACCTCCTCCAAGAAGCCTTCCCTCACCTCCCAAGCTGGGTCAGGAGCCTCCCCTGGACTGTCACAAGCCCTGTGCTTCCCCCCATCACTACTTGGTGACTCCTCCTCCTCCCTCACTACAGACGGGCTTTCTGGGGGCAGGGACGGGCTCCTGTTCAGGTTAATAGCCCCAGAGCCCGACACATAGTAGGTGCTCGATAATGGTCACAGAATGAAGACATGAGTTCTCAGGCAGTGGGAGCCGTCTCTGTCTGAGCTAGCTTCTCACGGATCAGGCCAGGGAGGAGGGACTGAGAGGCATGATGCATCTACTGTGTTCCAGGTCCTGATGGCGCTTTAAATTCCTGACCTCATTTTTTACTCCCATCCAGCCCAGAAAGGCGGTGTTCTTGTACCTGTTACACAGATGGGGGGACAGAGGGTGGGACTCATCCTCTTTTCTTGCCCACCCCTACACACACACACCCAAGCCCCAGCCAAAGTGACAGCCCAACGGCCTCTCAGCCAGGCCAGTCCAGATGTTCTCTTTTCTCAGCCAGTCCCAGAGAGAACTCACTCCCAGCTGGGGCCTGTCCCATCCTTTCTCCCTCCTCCCTCTTCCTCCCCCTCCCCACTTCCTTCCTGCTCTTGGATATTCCCTTTGCAGGAAAGGCCCCAGGTTCCGGGGCAAGGCCCCCAGGTCCAGCTGCCCAGGCCAGGACACATGCTTCCTCCATCAACTAGCTCCCTCTGCCCTCCCCGGGGACCGGAAATCTGATCCAGGCCTAGGGAACATGGGAGCCCTGCACAGAGGACAGCCCAAGGTCATCTTGTCCCTCCCTCTGCCACCAGCCCTAGCAGAGGCAGAGGAGCTCTGGAGCTCATCCTGGAGGCCTGGACTTGGGCACCAGGCCTGGTAGGGGCTTTGTCACTTTGCCTGTGAGTTGGTCATTACCAACAGCCTCTTCAGGAAGGCCCTGAGCCTTTGTCAACCTAGTGTAATAACCTCTTGGATCTCACGTGCTGAGTGAGTCACTCTGCACAGGACCTGGCACAAAGCGAGTGTTCAGCTAACAGCATCTGTGATCATTATCATCCTCCCCAGTAGCATCATCATCAGATTTAATCCTCACAACTATCCTTGGAAGTAGATAGAGTTTTTATCCCCAATTTATAAATGGGGAAACTGAGGCTTAGAAAGAAGGAAGCGACTTGACAAAGCTCCTTCAGCAAGTATCAGAACTGAGCTCAAACCCAGACCAGACCAGTGCTCTTCATCACTTCACTGTTCTAGCACCCATCCATCCACTCTTGGTGATCCTGGAATATTTCTTTACCTGCTGGGTGCCTCAGTTTCCCCACCCATGCAATGAGAAGGAGAATGGAGGTGGTGTCTCTAAGGACCTGTAAGTCTAAGGGAACTCCCTCACTAACCCATTGAGCAGAGGCTCACTGAGTGCTGTCCTGATGCCAGACCAGAGATGGGCGCAAGAGCACAGATCTGACCCTGGAGGGTCCTACAGGCCAGGGTCACCCAAATCCAGGACAGACTACAGGAGTCTAACCTGGATCCCTCCTGCTATAGCTCCATCTATTTCCCCAACACACAGAGGACAGGAAACCATGTTGTGGGAGGGGGAGAGGATGCCCCCACCCCTTCGGGACTGCTGAAGATTTGGGGACAAGCCCAGGCAGGTGGGCAGGGTACTTAGGGCTAGCCGGTGGGCAGAGGCAGTAATGGTGTTATTCACGGGTAGGTGATGGCCGGCAATCCCATTGCTAAGAGCTTAGGGACAGGCAGGAACTGCCAGGAATGGAGGCACCTCACCCTACCACCAGCCCCTCATCCTCCCCTCCCTCTCCAGATAGCACACCCAGATAAAAGCCCGAATTGCTGAATCCTTGAGTAGAGATCCACTTCTTAGCAGACAGCTCTCCCCGCACCACCACCATTCTGCTCCCACAGATCCGACTCTGGGGCCTTCAGTCTCGAGCTCTCTAACCAATGTTCTTCCTTCATCCCAGGCTCCAGTCTCTTTGCCTTGCCCCCAGAGAGGAGTCTGGATTGCCGACAACCCCAATGCCCTACCTCTCACCCTTCCGCGTGCCAGCTGAAGGACAGGCCCAAGAAACTAGGACGCTGGAAGAGGGAGGGAAGAAACGCACCACCCGGTCCCCGCTCGGCAGCCCAAGGAGCGGCGCTGCTCCGTGGCCACCAGAGGGCGCGCGCTCCCTCCTAGAGCCGAAGCCACGACGGCCGCGGCGGCGGGCCCGGTGGGACTAACAGAGAATGAGGGGTGGGGATGCGGTCACTCCCGCCAGGACTCCTCTGAAATGCAGCCCTACCCCGGGCGCGGACTCAGGCTTCGTCAGACAAAGGCCTCGGATGCACCCCCTCGACCTCCACCTCGGCCGCGCCCCGCGCTTCGGTCTTCAGCTGACCGCTCGCGCGCCCCCTCCTGGCCACTGTGAGCACTGCGGTTTGGTGGAGCTCGAGGTGGGAGGGTGGGAGGGACAGAAAGATAAGGGAGATTTACTGGGAAACAGAGTGGGGCAGGAGACGTGTAGTGGGAGTATACTGGGCAGAATGAGGTTGTAGTCGTTAGCACTGGGTAAACAGGAGTACTAGGAAGGTACTGGGAACCACATTGGATGTGTAGGGTACTGGGTAGGTAATAAGAGGGCACTAGGAGCCACTAGGCAGTTAGTGGGGGCAGTGGATGGACCTTGAAGGATATTAAGGGGCACCAAGCCTAAACTGGAAGAAGGGCATCAGATGTTTACTGGGTGATAACTGGGGGAGCCTGAATGGATATTTGAAAATACTGAGTAACAGGCCGGCCCGGGGCGGAGTGGTTAAGTTCACGTGCTCCCCTGCGGCGGCCCAGGGTTCCGCCGGTGTGGATCCTGGGCGCAGGCGTGGCACCACTCGTCAGGCCACGCTGAGGCGGCGTCCCGCATGCCACAACTAGAAGGACGCACAACTAAAAATACACAACTATGTACTAGGGGGCTTTGGGGAGGAAAAATAAAATCTTTAGAAAACAAAATACTAAGTGTAAGAGGATAGTGTATAACAACTGAAGACACCAAGTGGGTACTTCGAAGTACTGGGAGGCACTGGGAAGACACTGGATGAGGACTAGAGGCACTAGGGGGGATCTGAGGGGGAGGGTCATTAAGCCCACAGTGGGAAGCATTGAGTGGTTTTTGGGATATGGCATGACTGAGAGGTTAAAGGGGCATTACGACAGCTCTCGGCAGGTACTGGAGACATGGGCAATATTGGTGAGAAGTGGGGATACTGGAGGACATTGGGTGGGTACTGGAAGTCACTAGCTTGCACTCATACCCTGGACCAGGAGGGCACTTCCCCAGCAGTACCTCAGTGCCCCCATACTGCAGCCCCTCGAGCCTGGATCATTGTGCCATTTTCACAGCCAGGACTTAGATCAGAGATGTCCCTTGGCCAGAGAGGGTCCCCTTCCCTGACCACGACCTGTTCCTGATTTCCTGGCCAGAAGTTGGGGCGGGGGGAGCACTGCACATGGACAGAAGACAGAGCCCTCATATTGTCTACCTCCCCCAGATGAAGAGGGAAGTAAAGACAGGTCAGCCCCTCATCTCTAGAAAAAAAGGAGCCCCCTCTTCAGTCCCTCCCACCAGGCTTCGGCCTCCTGGCCCAGCTTGCTGGCTGCTGGGCCGGGAGGGGCTGCCAGGCTCGGCCTCCTGCCCACTGCGGGGCGCCGGGGGAGGGCGGCGCGCGGCTCGAGATGCCGCGTTGCCATGGAGACGCTGCCGCATCCTGACTGCTCCTGGCAACGGGGTCCCGCAGCCAGGCAGGCGCTCGGCGGGGACCCCAGGGAGCGGGCGCGCCAGGCTGCCCACGGCGCCACCAGGCCCCCGGGACACGGATACAGCTCCCCCACCCACAGACACCCCTCACTCATGCTCCCACCACACACACATTTAGACAGGCGCCCCAGCTGCAGCAGCCCAGGCGGAACTGCAGCCCAAGCCCCCCCTGCAGCCCCCACTCATTAATTCAGCAAACATTTGCCGACCGTCTCAGTGCCAGGCGCGAGCTGGCCACTGCGGCTGCCGGGACGAGTCACGCGGGGACGCAGCGCCACCCCCCTACCCCTCCATCTCACAGCCCACTGAGGAGGCAGACACAGAAACAGTGCAGTCAATACCGTGACCCCAACAACAGACACCCGCTGACTGTGTGCTAAGCCCTCCCCATGCAGGGACTCACCCAGACTGTCCCACCCTTGGGAAGCACTGTGAGAACCCCTTTTCACAGATGAGGAAACTGAGGTACCCCAGAGTTCATTTATTCACCCCAGGCCACATACCATGAGGCAGAGCTGGCCTTCTAACTTGGATCTTAACCGCTTCCCCAAACTCCCCCCGCCAGAAGGGTTTCCAGAGCATATATGAAAGAGGACCCAACTCAGCTGGGGAGACAGCAGCAAGAATTTCCAACTCAAGCTTGGGTAGAAAATGCAAGTCCTCCAGGCAGAGCAAGAGCAGGCACCCTCAGTGGAAAGGACCGCCCATGCAAAGATCTGGAGAATTTAGAGTGGCAGGCTGGGAGTGAGGGAGAGCGAGGGCCGAAGATGTGGTTAGAAAGATGCTTGGAGGCTGGTTGGGGAGGCTCAGTATGCCAGGCCAAGGGGCCTGGACTCCCTTCCTGGAGGAGTAGGAAGGGGTCGGCAAGGGAGGGCATGTGCTGACTGCCGCCCAGGCAACCATAGGGAGGGGGCTGCCCAGAGCAGGGGGAAGCTGGGGAGGAGAGGCTAGAGAGCAGGCCCTGCTCGTCATCCCAGTGAGCGACAAGTGGACCCAGCCCCAGCAGCGGGGTCCAGAGGGGAAGCAAGACATATCCTTCTGGCTTCTTAAGCAAACATTCTTCTGCCTGAACCAGGAACCCAGGGGATGACCCCAGAGCTAGATCTAGATACATGACAATGTGGGGGCCTCAGGGAGAGCAAGGGCTTCAGGAGGGCAGCAAATGAAAGCATGCTTCAGAGTGACGTGAGGAAAGACCAGGGCTAGACCCCTGGAAGGACTTCCAAGGGGAATGGGTTTGAGTTTCTGAGAGAGGCCAGGGGACCTTGAGAAGAAAAGAGCCCCTCACACACCTGGACATAGAGTAGACAAGCTGTCCCTTCCAGACCCCTCCTACCAGTTATTCCTTCCTGGCCCCTGTCCAGCAGATCTCGTCCAGGGCACCCCCTGAGGAGGCGCAGTATCCAGCCCTAGCCCCCCCCCCCCCCCCCAAGGTTAGCCTAATTTTTTCCCTTCCATGGATTCAGGTCATTGCTCCCTGTCCTCTCTCCGAGGCGCCGCGGAATGTGACTAATTCCCTCCCTTCATTTACGGGTCCTGTTACCTGGGAGGTATTTATAGTGTGACAGCCTCCCTCCCTCCCCAGCGACTCAGCTGCTCTCCCTCCAGGCCATCTCTCCCCCACTCAGCCAAGCTTTGCCTCCCCTCTCCTGCCACAGCTCCACCACCTCCCCGAGAGCCCTCCCCGCACCTGCCATTCCCCTGGCAGGAGGAGAGGCAGGCTCAGGTGGGAGGGGCCTGATCCAGCAGAGTGGAGTGCTATCTGCAAGGGGGATGCCCCTCCCCTCTTGAATACCCCAAAAAGGCAGCTTAGGGGCCAGGCTGGGGGACAGCGACAATTTGCTGACCCCTCTGTGACCTCACCATGCAGTCTGATGTCAACAAGAGGCAACAATTATTGAGTGCATACTGTGTGCCAGGTAACACTGTTAACTTTCGTTTGCAGATAAGGAAACTGAGGCTCAGAAAGGCCAAATGACCGCCCTCAGGTCTTTATAGCTGGGGTGGGGTGTTCCTGCACAGCCACCCTCCAGAGCCCAGCATGGTGTGTGGGAATACTGGCCCCAAAAGGCAGGTTGGGTCGGGTAAGGACTGCAGGATCCTTAGGGGGTACCTGATCAAAACCCATCTCACAGAGCCAGTAGTGTCCCTACTGGTCCCAAGCCATGGCTGGTCTGCCCAGGGGTTGTCAGGGAATGGCATCAGATGGAGTCCACTGCCTGCCCCACACATATCCCCTCCTCCAAGCAGGGATCACTAAGGAGGTGGAGTGGGAGGGCACAGATCTAGCCAAAGACAGAGAACAGGGGAGCCCTGTGTCCAAAGAGGATGAATGAAGGGAAACTACAGCAGAAGGGAAGGAAGTCAGACCCCATGAGGAACTTACAGGTATGGAAGGCCAAGGCGGGGACCAGCTGCCCTTTCACATCTCCAGTCTCACAACTGCCCTACGCTCCTTTTCACAGCTGGGATGACTGAGACCCTGAGAGGCAAAGAGACCAGCTCAGCTTTTCCCAAATTCTCTGACCAGAAATTCCACAATACTCATAAAGTGGCTTTGTCAAGATTTCTAGGCGACTGGAGGGAATGGAGGAGGAGGCTGAGTTCAAATCCAGCCTTGTACTCACAAGTTTGGTGACATAAAGCAAGTAACTTTGCCTCTCTGTGACTTGATTCCCATTTGTAAAATGGGCTGATATCACACCTCACTCATACGTGGCCATAGGACTCAGGGACCTGAAACAGGCAGAGTCCTGAGCGCGAGGCCAGGCATATGGCGGCAACTCCAGGAATGTCGGCAGGTAATACTGTGGTTTGTATTTTTCCCCGCTTCTTTCTTCTCTCTCAGATCTGAGCAAAGGGGCCATATCTCTTCCCTGAGACTGAGGCATCCTGAGGACAAGAGCTGTGTTTCTACCATCAGCCTGCCATCAACTGTCCTTGGGACCAGGAAGTCCCGGGCAGGCTGCTGTCGGGAACCAACCTTCACTGCTGTTATCATTATTTTCATTATCAACAGTCTATCATTCTCTATGGCTGTAGCCCCACCAGCACACACCCAGCTAGGCTTTTGGCTCTTATCTGGAAAACACTGCCACAAATATGCACCACAGTTCCCACGTGAGCCCCAACTAGGGGGTCACACTGGGTCCAACAGCCCCCACTGTACCGCCATCCTCCATCACCACTAACCCCCACCATGGGGTGCCAGGAGCTGGCCTGGAAGAAGAAAGACACTGAGTCATTCTGATTCCTGCTTCAGGGAGCCAGAGCCAGGCAGCCCAGGCAGCCCCTCCAAGGGGGACATCAGGGGCAGGGTTAGGTCCCTGGAACTCTCCTGGCAGCCGAGGGGCTGAGCATGGCGTCCCCAGCAGCCAGATTTGGGAGGGGGTAGAGGTAAGAAATGGCAGGGCTTTAGTGACTGGGCCCTGACAGAACAGGAAGGGACAGCAGCAGGCATCTGTGAGCACCCCTATCCATCTGGCACCTGGCCAGGTCTCCATCACACTGGGAACAAGGGAGCCCCACTCAATTTACAGGTAAAGGCTACAGACTCAGGGAGGTCCTGTCAACTGCCAGCGATCACACAGCACCTAGTAGGTGGGGGCAGGTAATACCTGCTCAGATGCCCACAACCTTTGATCCTCATGTCCTGAGTGGACAGCCAGACCCAAGGTTTGGGTGGGGTGGGTGGAAGCAGCCAGCAACGCTGTCCATGCTGGCAGATGGAGGGTGGGAGCGAGCATCACAGGAGAGTGGGAACAGATGCCAGGGAGCAGGACAGTGGAAGTGAGGCGCTCTGGGCCAACTCTTCAGCAGGGCAGTGCAATGGGGTGCAGCCTAGGACTGGACATCAGAGGCCTTAGTCTTCAGCCTGGCTCATCCCAAGCCTATTGTGGACCTCAGGCAAGGCCTGGCCTCTCTCTCTGAGTCTCAGTTTTCCCCAGTGATGCTATGGCACTCTGAGATCCAATATTCTCCCTAGCAGTTCTGAGTCAGGCCTCCCCAGGCGTATCAACGGGGCCCTGAGGCTGAGGGCCAAAGAGGGGTCTGTGCCTAGGTGGCCCTCCCCTCCCCACCCATGGGCACACAGGGTCCTCGTTGAAGAAATACAGTGTATACAAATAATTAAACGGAAGAATTGGAGTGATTAGGGCAGATGATTATTGTCAAATTATGATTTATCTTGTAGTGGAATTAGTATTCCCCCAAAGGGCCCGGCGTGGCGCGGCGCCCGCCACGGCCCGTGATTAATCGCCGTCTCCAGAAGGTCACCTCCAGCCACTGCAGATTAACTCAGTGGGGAAACTTCTTTCCGTAATTCAAGCTGTTGTTCCCACAACCTGTCATCCGCCGCGGAAAAGGACGATTTCGTCAGGGAGCCCAAGGTGGGGGCTGTCCGCTCTCCCAGCCCCTCCCTGCTGCAGACATGATATATGGTGCGTCCCGACACGGGTGACCGCGGCGGGGGCGGGAGTGGGCAGCGTCCGCAGTGGGGTGGGCAGCGGGAGGCAGGAGTAGGGGAGCGTGGGGGAAACGAGGCGCCGCCAAGCAGAAGTGGGCTGTGAGGGGAGAGAGAGCGCGGGCGGTGGCAATTAGGAAGAAAATTGGATTTTTCAGCGTCCAGAGGCAGCCGGGATCTGCAGTGTACGGCGCAGCCACCACCCCCTTCCCCAACACACACAGGCACCCAGCTCCAGCCAGGTAGGGACTCCCCAGGAGGAATGGAGGATGGGGGGCAATGGACCTCCTTCAGGAAGGTAGGAGATGTAGAACCAACAGACAACAAAAAGATCCTGCTCAGGCCTAAAGCCGGGCCCTGCAGAGACCCCCAGCAGAGAGCAGCTTTCCTGACCTGAGAGCTGGAACCAAGATCCCATTTCCCCAGCAGTAGACACTGCCAAAGCCACCTGACAACGTCACCTGGGGCTGCTAGTCATGGCCACCTCCAGGTCTGGGAGGGGGCTCAGGATCCCTGATCTGTCTGCCTGTGCATGGAGAACAGTGGGGACAGAGCCCCCCATCCCTGCCTTCTCACTTCAGCCTCTGTCCATCCCTTAGTTCCCTGAGCAGGAGGGGGTAAAAAGGCCCAAGTGTCTGTCCTTCCTCTGTCTCGTTTACCTGCTATCCAGCCCTGCAGGGGGTAGGGAGATGTCTTGTGCCCATGGTACAGATGAGGAAGCTGAGGAAGGGTGATCTTCTGCTCTGAAGCTGCTCTGGGTCCCCAGCACCCTCAGGATTACCTCCAAGCTCCTTCAGGTTCTGCCTTTTGGGGGTCCAGCAGCCCTCCCAGGCCAGCCCCCCTGCTCATCCTCCCCAACTCCGGAAACCCTCACTGTGCAATATTCTTTCAGGGCTCTCAGCTTTGCGTTCCTGAAATGTGCTTCCTGTCCCCAGCCCTCATCTGGTAAACTTCTATTCATTCTTCTCAATCCAACTCCTTTGTCCCTCCAGGAAGAGAGGGTGTCCCCAGGCCCATTGGGAACCCCATCCATATGAGCCTGGATCCCCATGTGCAGGAGCTGTGCTCTCTCTGGCCTCTTCCACCAGAATGGGCACTCTCTGTGGGCTTCCTACATCTATCTCCCCAGGTCAGTGCAGACCCAGCCCAAGTAGGTACTCAGGAAACCATCTGGAAGGCGCCAAGGGCTCGGCCTCCACTCCCCACTTCCCCCAATGCCCCATTTACCAGAGCCCAGATCTGAGGGTTAGAGGGTAGAGGACAGAGGTGGGGCCCCTTGCTGGCTGGTGCCCTCAAGGTTGGAGGCCTCTTCTTAGTTGAGAACAGAAGCATGTATTATGTATACCACAGTTTGCTCAGAACATTCTCTGGTCTGAGATATTTAGAGTTGTGAAGACCCAGCACTATTCAAGAGAGAAAATCTATTTTTCTCTCTCTCTCAGGAATGAGGGTAGGAGAACAACTCTCTCCAAAATCATGGGGACTGAAGACTGGCATTTTCTTTGGGGGAGAAGGGGGCTTTCCATCCTCTGCTGCCGGGACTATCTAACAGACATCATCCTCCCCTCAAGCTTTTGGCTGATGGTGATAATAAAAACTCCCATTTATACTGCATCTTACTTTCAAAATTCCCTTTGCAACATTCACTCATTGACTCTTCAGGGACAAGCCCAAGAAACTTGTTAACCCCATTTTACAGACAAAGAAGCAGACTGGAGGGAGGTGGCAGGTGTCTTACAGACCAAGACAGAGGGCTGTAAGCAATGGCTGTGAGTCTGAGGAGGGTGATTCTGGTCCCACCCCCACCCAGCCCACTCTGTGGAACCACTACCTCCCCACAGGGGCGGCTCCAAAACCTTTACCCCCATCCTCCCCCAAGGCCCAGGTGCGGTGGGAGTAGAGCAGATAGCCGGGGCAGGGACCCTTCCAGCTGAGAACCCCCTTCCTGTGAGCTCTGGGTGTATGATGCCGGTTCATAACCCAACCACGCCCCTTACCAGCTGTGGAACCTTGAGCCAGTCACTTTACCTCTCTGTGCCTCTGTTTGCTCACCTGTAAAATGGGTTCCAACCTTGCAGGGCTGTTGTGAGAATGAAACAAGACTGGGGCCTGGCCTGGTGAACAGTAAGTGCTCAATAAATGAGAGTTGTGCTTGTTTTCGCTTGTTTTATCACGTTCACCATCTCACTAATCTCTTGTGGAGGAGGTGGGGGGAGCCGATAGGGCTTCCAGCAGGCAGAGGAAATCTTCAAATAAACTGTCCTGAAGGCCAGCTGAGGTTCTGTCCTTCCCCTCTCAAGAACCCTCCATCGCTCCGTGCCCTCGGAATACAGCACAAACGCCTAGCCAGAGGAGTCTGCCAGATTCTCTCCATTCCTAAAACACGGCTGGTTCCTGCCTCCCAGCCTTTGCCCAAGTTGGTCCCCCTGCGTAGAATGCCATCTCTCTGCTAGCTCCACATTTGTTACCAAAATCTTTCAAGGCTCCATCTAGAGGCCACGCCCACCAGGAAACCACCCCCAACCTCCAGCCCGCCAGGGGCCCTGGCTCCCGCTGCCCTACTGGACCCTCGAAACCGCAGACGGCCTTCTAACCCCCGTCACGGATTGAGCGGGGCCTCCCCACTCTGACTCTGGGCGCTTGGGTGGGACCCACAGTGGGTGCCCCGACCCCGGGGGAGCACAGCCTGCTCCCTCACCGCACTCCCTCCAGCGCCGCGGCCCCGTCTTTGATCCGGCCGCGTCAGCGTCCCAAACCTGATTGGCATCGAATTACGCCGCGCGGCGGAGGGAGATAATGGCGGGAGGCGCGGCAGACATGAAAGGGGGGGGGGGCGCAGCGGCAGTCCGGGCCGTTGTTAATGACCCAATAAAAAGGAAGAGGGGGGAGAAATAACCCTCCCTTCCATCCCCGCCCCCAAGACAGCGGCCGGTGCACACAAAGCCGCCGCCGACTCGGAAATTATCGCTGCTCAGCCCAGCGCAGCGTGACCGGAGGGGGGGTGCGCTCACCTGGCGGCGCGAGAGGGAGGGCACGCAGGCACAGCCACACACGCAGTCACGCGGACGTGCACACACACTGATCCCGTCTTTAATGTTTTTAATCACAGATTCTTTGCATTAACTGTGATTTTGAAAAATTTTACACTAATTTTCTTGATTACTAAGAAATTTTGTGCCCACAATTTTAGTCCCAGCTCTGAAACACAGTCACACAGACAGCGCCGTTCAGCGACATGCACACACACACACACACAGATACAGTTAAGATAGTTTCACACAGTCACACACACAGATACAGAAACATGGACACACCATCACACACACTGTCACACCTAAAGTCACTTGCAGAAACAGACACAGAGCCACATGGACACACACACCCAGCAGGTGTGTGCAGAGATGCTCACCTACAGTCACATCCAAAAACTGGGACAGAGACAGACGGACAAACATACACACACACTGAGATGATCGAGGTCTCTAGACAAACACAAACACGCAGAGACACAGAGACAAGCACAAATCTACACAGCATCTATTTAGCGCTCCAAAGACACCCCCACACACAAACAGGCCAAGGTCACCGAAACACACACAGTGAGACACATCCAAGCACAAATCCCCACCCCAACAGAGTCTCTGGGACACACTCCATACCTTCAAGGCCACCCATTTCACACCCTCACTCACAGGTGTTCAGCTGAGTTCAGGAGGGCCAAAGGTTGGATTGACCTACAGCAGAGATGAAGTGGGGTCACTGGGCCACAGAGGCCAGGGAATATGGCAGCAAGGGGTCCAGGTGCAGTTGCCTTGAATCCATGAGGCTGGGGAAGATGGTTTAAATCATCAAATCTCAGTTTTATTCACCTCTAAAACGGGGTTCAACTCCTCTCCCAGGGGACTGTGTGAGTCCATAGGCAACAGGCAAGTACTGTTGGCGTGTTGGCTGCCATTACCATGTGGACTCCATTGGGGACAGCCCAGACCCTCCATTGCACCTCTCCCCGCCACACACTCGTACTTCTTTTGGCTCCCAATCTCTTTACTACCAGGGAGGTCCCTCTTAAATATAATCTGAGTCCTTCACGCTGTAAGCTAACCCCAATGCTGGGAAAGGAGAGGGCTAGCTCCTCCAAGGAACCTCTCCTGCTCCAAAAAAACAGCACCCTTAGCACCAGGGGTCCGGGAGCGAGATGGGGCTCTGTCATGGGGTCAGGCTTGGGTCAGGCATGCTTTGTTCTGCTGTCTGATTTCAAATCCCAGCTCCACCATGAACCAGGTGTATAACTAAGGCAAGGACTTGGCCTCTCTGAGCCTTGGCTGCCTTCACTGTCAGAGGCACCGGCATGCAACACAGGAGGCTGCTAGGAGGATGAAATAGCCCTCAGGCTGAGCTCATGGGTCATGGCTGGAGCTGCTAGTCCATGCTGAGGTCAGAGGTGAGGGGTCAGGGTGCATACTCCCCCACACACACCAGGACAAAGGCCCTCCCAGCAGCTCCTTCTTAGGTGGACAAGGGGACTTTATGAGCCGAACCTCAGGGCCTAATTAATGCAATTAATCACAGGCCCAGCCGCACAGGCCATGGGGACAGCAGGGAGGAAGGGTCACAGTCAGCTCACTTACCCAAAAGGATGGAGAGGCAGGAAGCGAGATTCTCAGTGGCCTCTCCCATCACCCTGAACCCAGGCTCTCTCAGCCCCTGCTGACCAGAGCCCATCCCCACCTTCAGCTCACTGGGGAAGTCCCTTCTAATGTCTAAATCCAGTTTTTCCTGCTGCAGCTCAGGAAGCACATGTGATCTGGAGTCAAGGTCCTAGCTGTCCCTAGCCAGGCAGTTAGAAAGGCTGTGATTGGTCTCCCAGCATCTGGGCTGTGATGCTGGGTTTGGTGGTGGTGGCGGTGGAGTGGGTGGTTTGAGGCAAAACCTCTCAGAGCCCAGTGTCTGGCCTCAGAGAAAGGCAAGAATGAAGAAAGGAGCTGGTGACAAGGAGGGAAGGGCCCCTTCTCTCTCTAAGGGGCCTGTGTGTGTGACCCTGTGAGAGGAGGATGGGGGGGCAGCCGAAGGCTCTGGCCAGGGCTGCAGCAGGAGGGGGCAGCCCGCTCGGGCAGGGGCGCTGCCGCGTTATAAATCACCCTCGACTCAATTAGAGTCTGTGAAAGGTTGTGCACACCCAGCAGAAAGCGCTGTGCTTGGCGGGCGGCCAGCTCCTCACAGGGGGTGGGACAAGAGAGGTGGTGTGTGCCTACGTGTGTGCACATGTGTGTGTGTGCCTTCCTGTGTAAACGTGCTTGCGTGTCCCTGTGCGTGTCTGTGTGTACCTGTTCGTGCCTGTCTGTTCTGTGTGTACATGTGTGTAAGGGTGGGCACACACCCCTATGGATTCTTGTGTGTGCAATATGCTTGCGTATCCTTGTGTGTTTGTCACTGTGTCTGTACGTACCTGTGTGCATCTATGTGTGCTGTGTGTGCACTTGTCTGTGTGTGGATGTTGGTGTGGATGTCCTCGTGCCAGTGTGCACCTGGGTGTGAGTGCGTATGTATGTGGCTGTTACATGCATGGGCCTGATGGGTTGAGCTGAATGTAGGGGTGGGGGGATGTTCTCCTGTCAGGGAGAGCTCTGTGTATTTAGGGAGAGATGCAGATGGATGGAATTATGGGCAGGCAGAGAGAACGTGAGAGCCAGGCCGGAAGGGAGAAGCTGTGACAGGTAGGGGAACCAGGCTTTCAGAAGAGTAGGGGGTTTGTGCAGTTTGGTGGACCTGCCAAGACAGAGCACTTCCAACCCTGAGTTGAGAGGCTGGACACCAGCCATGCCGTGGAGGGGCTGCCCTAGTGTGACCAAGGAGCAACCTGGAGTTTTTCCCTCCCTAGTAACTAACAGCGATGAGCAGTCAGCATGGGCTGGGCTCCGGACTAAATCCTACATCTGGATTATCTCACTGAACCCCCACAGACACACTACGAAACATGTACTATTAGAATTCCCACTTTGCAGATGTGGAACTGAGGCTCGTTGACTTGCTCACAACTGATAAGTAGTGGAGCCAGAGTCTGAACCTGGGTTTGTCTAATTGCAAAGGTCGTACCATATTCATTACTGCCTCCCCGGGGTTCCCAGTGGCCATACTCTGTGGCATCGGGAGGAAGAGTCCGTGTGAGTGTGTGTGGGTGGATGAGCATGCCTCCCCATCTGCCTGAGCACTGTCTGAACCCCAGCCTGCTGTGCCCCCAGTGCCCAGCTCACAGCAGATGCCAAAGAAATATCTATTAAGTTGGAGGGAATAGGGAGCCAAGACATCCTGCCCTGCTCTGAGGCTAAGAGTAGCTGGCAGAGGTGTTGGGGTGCCTTTGAACCACCTGCTGGGTCCTGGCCGCCTCTGCTTCCCTCCCAGGGAGGAGGTGCTGTCTGAGCCCCAAAGAAGGCTGGGGATTAGGGGCTGAGGGTTTCCAAAAGCCAGGCTGAGCCTTGTGTCGTCTTCAGCCAGACCCAGAGGTGGGGATGTGTCTCTAGACCAACACTGGATTTCACCTGTCTCTTCTCTATGCAAGGCACAGACAAAGACTTTCAGGCCATCCCATGCCCCAGGAATACTTGAGGTCCTGAATCAGGACCCTGATGGGAAAGGTCTACACAGTCACCACTAGCCAGGAGCCAATTTGGGACCCTTGACTCAGTTTCCCCTATCTACAATGGCATTTCTCTGATGAGGAATGTAGGGGATCTAAACCTCTCAGTCCTGGGCCTCCTTGCACAGCCTGGAGAACCCAGCCAAGGATATGGACCCCAGGACCCCGATCCAGCAGCTGCCCCCCATGGACAGTAGAAGGCAAACCCATAATGAATTTCAGCTTCTCTCCTGCCCAGACACCAGGGCTCCACAAGGCATCTGCCTTCCCCAGCTTCCTGGGAGACCCCCTCCCTGAACCATGTTCTGTTTCCATTTACTGACCAGGAGCCAGGGTGGAGAGGGCCTCCCTCAGGGCAGCTTCTAGGAGGAAACCTAGCCATGTACCAAACCGTCACCCTGCATCTTCTGTAGGCCCCTGCAGGTCCCACATCTGGAACCATTTCAGGCAGGAGGAGCATAGCACTGAGCTGCCCCTCCTTTGAGGCCGGGGCTGTGGGGAAGGGTCATGCCCTTTGGGGGGTCGGGGGTCATAATGCAGGGTTGGCACCCCTCCTGAGGATAGGAAAGCAGAGGTGGGGGAGGTGGGAGGAGCAGGAATGGCAGGATGGGGTTGGGGTATTTATGTCATGGTGCTGGGACCTAGAGGAGGAGCAGCTTCTCCAACCTGCAGGATTGGGGGAACTCCAGAAAGGATCCAGAAGATGACCAGCATTTTACCTCTGGAGGAAAGGGCAGGGACAAGCTTCGTTCTCGCTAGGCCTCAGTTTCCCCGTTGGTGAAATGGGAATATTACTTCCCACACAGGAGTCTGGGGAGGATCCACAGTGAGAGGATGTTTTAGCATGAAGACAGCACACAGGTAATGCTCAGGCCGGGGAAAGTAGCTGCTGTTGTTGTTATCGGTATTTGTTTAAAACATAGCTGCTTCCCACCAAAGCTCTCCATCCAGCTGCGGAGACCAGGCAACACCCCCAATCAGTGAGACTACGTGGAGTCAGACACCAGGAGGATCCTGGAGGGCTGGGCAGTCAGAAAGAACCTCCCAAAGGAGATGGCCTGGGGATGGACTTCAGAAATGGGAGAGTGGTAGAGAGAGGGTGTCCTAGGGCACACTGGCTGGAGCCAAGCCCTGGAGCCTGAAGAGGGCTCCACAGGGCAGGTGGGCCTGATTGCAGGAGGAGTGGAGCGGGGAAGGCTAGGAGGTTGGCCTGACTTACCCTGAAGAGATGAATGAAGAGAGGGGACTAGATCCTAGCTGCCACCTCTATGGAAGGACTCTCTGTCCTGAGGCCCACTCCACTCCCACCTGCACTGCATCTCAAGAAAGCCCTTAGGATCTGCAGGGGACCACTAACACCCACTCCGATGTCTTCCCCCCACCCAGGGCTCTGAGGAATCAGGTGGCTTCTCTCTCCTCTGTTTATTTATTCCGCTGTTTTTTTCCCTTTTCAGGAGATGATAATTATTCAGATCATCGCGGTGATTTACTCGGCAATCAGAGCCGCTCGATGCGGTGGCCGCGGAGCCGGAGCCGAGACAGACGAGCATCGCCAAGGAGGACGAGGCCGGGGGCTCAGCTCCCCCCCCCCCCCCCCCCCCGGCCTTTGTTCTCTTTGAGGTCTGCACCCGCGCTGCCTGGCGGGCAGCGGAGGCGCCCACCCGCACGGACACGGCAGCAAGCTCGGGGTTTCAGGAGCCAGTGTGCACATGTGTGCGTCCAGGGAAGCTGGGTGTGGGGCTTGGATATTCCTGGCTGCTAGGTTGAGAATGGCGAAGCTCCTGTGTCCATGTTTGGGGGGCGGGGGGCGGTTGTTGGGAGTGTACCAGTGCATGAGCATTGAGGTCAGGTGTGTAACCGGAATGTATGCACCTGTGTGATTACCTGGTGCCTGGGGTACATCTGTCTCTGCAGGCTTGCTCAGAAATGCGATGGGCATGTGCCCAAACGTTTGTATTTTAGGCACATAGCAGGGAGGGGAAGAGGGTTGGGGTTCCTGTGCTGAACCTGTCTGAGGTGATCATGGATGAGATAGGCGCTAGGTGCTACCTTAATCTCTCTGACGGTGCTAGAGGGTGGAGATGCGCGTAGGCGACAATGATCAGCTCATATCCAAATGCCCAGTTCTCCTGGGTCAGTGCCGGGGCCCCGGGGGTCACGTGGATACAGATGTGTCTGTGTTCACCGGCGTGGGTACACACATGTACCCGCAGGCCTTCGCCCCTCCTGCCCCAGGGCTGGCGCGGTGACGGTGACCTCATTACCGCCTCCGCAGAGGCCCCTTGAAATCCCTGCGCCGTCGCATTTGGCTGCTCTAAGTGATGGGAACGGCCTGCGCTTCCTGATCAATCGCTTAAAATTCAGGGTCGGCTCGCTCGCCGGAGAGGGCTGCCTGCCAGCCCCACGCACCGTGCTCTGCCGCCTCCCTCCACACCCCCTCCTTGCTTTGGGGTGGGGGGGCTGCGATACTGCCGTATTGGAAAACATCCCCGCGCTGGCTGGGGGGCCCGGTGGGGCCAGCGCTGGAAGCCGTTCCACTCGAGCAGATGGCTGTGAAACTTTGGCGGCGAGATAAATTGGGTCTGACGGCGTGAGGCCGGCTCACAGATGGGCGGGATTCTCACGCCGGCCCCCACGTCCGGCCCGGCCTCGGGCTGGGCCGGCGCCGCTCAGAGCCCCCTTTGGGCACCCGCCCGGCCAGCCAAAGCCTTCGGGAGGCCACTCATCCGCCAATAGCCTCTCTCTGCCGGAGGCGCCCTCCGTCACACTCCTTCCGGCCCCAGATCTCTCCAGAGACGAGCCCAGAGGGAGGGGCAGCCCCCAGCCCCCGCCTGGTCACCTCCGCCAAGCTGGCAGCTGGGCTTTCCCCCTCCTCTGCCATCCGCAGAGGCCTGAAGCGTGAAGGTTAACAGCTGGGGGGGGAGGCTGCGTCTCCCTCCCTCACCCCCTCTCTGCTGCAGCCCCGCCCACCTGCCAGCCCTGGGGATGTCGTAAACAGGGCTGTGAGGTGGAGGGGGTGGGGGGGACTGAAGGGAGAGAGAGAAGAGAGAGCCAGACAGACAAAGAGAGAATGCGAAAATGAGCAAGAGGCCAGGAGAGACCTAAGCAGAGACCGAGGGACAGAGACAGCTAGAGACAGAGACAGGCAGAGAAAGAAAGGGAGACAGAGATGTAGAGATAGACACGGAGACACCCGCAGAGAGAGAAGAAAGGGAGGGGAGGGACCTCAGAGCCAGAGAGGAGACACAAAGAGAGTGGGAGGAAGGCGAAGGATAGAACGAGGGGACGAGATACAGGCGGAGACGGCCTCGAGCTGCGGGCGTTCGTCGGGGGGGTGGGGACGAGCGGAGGTTGGGGAGCAGGGATCCATCCTGTGCCAGCCCCACCCCCACCACGACAGCCGCGGCCCAGAACGCGGGAGCGTCGCTGCCCCCGGCCGCACCCTCGATCCCAACACCGCTTCCCCTCCTCGGTTTCTCCGGGAGCGCGGTGAAGGGGATGGCGGGGGGGCGGGAGGGAGGGGGCAGGGGGGTGCTGCACTGCCATCACTCTGCCGCAGAGCCCTTCCTGTAGAGCCGACACCCCCGCGCGTCAGTCCAGCGGGCAGATATCGATCCGGCCCAGGCAAGCTCGATACCCGCGGCCTGCAGCCCACTCTGCGGCGGTCCTACAAAGAAGAGGAGGGGGCTCACTCCCCGGTCCGCCCCCGCGGGGATTTTGTGCCAGAGTAAGCCCCGGAAAACCCGGGCCGGAGCGGTGCACTCGCCCCCGCCTGTCCCTACGCCGCCGGACTGGGCAGGCCAGTCTGCCTGCAGCAGGGGGATGGCCGGGTGACCCCCCAGCCCCCATGCTGCCGGGCGCGAGAGGCCAGAGGGAAAAATCTTTGCTGAGTTGATGAAGTTGAAGTTTCGTAAAGGGCGTGAAGGAGACAGCCAATCAGCGAGCCCATATTTACATGGGCTCGCTGATTGGCTCTCATGGTGCCTCTTTAGAATGTTACTTTGAAACCTTAAGAAAAAGAAAAGTCCCACTGATGAGAGAGAAGGGGAAGCTCAGACCCCTAAGGTTCATGTAGGGCCCCCCAGGCCAAGTTCTGAGGGGAGGTGGGGAGCTTAGACGTGCTCTCACCCAACCTTCATGATATAAATGACCAACTTGTGGCCGGGGGATCAGAGAGGTGGAGCTTGGTCTGGACTCAGGCCATAGGCTTGGCCCTGGACCCTTCCATGTGCCCACCTCCAGATACCCAGATGCGTGGTCAGGAGCCATTTCAGACTGGAGGTGGAGAGGAGAGAGGGGCTGGCCTGGGCTGGGGATGGGGAGCTGGTGGTGCACAGTCTTCTCTGTGACAGGAACAGTGTGGGTGGTGTCACCAAGTTCTACAAGCCTACAAATAATGCAGCTTCAAAGGTAGGCCCAATTGGTTCCCTGGCTTACCCCCAGGCCAGCCTGACCTTGAGTCCTAGCCAGGCACACATGAACACATGGGAACCCAGTAACAGGCTGAAGCCTCAGGGGCCTAGAGGAGTGAGTTTGCTCTAGGCAAAGAGTGGGACCAGGCTACCTTAGCAGCCTTGCACTAGTTGGCACTCTTGGGTCCAACAGGCCCTTAGTGACTCTTGGGGAGGGAGGAGAGGTCTGGACATTGGCAGCTATATCGAAGAACCAGTTTCTGTCATGAGGCCTCCACCCTGCCCTCCCCCTCCCGCCCTTGCTGGGAAGAGGGTCCCCTGGGGTTGCCATTTGCAAATCCGGCCCAGCTTCCCGGCCCACACCCTTCCCTGGGGCCCAGCACAGATGACTCAGGGCTGGTGGGGAGGGGAGGGTGTCTAAAGGAGCATGGGGGTGCTGTGCTGAGTCTGCAGCTGAAGCTGAAGAGAAAGCCCCTCCACAATCTACCTATGGCAAATTGGGGGACAGGTGGGAGAATTCACTCTAGTGGGGCTCTAACCCCACCCCAATTCTTTCCCAGTGACGTAGCCTGGAGACCCAGCTCTGTCACTCAACAGGCTTCATCCAGAGCCTGAAGTATAGTGAAGGAGAAGCTGTGCCTGAGTTCTTGTGTGCATGCAGCTGTTCCAGTGACAGGTTATACACACACCTCTGTGGGACCTTGGGCAGCAGCATCAAGTGCTGAGGCAAACACACCTTTTCTTTAGAGACCTAGGGATCCCACAGCCAGTGCCTAGACATCTGAGAGACTCTGCCACCTGCCAAGCCCCAGGGCTCAGCCTGCTGATGTGCCAAATTTGCTGTGTGACTTTGGGTGCAGTTTACACATCTCTGAGCCTCAGGCTTCTCTATAAGTCCATGCTCTCCTGAACATACCATTCCCAGTGGAGGCCGCTGCAGAGAAACTCCAGAAGCAGGGGCAGAGTCCAAGAAGGGCCTGGAAGGGCCTTCTCAGAGGCCCAGCTGCTTCAGCCTCTGGTCCAGGAGTCCAGTGGGACAGGGACAAGACTCCCAAATCCCACGGTTCTCACCAATTTGCAGAATCTCATGTCTCCTCCTGCCTCCCTGCCCAACTCATAAATAGCAGGAGGCGGGGCTGGGTCTGGGGCAGAAGTGAGGAGCTTCGTGTGCATGCATGCATTTGTGTGTGTGTATGTATACACACATGGAGAGAGTGTGAGAGCTCCCTCCCACCCCCCCCCCCCCCCCCCCCCGCCGCCATTGCACTCTGAGAAGCTGAGATAATCCCTTGCCATCTGTCTTGTGTTGCTAACCCGCTCAGCCGGACAGCTGCCCGGGCCACAGCTCTGCAGGCGAGCGGGTGTGGGGTGCTGGGGGAGCTAGCCAGCTCTGAGGACCCGGTAGCAGGGACACTCAGTCCTCCCACCCAGTACACCCCACCTGTGTGGCTCCAGAGGGGAAAAGTGAGGGCAGAGATGGGACGGGCAGGACTTGCTCCATTCCTGCTTCTGACCATGGGAAGGAACAGAGGAATGGAACACACTCACTGGGCTGGGGACTTGGGGCTGACCCTCCCAGAATGCAGGGGGATGGACAGGATGACCTGCTGACTTATGTTCCTATGAGCCCTCTACATGTATGTGCGCACGTATCCCTCTGAGGGGAAGAGTACAGTAGGGACAAGTCAGGCCTTCTGGGCTAGGGAAAGGGGACAAGGAGCCACCTGCCCAGACTCTGGCAGGCCAGTGTCCAGGCCTCCAACTGGCCATCTTCCCAAAGCCAGAAGAAAAAGGCAAGCTCATAGGACATCTTGTGGGGAGTGCTTAGTGTGTAGGCACTGTACCCCAAGGTCTCATGACCATCATAATCGCCATAAACCCCATTGTTCTGAGGAGGAAATGGAGGCTCAGAGATAGAAGTGACTTGCCCAGTTCACTCCAGTGAGTGAAGGAGCTGGGACTTGGACCCAGACATGAGGCACAGCAGCCCTATCTCCATACCCAGTTCTATCTGTCCCCCACAACTATCAAGTTCCTCACCCTGCCTCACCTCCCCTACTTGCAGCTCTCCTCCCACGGGGCTCTGAGGTTCTGCCAGCCAAAGCCAGGCAAACAACACGCCCAGCAGCATGGTCCCAGAGCAGTCTACGGGGATGGGACGTCAGGCAGTGCCCAGCGAGGCCTGAGAAAGGATGAAGTCGTGGGGCTGAGTGTGGCCCCCCATCTTCCCCTCTCCTTGTCAATCATCTCTCACCCCCCTTGCACAAACAGCGTGCTTCCTCATACATGCACTCTCAAACATAGACTGTACATGCTCATCTGGTTACACAGGTACTCACACAGAGACTTGCAGATTAACATAAGCAGTCACACATACACTGCTTGTACTCATACAAACTCACAGATAAAAATACAAACAGACCACCACCCACATCCTCACACCAACACCCAGACCTCACCACTCACGCCAAAGCTCACACACGGTCCATCCCCAACCTCCACATACTGCAGGCTCCCAGTTCCTCAATTGCACTCCCACCCGCTGGGTACTCCATCTTTCCACACACTGGACGGTAGCCCTCCAGGCAGGACCAGTGTATACGTGGGAGTGGGGGTCAAGCACACAGAGGTCTGCTCTGTACTTCCTGCCTATCGGGGGAGGGGGCTCCAGCAAGAGTGTCAGTGGACCCCGGCACCTGACAGCCCCTTAAGACCTTGGGGGGCTGCCACCAGGCCACAGATCCAAGAGAATAGTCCCCACCTCTCACCCACAGGGGCTCTCAGCTCTCCCAGGCTCAGGAGCAGGAAAGGGACCAGCAGGAGGGAATTGCCTCTCTGAGGGTCTCAATTCATCAGGAAGTGAGATACACCAGGAATAGTCTGGCAGTGGTCTGAGCTCCCCCAGGGCAGTGAACTCCAGGTCCTGTCCATGATCCAACCACTACATACCCTTCTTCCCAAACTTCTGCCCCTCACCTGCACCCAACCCTTAAGGGACTCTGGAACTAGAGGTGAGTTGATCCCTCCCTCTCCAGGCTGGAATTTGACTCCCGGATCACTGTGTACTCTTGAACCAGAGGGACCCCCTCTCTGAGCCTGGCTTTCCCATATCTAAGGAGGGCCCAGACTCCAGATACACTCCCATCCTCACTCACACACAGTATATTACACTCACACATACGTTCTCACTCACACGCATCCTCATACACACTCACAGTCACACATTCACACACAAACTAGTACCCACCATCACATGTTCACACACATTCACATGGTCCTCTCACACAGACTCACACACTTGCAGACTCACATAGTCACATTTCACACACTCAATTACATTCACACACTTGCACACTCACACTTGTGCTCTCACACTCACTGACATCAGTCGCACTCACACACTCTCACCCTATCACACTGATGACCCCACCTGAACAGGCTGAAGTCCTGGAGCCCTGAGGGTCGGCAGAGCCGTGGCAGAGGCTCAGCGGCTGGTGCTGACAGCCTGGTGTGCAGGGGGAGGGGACGGGCTGCCAGAGAGGCCTGGAGGGTCCTGAATAATTCAGGGTGGTGGCTGCTGTGGTGGCGTGGGGAAGGGGGGCTGTCAGCTGCACGGAAAGCTTGGTGGCTGGATTATTCTGGGAAGATGGCTCCCGGTGTTTTGAGAAGAATTGAACTCACAGAAGACTTCTCACACAAGCCTTCACTTTCACTCCTCACCAGGAGCCTGCATGGCAGGTGCTGTAGGCCCCTTCTACAGATGAGGAAACTGAGGCTCAGTGGAGGGAGAGATTTGCTCAAGGTTGTAGAATAGGGATCTCCAGGCTCCCACCTGCATTCCACTCCCCCATATACACACTCACACCCTGGAGAGAGGTTCCTTTGGTCATTGTCCCTGGATGGAGATGAGAGACCCCAGCCATCTGAGGACACTCTGGAAGGTACTAGAGGGTCCAAATCCAGGAAGCACCCTGGCTCAGGGCCAACACATAGTAGGTGCTCAGTTGTTGCCTGCTGACTGAGGACATCATGCAGGGGTGGCCCACAGTAACCCAAGGCCAGGCCTCTACTACTTACACAAGTTATTAGAGTTCCCGGAGCCTCAGTTTACTCATCTGTAAGATGGGCACTAAGTGTACTGACCTCCTGGGGTGTTGGTAAGGATTGACTGGGAAAACACATAAAGCAGATAGCATGGGGTCTAGCCATAAAGTGGTGGCCTGTGTACATGTGGTTCCCTCTGACTGGGGCATCCTCCTCACTCTCCTTTGCTGTCACCATGTGTCTCCTCTTCAAGGCTAAGCATATCTGCGACCTCCTCCAGGATGACGGCTGTGGTCTCCTGCCCTATCCAGCACCCCTCATTGACTTCCCCAACACCCTCCCCGGCACGCAGGTGGCTGACCTTGCATGCTCAGAGTGGGCCCAGCCTGCCCCAGCTCAGGGCCTGCACAGAGTAGGTGTTCTAGTGTTGTCTGTGAACTGATACTCCTGCATCTTGTCAGAACACAGCAACCAGCAGTTAGGGTGCTTCTGCAGTTCAAATAAACCGCTGAGGTCATGGTCTGTTCTCTTTGCAAAAACAAAAATACCCAACTGCTTGCGTCTGGTGAGACCCACAGCAGAAGACCAGACATGACTGCTTCACCACCCAGAGGCCAAGCGTCAGGCTTCCAGCCAGGTCCCAATCTGAAGGGGTGCCAGCCCGGGCCCAGGGGTACCAACACTCAGAGCCAGCTAGCGAGTGCCTACCATGTCCAGTGGGAACGGCAGGCACTCTGTCCCCACAGCCCTGAGCTCTGAGGAGATTATGGAGCAGCCTCCATATTTAATTCAAAATAAAAACCACAGTAAACCATACACCCAAAACTTATACGTCGGCTGAAATCAAAATAGCTTCTTGCTACGTTTTCTGGTTTCATATTCTGGATCAGCTCATGGAAGCTGAATCAGGCAATTTGTCTGTCCCTCTCTTTTTGTCTCTGTTGTTGCCTCTGCTTTACTGGGACCTCAGCACATGCTTGGTCTCCCCTCTGGAGCAGACCCCAGAATCTTGGGGGTCCCCTGGCCCTGAACTCATGAGGCTGATCCCCCCGCAAGCCTTCCAGCACCCCTTGGCCCCTCCCTCTTCCGGGGAACCTTGCGGCTGGGCCCGTGCCTGCGGCGAGTCTCACCCCAGTATTATTTTAGTCGCAGACAGACACGAGGCAGATGGTGACAACATCCCTTCCCCGCTCCCCACTGACGAGCTGTTGCCGCCCTGAAGCCTCAGGGTTCTTCTCCCTCAGGAATATTTCAATCCCAACTCGGTGGCTAAATGCGGCTGCTCTTGTGAGACGCGGGCACATCTGCTCCTCCTCCTCCCTACCCCCTACCCATTTCCTGGGGCTGAGCAGAGAGCCCTGGGGAGGCCCTGCCAACTTCCAGCTCTGCCCCATCCCCCCAGCTGCCCTACTGTGCACCAGGCACCGTGCCGTGATCCTTGTACCACTGGGAGGGGGCAATTCTTGTGCCCAACTTACAGATGAGAAAGCTGAGCCTAAGAGGGAAGCAGGGGCCCATCCCAGGTCACACAGCCAGAGAGAAGGCATTCCTTTGGGTCCCAGTGCAACCTGAAGACACAAGGCTCGCCCTCCACTCCCCTACCCCCACACCTGAATCTCTACCTGACCATCTCTATGCACAGCCCAGGGGCCCAGGGGACCACCCCAGGCAACCCACCCTCCCTGCAGAGCAATTAGGAGGCCACAAGTTGCTGTACCCACCCTCCTGCATTAGCCAATAGCCCACGGCACAAGGCTAGCCAAGCATTGCCTGCCCAGCCCCTCGCCGGTCCCAGCTGGTCCTAGCTCAATGCATGTAGGCTGTTAATTGTAAGCATCAAGGGCAGGAGGAGGGGGCTCTGGCATGAGACAGGCCTGGTTTCAAATCTCAGCTTTGCTGTGACTTTGGGCAAATTACTTAACCTCTCAGGATCTGTTTCTTCATCTGTAAAATGCACAGCAGCAGTCCCCCTGGCCTCCCTCCTAATTCAGTGAGGTGACTGCCATATTCCCAGCACCTAAAGTGGGCCTGGAACAGAGCACAAGCTCAGTAAATATTTGTTGGCTGTATGTAACACGTAATGAACTTAGCCTCAGGCCTGTCTCAGTGGGGCTGGTACCCCGTGCAGCCCCAGCCCCAGTAAGACCTTGGGCTGCTCTGCCTCCATGGTCCACTACAAGCTGAATTTGGTCACAAGAGCCAAACCGAGCCATGTCTCTGTCCCCTGTCCAACCCCCACAATACCAGGTGCTTGGGGCCTTAGGAGGACCGGCCCAGGGCACCAGGGCACCACCACTAGGCTCAAGTGCCAGCAAGGGGTGGGAGGTGGGCCAAGGTTGTTTTGATTCCCTCATGCCCCCTTTCTAGTCACCTACCCTGACTGGCCAGGGGTGGTGAAGCTGGACAGGGGCTCTTTGAGGGCTTGTGACGCTCTCTGGGCGGGTGAGGACATGTCTGTTCCCAGTCTGACCTCCCAGCTGTGGGCTTCCCGTCTAGGCACAGTCCTCACCCCCAACGCCTCAGCAGGCCTTCTTCTGGGGCTGGGCCAAGATCAACAATGACAAACCATCACACAAAAACACGTACCCCCCACAGTGACACTCACACCCTCCAAAAGACATGCAAAAACTATAGACACAATACACACCACCCAATTAAAGGCAGGAATACAGACCACACATGACTCAACATGCACAGCATGATATACAGCTCACAAGCATTTGGGGGTAGAGCGCACCATGTGTCAGTCACAAACATACATGTCTCAGGACGTACCACACAGTCCCACAGCACAGCCATGAACATGTGTGTGGCACACCCACACAGGCCCAGGGACCCAGCACAGGAGGACAGACGTACACAGCAGGATGTAGAGGCCTGTCTTGCACAGAAACTGTCTCCCCATATCAGATCTGGTCAGGAGCTGAGCTCTAGCAGCTCAAGGGGACAAGTTGGGGCAGGGACAGAGGGCCCATTGGAGGAGAAGGGCAGCCAGGCCTGAGGTGGGAATGGGAAGCCGTCCCTGCTCAGAGTCACCTCTACAGTCCCCACTTTCACAGGACTCAGACCTAGGCACCCATCACATACTGACCTGCCACCACCACCAATCACTCCCGTCAGCTGCCATTTCTTGCCCAGGTCACCCTCATATTCATGCATGGCACAAGGAACTCGGTGAGGCTAGCCACTGTCACCAAAAAAGCCAATACAAAGGAAAAAAACAGCTATGGTCAGTGTAAACGTCTGTGGAGAAACTTTTCAGCAGGGAATTCTGGGCAGCAGACCATACTCTGCCAGTCACGGTCATGAAGGGTGAGTCCATCTGGGTAACCACATGTCAACCCCACCCTAAGGACACAGCCCTGAGGCCAGACGACGGGAAGGCCCCTGGTAAAGGACTAGGGCCCTCTTCTCTGATCGTCCCTGTCTCTGGGCACATCTCATCCATCGCTTCCCCGGTCAACACTGCTCTGTGGTGCCCACTGCCCTGCGGCTGGCATTTGAGGCCCTTAGTACCCTGGGCCTTTGCCAATGCTGTTCCCTCCACTAAGAATGCACTCCCAGGCCCCCACCCCTGCCTTTTGGTCTGCTGCTTGTCCATAAGATCAATGTCACCTCCCCTGAGAAGCCTCCCCATTCCCCACCAGGAAGAAAATTCTCACTTCAGTGCCAGAATGAGAGACAAGGACCAATGGTCGGGCTCTGCTGGGCCTCAGTGTCCTAATAGTGAAATATGTAAGACACGGTCGGACCACCACTGAGAACAGAATGAGGCAGAATAACCTGGTGCAGTGGTTCTCTAAGCAGGGTCCACAGACCTCTGGGAGTCTCCAAGACCTTCTCAGGGGTGGGTGAGGTCAAATTATTTTACTAATACTAAGACATTATTTAAGTCTTTTACTGTGTTGAGATTTGCACGGATGGTGCAAAAGCAATCATAGGGAAAATTGTTGGTGCCTTAATACAACTCAAAGCAGTGACATCAAACTGTACCAGGAGTCATTATATTTGTCACTGTCAGGAGCTTCCATTTTTTAAAAAAAACAGCTAGTTTCACTTTCAGCATGTCCTTGCTGGAGCCGGCCTGGAGGCATAGCGGTTAAGTTTGCAGGCTCTACTTTGGTGGTCTAGGGTTCACTGGTTTGGATCCCAGCTTCGGACCTACACACTACTTATCAAGCCACACTATGGCAGGTGTCCCACATACAAAATAGAGGAAGATGGGCACAGATGTTGGCTCAGGGCTCATCTTCCTGAAGAAAAAAAAAAGTCCTTGTGCAAGTGAAGTAGTAAAATTAGTAATTTTATTAAGTCTCAACCTTTGTGTACACATCTATTAAACATGGTGTGTAATGACATGGGAAATTCACACAAAGCACTTCTGTAACATACCAGAGTATGACTGTTGCCTCAAGGAAAAACCCTTGTGCAGTTTGTTTGCGTTACGAGCTGCACTAGCTGCTTTGTTGATGGAATACCATCTTTGCTTCACAAGAAAGACTGACAGACAAACTTCAGACATGGATATTTGGCAGACATTCTCTCAGAAATAATAAAGTGAGCCTGTCGCTTCAAGGAAAACAACTAACAGTATTTACCGCCAATGATAAAATTCTATTTTATTAAGTGAAAATTCAAATTTTGGAATACTTGCATAGGTCACCATGAGCTTGACAGCTTCCTGGTACATTTCCTATGAAATTATTTAGTATTATATAATGAAATGTGCTAACATTTGAGAGATCTACATAACTTAGTGAACTAATGTTTTCTAAATGGCCAAAGCGCGATGCTATAAAATCACGCATGGGCAAGAGATCTATTCAAAGCACGAAATAGATAAATGGACTTTAATGTAACAGAATATGAAAAGTTCATTGATACGGTTTCAGATTCTACATGGCACTAACCTTTAAGAAACTACCACTTGTCAAGTTTTGGTGTAGTATCAAACCATCCGAAAAGGCTATGAAAATCTACTCCTCATTTTTCCAACCAGAAATCTGTGTGAGGCCAGATTTTCTTCATTTATTTCAATAACAACAACAAAAACATCACAACACACAGAAGGCAAAAGCAGATATGAGAATCAAACCCCAGGGGGGCTATTTGCTCTATTAAGCCAGATGTTAATGAGATTTGTAAAAACGTAAAAACAATACCACTCTTCTTGCTAATTTTGTTTTGCTCTGGAAAATAAAGTTATTTCTCATAAAAAGATATTATCTATGTTAACATGTAACGGAAGTATTACTGTTATTTTTAATGAATGAATAAATACATGCTTTTAAATTTTCTGTTTTCATTTCTAATTTGGTAAATCTTGATGGATACAACCCACATAAAGAAAATCTCTTTGGGGTCCTCAATAATGATTAAGTGTGTAAAAACATCCTGAACAAAAAGTTTGACAACTGCCGGTCTAGTGCTTCAGCAGCAGGAAAGACTAGGGGTAGACTTGAAGAAACATCTGGATCAGCAGAGAGACAGGCAGTGAACAAAATAGGCTACCAGAGCTAGTTCCTCTGAAGAAGTCCCGTGCCCAGGCCTTGCAGTCTAGGTGGGCAGGTAGGGAGGGGCCACGTGACTTCAGGGCAGGGGTTCTGGCAGAGGCTTTGGGGAGTCCCCAACTTCCCTCTGCTGCCCCTGTAAGGCTTGTGAGTGTGAAGGGGGAGGCCCAAATACACAACAGACACCCCCCCACACACACACACACTCACGGGGCTGAAACCCTGCTGAGGAACTCTGGCCCTCCATGGACGGCCTCTACCCTCCCCCCACCCTCCCCCACCAAGAAAAGGATTGGGGCCTTAAAATTATCATCACCGCTGTGCAGCAGACAATACAGAGGGGACATTATGTGCCGGGAGAGAGGCCTCGTTGTTGGTGCTGCCGAGGGAGACAGCAGCACTCTGTTCTGAGCAGGCTGGGGGCTGCTCATGTGCTCTAGCCCAGACCCTCACACCCCAAAGCGCATCCTCACCCCAGTGCACACTCACAGACTCACCCTGGTGTACCCCTCAGGCCCACGCTGTGGCACATAGGAGCCTTCAGATGCTCCCGGCTCCCACCCCCAACCCACCACCTCCGTGCACACCTCTGCCTACCCTCTACCTGCTCTGGGTTCTCACTGCCAGCCCCACACATCCCCACGTATCCGTGGCACAGGCAGCCTCACCTCGGGAGCCCTGGCAGGGGTGCAGGGGACACAAGGCAGCCACACTGTGGGCCCTGAGGACGCCCTGCCTGCCCCGCCCTGCAGTGCCTGGCTGGAATCACAGGGCACTGAAACCAGCAGCCGCCTAGGCTGGGCCAGACGTGCCTAGACCCACAGAGGGACACAAAGGCTGCCTTGTTGCTTTGCCAAACCCTCCCAGCTCTGGAGTGAGAGGGAGGGACCAGGGTAACTGGCGCCCCTACCCTCAGCTCTTGGGCTGGCCCTGGAGCAACAGTGGACTTTAACCTCTCAGGCCACCACCCCTGCTGAGGCTAAAGGGCAAGGTGAGGACCATGCAAGCCTCCTGATAAAATAGACCCAGAGGGGGACGCCCAGGCCCAGAACTTAAACTCCACCCAAGGTCTTTTTGTTTCTCCTCAGAGTTGGAATCCCTCCCTCTCAACATTTGCACAGGTCATTCCCTCTGTCTGGAACTCCCTCCTCTCCCCGCAACTGGGGAACTTTTCATCTTCCTTTTGGCACATTGTTCAGAGAGCACCTCCTCCAAGAAGCCCTCCTGATCCCTGGGCTTCCCCACCAAATGGGGAGCTCCAGATGCCCACAGGAGAACGCCCAGCGCTGCCCAGCCTGAGGCCTGGCTCGCGGACAGTGGCAGGACTGGCAGAGGAATGAACGGCTGGGCATGGCCAGGCCCATGGACTCAGTCCCATCTCAGGCCCAAGGACCACACTGTGGCAGTGGAAGGGAGGGAATGGAGTCCCCAGCCCAAATCATAGACCAGAACAGCCACCAGTCACACCCTCCCCTGGTGATACAAAATGGAGTTCCTTAGAGGAGCCTGCTTTCTCACATCCAGGCCCTTGTTCTCTTTGCCTAGGACACTTTCCCATCCATCTGCTCGCCAAGTCCTACTCATCCAAGTGGGAGCTGTTTTTATTTTTTATTTAACATTTATAGAATAGTTACTGTGCAGCAGGCACTGTTCTAAGGGATATTTACATGTATTAACTCATTAAATCCTCACAACAACCCTTTGAAGTAGGTATTATTATTATTCCCTTTTTAAAGATGAAGAAAGTAAAGCACAGCAAGGTTAAGGAACTCTTCCAAGGTCATGCAGCTAGTAAGCGGTGGAGCCATAATTGGAACCCAGCATGTTACTTCCAGGCAGCCTTCCTTGGCCTCTCAGACCAGATTAGGGACCTCTGCTGTGAGCATCACCAAGCTCAGACCTGTTTGAGATGTAATCAGCTGTCTACTCGTTTGGCTCCCTCCTCTTGACGGTGAGCCCCTGGAGGGCTCCCATGGGGATACATACCTAGCACAAACCTGGGCCACAGGGACTCTCAAGAAACACTGTTGACTAAATAACCTGGAGCACAAGAAGGATGGCCGGGCTCCCAATACCCAAGGTGGGGAGGAGGTAGGGGCTGCCTAGAAAGGCCCAAGGAGTTCTCTCCCCTCCCGAGGCCACACACGATCTTTCTCGTCACTCACTGCCAAGCCTCTGCTGTCCCTGGGTACACGGGGCTATGGAGAACTGGGAAAGGAGGAAGGGGCTACCAGGCTCCACAGGGACACCTGGAGGCCCAGCTGCCCTCAGGTCTCCATGTCTCTCCAGGCAAAGGTTTCTTGAAATCCTCAGGTACCGTGAACCAAAAAGAGAGCCCTTTTAGGGTCTGCTGCCCCATTCCTCTCTTCTTATATCCAATTTTCCAAACTACTGGATAGTTTCTCCAGCTCCTAACCAACGTTTTCAAACTGATGCTCAGACCCCAACCAGTAGCGTGGGACACCTGGGCACCCAGTAGACCCGCCAGACTGCAAGAACTTCACACTTCAGAGTTGTCCTGTGGGGCCAGGCCGGTGGGTTAGCGGTTAAGTTCACATGCACTGCTTCAGCGGCCCAGGGTTCGCTGGCTCGAATCCTGGGTGCAGACCTACACACCACTTGTCAAGCCATGCTGTGGCAGGCATTCCACATATAAAATAGAGGAAGATGGGCACAGATGTTAGCTCAGGGCCTGTCTTCCTTAGCAAAAAAAAAAAAAAAAGAGGAGGACTGGCAGTGGATGTCAGCTCAGGGCTAATCTTCCTAGGGGAAAAAAAAAAAAAAGAGTTGCCCTACGGACAGAGCCTCTTCCTCCGAGAAGCTCCATTTCCATCAGCTGTGGCCAAAAATGGAGACATAATCAAGCCCCAGCCTCCCATTGGCTGCCTATACTTCTAAAGTAGGATCAATCCCACTCCCCAGAGAAATAGCCCCAAGATGGGGCCACTGGGACTTCAGTCTTGGTCTTCCTGGCTCTGAAATTAGGCTGAGAGGTTCTCTGAAGAATTGGCAGGAAAGGTTGCAGGTCTTTAGGGACGGAGGCCCCATTGGCCTTCAGGGGACAGCCCTTCCCTCACCTCAAAGTAGATTTCCCAGCCTGCCCCTGGGTCAGCCCATCTTTTTGCTAATGCTCACCAGATCTGGTCCCCCCTGTGAAGGTGACTGAAAACAACGCTCCCTCTGTGAAAGGAGCTAGGGTCTTTCCCTATCCCCACCCCCAGCCACCAAAGGACAGAGTTTCCAGAGAATTTGCTTCATAACCAAGGGAGGGTGGGAGTGGAGGGCAGTTGGACAGAGGCAGCTCCCAAATTCCTCCTCAGGCAGCAGCAGTGTGTTTGGAGGGGAGCTGCAGGCCCTGCTTGAAGCTGTGTGTGCAACCGCTGTTTGTACTTAAATAATAATAGGTTACAGATCAATAAAAATAGCAAAGTTTTCCAAAAGCACTTTACATAAAATAAAGAAAATGCCAGTTGCCCCTAACAAAAAATTAATTATTGTGATTATGATGATGGTGGAGATTTTGTGGGCGCCAAGTCATTTCCCCCTTTCCCACCAGGCTGGGTGTGAGGGCAGCCTGGACTGAATGAGGCCACATCCCTTGGAAATGTAAATCTACCTCAACTTCAACTGAAAAAACATGCTCCGAGCCACAAAGCCTAGGCTGGGCCTATGAGGGAGAGAGATGTGATGAGTCCCTGGACCTGCCCTCTCCTGTTGAGCACTGACTGTGTGCCAGGCACTTCAGACGCCCTTTGCCATCTTTTATGACCACCCTACAAGAGAGCATTGAAGTACCGTATTTCCCCCCTTTTACAGATGAAGAAACTGAGGCAGGGAGAGGTTATGTAACAACAGTTGCCATTGATTCAGCACTAACTAGACCCTATGCTGAGTGTTTCTGATTCATCGTCTATTTGTTCCCCACCTTAGGCTCACTTTACCAAAGAAGAAACTGAGACTTACAAAGGTCGCTGTCTTCTCAAGATCCCAGAGCCCATACATGACAGAAACGAGACCTGAACTTAGACCCTGGTCTGTCCCACCCCAATCCCTGGGCACACAAAGTATTGTGATAAGGGCCGAGAGAATAGGGCAGAGAGAACTGCGGGGCATGAGAGATAAAGGGCAGCCCCTTGTTTGTGGGAGTAAGCACATGACTTCACGGAAGAGGAAGAAGCTGAACAAAACCATGAAGAATGGTTAGGGTTGCAACAAACAGAGATGGGAGGCAGGAGACTCGAGGCGGAGGGAACAGCACATGCAAAGGTTCGAAGGTGGGAACCCGTGCGGCATGTTTGGGAGCAGCAAAGGGGCTGTTTGCTCAGTCTGTGGAGCACAGGATAAGGGGAAGTTGGGTCAGGAGCAGGTAAGAGTGAGGATGTAGCTATGGGAGAAGCAGTAGTGATTAATGGCACCAGCTAAGTTTGAGTCCCGGCTTTGCCACTAATCAGCTGTAGGACCTTGGAAAAGTCTCTTCCCCTGTCCAAGCCTCAGTTTCCTTATCTGTAAACTGGAAATAACAATAGTTTCTGCCTAACAGCGTTGTTCTGAGGATTCAGACAGGCAGTATGCCCAGCCTAAGATAATCATTCAAGAACTGAGAACTGGCTGGCGTTCATGTTACTGGGCAATGGGGAGTGACAGAGGACTCCTGACAGAGAGGGACCCAAATAAAGCTGGGCCGGGAAAGGACTGACCCAGCTGCTCATACCTCACCACAAGGAACCCCAGGACTCAAGAAGAGTGAAAGCAGATCCTTGGGTCAGGGTCAGCTGCTCCACCCAAGGTTTCTTTGACATCTCCTGTTTTATCTTTAAAGGGTCTTGTGAATTCCCCTATAAGCAAGCCATGCTTGTTTCTAATAAAAATAATGTATTAAATTACTGAATGCTTCCTCTACTGAGAGAGACATTCCAGGAAGCAGAGCCATTTACCCAGCCTGCCCCGCAGCCGCCCACACAGCCAGGCCCCAGGGTGAGCCGCACAGGTGGGTGCAGTCCGGAGCCGGCCTCACAAGGGGAGCGATTGGGGGGAGCTCCCTGCCTTTACATCTGCTGATTCGATTCGTTCCCCTGAAGTGCACCTCCGACCCCAGCCCCAGCCCAACAGGGCTAGATTTTCAGAAAATCTGCCTCACAGCTGAAGGGTTATCTTCTCAAGTGTCAGCTTACCTGTCTCCTCTTCAGAGAGGCCTTCCCTGATCACATCACCCGATCTTAATGCTCACCTAGCATTCTTCCCCGTCTGATACTTTCCCATTTCTCTATTACCAGTCGGCCTGTCTTACCCAGCCAGACTGTATGCTCCATGAGTGCAGGACTGTGAGTGTTTCATGCAGCATCGCGTCTCCACCGCAGAACCATGCCTGGCACACAGCAGGTGGTCAGTAAATACTTACCTGTGGGGAAGGGAGGAAGGGAGGGAAGAAGCGGAGAAAGAGACAATAAAACAAAATCTGTGTTCTTGTCCCCAAATTAGGAGGCTCCTTTGGAGCCTCAGTCACCCTCTCTGTAGAATGGGCAGGGCCTCTAGGCCAGGGACCACGACGGCCACCCTGTAGGATCCCGTCCCCTCCCTGCAGTGCTGTCACAGGCCTGCCTCTGAAGCTGCCCTTCCCTTCCCCACACCCCATCTCAGAGAGACAGAAATTAATTTCCCTTTGGCATAAACTGATTTTGATGAGCCCAGTCCCTGGCGATTCATCACAGACCTCTCGGGGAGCACTGCAGGGAATGGTGGGTGGCGGCATGACTTATGGGCCTCGCAGCCCCAGACGCCCAGCTGCTTCGGATGGCTCCGGACACCTCCAGCCCCCCTAAATCAGCTGTGACGGAGCGACCTGGAGAGCTGCCCAACCCGTCCTCCAGCTCGACTGGTGCCCCTGGCAGGCGCCTCCCAGGTCAGGGGGCACAGGCTGCGCGGAAGTGGGTGACTTCATCCAGGCTGACTCACCCCCAGCCAGCCACTGGGGACAGACTGCAAGACAGAAGCGGCAGCAACCCTCTCCAGCTGGGAGCTTTGGGGAGGAGGAATCCCCACCCTCCCTCTGTATCCCCAGGGCTTCCCCAAACCAGACTGTGCTCCTACCCTACCTCATACCATCATCCCAGAACCCACACTGATGTCCTGCAAATAGTGCTGGCCCTTGGCTCAGTACCAGCCTGAAGCGGTCTGGGGGGCAGCCCCAATGCCCTTTTTACCAGCCAGGTAAAATGGCCCAACCTTGTAACCTCTGAGATTCAGTTTCTTCATCTGCAAAATGGGCGTGGTGACCCCTGCTCCACCTCCAGCTCAGAGGTATTGGGCGACTCTGACTGATGTGAGAGGGTCTTGCAAACAGGAAAGTTCCATGTGGAAGGGGGGTGGGAAGCTGGATCAGTAGGCACCCGTGCCGCAGGGCAGGGCGAGACTAGACCTCTTATCCTGGCCTGGGGTGCCCTGAGTCGAGGCCCTGCCCTCTCCCTCCCTCCTCCCACTCCCCCCTCTGCCACATTAGCATCCTTAAGCTCTTCAGATAGGTTGTTCTCCTCCCTCCTTCAGGCCGCTGAGGTTGTAGGCTTCTCCCAGCCTAGAACTCTTCCCCGCCATCCTTTCTTCTTTGCGTGGTTAAGTCCTATTGAACTCTCAGTCATCAGCTTAAACATTACTTCCTCTGAGAAACTTTTCCTAGCCCCTCAGTTTGACACTAGGGGCCCCGTGTCTGCATCCCCACAATCTAGCCACTCCCCTACATTATCACAGTCATCTCAGTCTGCCTCCCGGATATTGCCCTGGTTCTCCCCTGCATCCTTCGGGCCCAGGCCAGTGCCTGGCTCATGGTAGGTGCTCACTAATATTGGTTCATTTGAACTGAATTCCTGTGCCTACGCATATTGGGTAGCAGCAGCTGCCTGAAGCACTGTGTTAAGAAAGATTCTGAGGGGCCAGCCCTTTGGCCGAGAGGTTAAGTTTGCACGCTCCGCTTCAGTGGCCTGGGGTTTTGCCAGTTCATATCCTGGACACGGACATGGCACTGCTCGTCAGGCCACGCTGAGGCGGCGTCCCACATGCCACACTAGAAGGACCCACAACTAAAATATACAACTACGTACTGGGGGTATTTGGGGAGAAAAAGAAGAAAAAAAGACGATTGGCAACAGCTGTTAGCTCAGGTGCCAATCTTTAAAAAAAGAAGGAAAGAAAGATTCTAGGGGGCCGCCCAGTGGCGCAGTGGTTAAGTGTGCACGTTCCGCTTGGGCGGCCCGGGTTCACCGGTTCAGATCCCGGGTGCAGACATGGCACTGCTTGGCAATCCATGCTGTGGTAGGCGTCCCACATATAAAGTAGAGGAAGATGGGCATGGATGTTAGCTCAGGGCCAGTCTTCCTCAGCAAAAAGAGGTGGATTGGCAGTAGTTAGCTCAGGGCTAATCTTCCTGAAGAAAAACAAAACAAAAGAAAGATTCTGAGGCTGCACAAACACACATAAGCATCACACCTGCCACAAAGCAAGGGTTCAACACATGTCAACTGTTAACATTGGAGTTGCTATTGGGAGTTAGTCCTTGGGAATCTGCACCCTCTCCTTACCTGTACCTACCTTCAGTCAGAGTTCTAGCAACCCGGGGTGGGGAAGGGAACCAGAGAGGGCTTACGTTCTGAAAAGACCTGAAGACACTTACCCGCCTCCAGCAGAAATAGCCACGTGGAATCAGAAGACCTTCCGACTTGCTTAGGAGACTGACTTCAACACTCCGAGTCTCAGCACCCTTTCCTGTCAAACAGGAATAACTCCCTGCTGCCGACTCACAGGGTGAGGCCCAAATTCAAAAGTGTCGGGCCCGGCACTTGGTTCACCTTGACAAAAGAGACACATCATGACCATCATGGACACACCGCAGCCACTGCCACCAAGGCCAGGGTAGGGCTCAGAGGGTGGGGAGCCCAGAACCAGGGCCATTACCAACCATAGCAGAGTCACACCTCTAGGCCCTACCTTGAGGCCCCTATCTTCACCCAATCACAGGGCCTGCTGTGAAACCTAAGAGCAGAGCCAAACCTCCACTCCCTCCTCTCTGGCTCTGTGACCTTGGGCAATTCTACCTCACTGAACCTCTTTCTTCACTTGCAAAATAGCAGTGATAATTGTAGCTGCCTCCCAGAGTTCTTAGAAGGATTAAATGAAATCATTGGGTAAAGAATGCACTTAGCATTCAGCTTGAGGCCCAGTAAGTGCTCAGTAAATATTACCCATTATCATCATCATCATCATCATCATGACCCTAAACGCTGTAGCTATGCATGGGATAAGATGCCCCTGTTAATCCTGGTCCTTCTGTGCAATAGTAACTCCCGGAATGTTCACAGCAAACTAGAATATCATCCCCACTTCCTGGATGGGCAAAATGAGGCTCAGAAAAGCTAGGATTTTTCAGACTGAAAATTCCCTGAAGGCAGAGGCCATGCCTCCCAAGTCTGGGCTCCCCTTAGGATTGAGGCTGTGCCTCCCGCATCAGACTGGGGGTTGTCTCCTTCGTTGGGCCAGGAGCCAGGTCTCTTTTTCAGCCTCTGCTCTCCAGCCAAGTTCAGAGGAGCAGGAGGGGGTGCGGTCCAGCCCCCTGCCTCCTTGCAGCACAAGAAGAGGTTCAGGCTGTAGACGAAGGTCAGCACGGGGCCTGCCTGGTCCTAGCTGCCCCAGCCGATGCAGGGACGCCTCGTGACTGCCCCCCCCCCCTCCCCCGGCCCCAACACTGGCTCCAGCTTCCCGCCTGACTGGGCTGAGCACTTCAAAGCCAGGAGCCTCTGAAATGAGGCCGCAGCATCCGAGATGGCAGCTGGTGGGGGGAGTCAGGCAGCCCCTTGGCCCCCTGTGTGTATCTCCAGGCACTCCTGTCGTGTCGACTTGTTGGGCAGCGTTGGACACCAGGTCCTGGGGGATGGCTTTGGGTGTCCAATTCATGGCCTAAGGAGAATTAAAGCTACTAGCATGCCAGCGAGCCAAGGCTGCAAAGGACGAACTCCTTCATGCAAGCAGGCACTAGAGGCCCATGTGCTGGTGAAAGATGGGGAGCCATGGAGAGTGACCACTAGGACTGACACACACACCCACATGCACGCACGCTCTGCACTACATAACAGGATGATACCGTGTGCTCTGGCATTCCAGACCCGGGGTCAAATCCTGCTTACCCTACTTCCTAGATGTGTGACCTTGGATAGCATTATAAGTTGAACTGTGTCTCCCGCCACTCCCCCCTGCCCCCGGCCAAAATTCATATGCTGACATCCTTAACCCTCAGTATCTCAGAATGTGACCTTACTTGGATACACGGCCTTTACAGGGAGAATCAAGTTAAAATGAGGTCATTGGGGTGGGCCCTAATTCAATATAACTGGTGTTCTTGTAAGAAGGGGAAATTTGGACACAGACACACATAGAGGGACGATGACGTGAAGAGACCCAAGGAGGAGATGGTCATCTGCAAATGAAGGAGAGAGGCCTGGAACAGAGCCTTCCCTCACAGCCCTCAAAAGGAGGCTGTCAATACCTTGATTTTGGACTTCTCCTCTCCAAAACTGTGAGATAGTAAATTTCCATTGTTTAAGCTGCCCAGTCTGCAGTGCTTTGTTATGGCAGCCCTAGGAAACTGACACAGGTAGCCACCGTTTCTCGGAGCCTCAGTTCCCATAGGCCTAAGCAGAAAATATAATAGCACTTGCCCTGTAGGTTGCTATGAGGCTTAGATGAGATGGTACCTGTAAAGACAGCATTTAGCACAGGATTAGACACATGGCATGTACTCAGTAAATGCTATTTAAATGCTTTACTACTGTGGTTATTATTCACTCATACATTCCATATACACTTATACATTTACTCATCTATTCCAGATAATTCTGTACTGTACACCTTCTGGGCCCAGGCACCAGGCCCTGAGGTTGAACAAATCTAACCTCTGAGTACTTGGCAATGAACAAAAGTAGCCCTATCCTTGTGGGAAACAGACAATCCACATACACATAAATCAGCTGATGGGAGAGCAAATGCCTAGGGGTCTGCCCACGTGTGCACATGTGTGTATGAGTGTTAATATATGCATATGTGTGTACATAGGTGTTAACGTGTGCTTGGGTGCATCAGGAGATCTATGTGCCCATGCATGTTAGTGTCTGTGCATCTGGACGCTCAAGTGCATACCTGTGTGTTCATGCATAGGTATACACATGTGTGGTGTTCTGGTGTGTATGCATGCATGTGCCTGTGTACGTGAATGTACATGTGGGGGCATGAGAACATATGGGCGGGTGTGAGTCTGGATGAGAGAGTTGAGCAAGAGTAGACGTGTGGGCAAGTGTATATGAGAACAGTAGGGCCCAAAGCTGGTACCCTCTGCTGCCTACAGCCCAAGAAGGAGCTCTGAGAGGCCATCTCAGCCACCCGCCAGCCTCAGGTAAACACACATCCCTTCCCCAGGTCAGACTTCCTTTTTTTCTTCTTTGGCGAGGAAGATTGTCCCTGGGCTAACATCTGTGCCAATTTTTCTCTATTTTGTATGTAGGACACCACCACAGCATGGCTTGATGAGCAGTGTATAGGTCTATGCCCAGGATCTGAACTTGCGAACCCTGCTGCCAAAGTGGAGCACGTGCACTTAACCACTACACCACCAGGCTGGCCCCCCAGGTCAGATTTGAATGCTCTTGTGCTCAGGAATCCACCCTAGGACCCTCCTCAGTGTGTAACCCTGACTTTCAGGAAGTCCTTCCAGCATTCTGACCACAATTCCTGGGTGACACTTGAGAAACCAGCAGTCCCAAAGCCCCTGAATGAAAGAGATATCAGCCCTACATTCCAGGAACATGTAGTACTACACCCTCATTCAGCTCCCCCCATCCTGCCTTTCCAAAGGAGGAAGGTGGGATCCCACATTCCCAAAGGCCTCTCCCATTTGGGTATCCTATTCCTATCCTATTTCTGCTTTCAGAATGCCCAACATCAACACTTCCTGTCCCACCACCATCCCTCTCCACATCTGCAAGCTCACAAGGTCAAGTGGTTTTCCCTGCACCAAGGTTTGAGAATTCCTGGGGGTGCTGAGATCCCTTGGCCAGAAGGAAGCTAGGGGAAAGTGGAAATCACCTCCCCTCAAACCCTGCTGGGGGGACTTGAGGTCACAAAGCTGGGGATGTTCTGAGGCCTGGCTACCACTCCCTCCTCATCTAAGGGGCAATACTAACAGGGAGAAGATACGTGAATTCCAGAGGCGCTCCCCATCATGAGGGTGGAGAGGAGGAAGAAGTGAGTTCTGCCCCCAATCATCTCCCCCTGCCATCGCTGAGCCAGACAGGCACAAGGGTGTGAATAGGTCTCCGCCTCCCCAAAAAAAACCTTAGTAGGGTGGGAGCAACTCGCATAGCTGAGGGAGGGGGGACCTGGGGGCTGGAGAGGCAGGAAGGTGGAAACCCGCTCAGACAAAGGCTGACCCCAGCCAGGCTGACTGGCCAGCTAGCCCACCCCTACCCCCCTGCGGCAGGCAGCTTGGCAGGGCTGAGCGCCAGCTCCTCGATCCAAACCGAGTTCCCACCGAGCGTGCTTAATGCACCGGTGGTGACATTTCTGCCTTCAGAGGCAAAAACAGGAACCCGGCCATTTTGATGAAGGGCGCCCAAAGTGCAGACGGTAGATGGAGGACCAGGATCCGACTCCTGCACCCCCCACCCTAACCGCCCACTCTCCCCTCTGCCCAGTGCCCAAGCCAGAGGGTCACAAAACTGGGGTGGCCAAACAGGGAAGATGCTACAGAAATCCCCACCTTCTTGTATAGGTGGGGAAACTGAGGCCACAGCGCTGAAACTAGCTAGATCTGGAGAATGTTAAAGGAGGGACTGAGAAAAGCACCGAGGCGGATGGCCTGAAGAAAGTCCAGGTGGGAGCGCTTGTTTGAGGAGCCAGAGAGCTGAACAGAGCAGGCCGCAAGGACAGGTTTCAAAAGAGTTTGCACACCTGGCCCCCAACCGTGGCGCGCCCTCATGAGGGCGCTCGCGGTGCCTCTAATCCTCCAAGCAGCGAGAGGGTTAACCTTCCTCGCGGTACTTGCCGCAGTAAGTGGAAAGGAAAGAAGTGTCAACTCTGTTCTCACCACAGCGGGGCTGTCGGATGGCACCTCCCCCCGCCCCGCGCACCCCGCCCGGCCTGCTCCCCCGCCCTCCCCTCGGAGCGCGCGCGCATACACCTCCCACCGCTTTGCCCAAATTATTTTCGATCCCGGGAGACTCCGGATGCCAGACGCGCTCCGCGGCGGCGGCGGCGGCGGCTGCGCCTGATTCATTGCGCCAAAGCTGCAGATGCGACCTCCCGCCTGCGCCCTGTGCCCCGGCCTGCGTGCGCGCCTGGAGAGACTGGGGGTGTGGCAATTTGTAGGCGCTACCCCCCTACACAAGAGGCGGGCCCTGGCCCCCTGGGGCCAGGTCCCCAGTCCCCAGCTCCGCGGCCTGCGCTAATTAGCTTCCTCGGGGGGCGCCACGCGGCGTGAGGGGCGGCAATTTCCCGGCTGGGCTGCGGGGGAAGCTCTCCCACCGCCTGGGAAGGTGAAATGGGAAACTCGATTCAAAGAGAGCTTTCCTCCCCCCTCCCGCCAAGCGCCGTAGAAAACGGGTTTGAAATTCCTCCTTTTTTTTTTTATTTATAGTGCACCGTCTCCATGGAAACCGCGGAGGAGGTCACGGTAGCTGGGCCCCCGCGCGTCACCCCGCGCCTCGCCGGCTGCAGGCGCCCGGATTGCGGCCTCCCAGGCGCCGCGGCCCGCGTGGACTCCACTCCGAGTTCCCCGCCCCCGCTCTACTCCGCCCGCGGCTCAGGCCATGTGACTCTGCCGGGTCCAAACCCAGAATGGCGCACCTGGGCACCAGTGCGCTAGGCTGTGCCTCTGTCCCCGGGCTCTGGCACGCGGGAATGCGCCAAGAAACACGTGCCCAGCTCCAAGTTGGGAACATGTGTGGCCAGACGCCGCCGAGGGGCTCAATGCACTTGCGAATGCCCTGGAAGATCGACCTATATTGGCGCACAACTCCAGAGCTCTTGCTAAAACGAGACCGCCCGTGGTTAACGCCGGCTCTGGAGTCAGCCGAATCCCGCCTAGGTAACTTAGCTATGTGACTTCAAGCAAGTCACGACCTCTCTGCGCCTCAGCTTGCACATCAGCAAAGTGGAATTAGTGTGAGGCCTCAGACAAAGTACGTCAAACGCCTATCACTGTGTTTGGCACGTGGTTCTGAAAAATGGTAGCTGTGGTTGGGGTTATTTTTTCCCAGCTGGGAAAGCCAAAGCCCAGAAGGCTTCGCTCAAGAGTGCGGTCAGCCTGAAGGCTGGGAGTTACACCTTGGGAGCTCCCCAGCACCTCAGCCTAGACGCAAAGGCGGGAGGTGAGGGCACGCGTGCCGGCGGCCTAGGGCCTGGGGCGCGGCGAACGGGGTTGGAGCCTCCCGAGCTAGCCACATCCGCACCCGGAACCCTGGAAAGGGGGCTCCCCGCGGTCTCTCCACCCCCGCCCTCACCCCCGCGCCAGCACCATTAGCAACAGGCCAGCCTGCCCTCCCTCCCAGGGCTGAGGCCGCACCTGCCCCACCGGATGGCCGCCCCGGGGCCAGGCCGTGCCCCCCACCGCGCACACTTCCTCCGCCCGCCCCCCCCCAGCGCCCCGTCGAGTGCGCAGGGGGAGGGGAGCGGGCCGCCCCCGCCCCGCCAGCTTCCCACAGCCTGAGCTGCCCGGAGCCGGGGAGGCAGGAAGTCTCAGAGCCGGGGCGTGGAGGCGGGGTAGGGGCAGGAAGTTGGGGGTGACTCTCCCAGAGACCCCAGACGGGGCCCCGGCGTGGGAGCGGGGTGGGCGGGCGCGTAGGGATTAAGGGTGCCCCCTCCTCTGTAGCTTTAGGCCATGTGACCCAGGCCGGAGCGCCCCGCTGGGTGAGGGCGAAGGCCGCTACCTCGGGCGACCCCCAGCAGCGCGCACAAGGAGGGAGGGGCCGCCTTTGTCTACTTTGCCGCAGAGGCAGCCCCCCACCACCCCTCCCCCCGCGCCCCGCCGGGCCCTGCACAGCCCGGGTTTTCCATCCGGCCCGGCTCGGCTCGGCAGCTGTCAGGGGACCGAGCTGACCTTCGCGAGCAGGGAGTTTCAATTAGCCGCAGATCAGATAAGCGGGCGGGCCCGTCTCTCCGGGCACCGCGGGGGCGCAGCCCCGCCCCCGCCACGCCGCGCCAAACGCGCTCCAGATGGGAACAAAGATGAGGACGCAGCTCCACCTGCCTCCCCGGGGAGGGGGGAAGAGGAGGCCCCGCCGGGAGGAGCTTCCCACCGGAGGAAAGGGTTGCGCGCCCTCCCCTGCCCGTCTAGGATCTCAGGCCCGGGCAGGGGTCTAGCCAAGACGATCTTTGCGGCTCTGCTTGCCTCCTGCACTGCAGAGAGGTGCCTGCCGCACTGACCTCATCCCCAGGCGGGCATCGTGCCCTCCCTCCTCCGGAAAGAACCTTTTACCATCTTTGATCTCATCCAGAGCTCTCCCTAAGAGGCTGAGAAGAGGCAGAGCCCAACAGAAAAAGGAAACTGAGGTAGAGAGGGCCTAGGACTTCCTGAGCCAGGTCACACCAACTACAACATTCTTTCAGATGTTTATTGAGTGCCTACTAAGTGCCAGGCACTATTTAGACTATGGGGACACCAGAAAACAAAAATAGTATCCTTCCCAGCCTCACAGAACTTACATTCTAATTCAATGAGACAGACTTTAACCAAGTAAACAAATACATAGTTGAACAAGAGCATTTCTGAGCGTCTGAAGAGCCTTGAAGATATTAAAATAGGTCATGTGAGACTGATTTCAGGGAGGGGACCATGTTAGCTATGGTAGTCAGAGAGGACCTCACTGAGGCCTGAAAGGCCAGGAGGAGCCAGCCAAGCAAAGGAGAGCGGGTGGAGCAGGCCACTGTGGGCCTGACCTCAGGCCCAAAGGGACAGCAGGCCAGGGGAGGAGGTCAGGGTTTATGCAGAGTGCATTGGGAGCCTTTGGTGGGTTCCAGGCTGGGAGTGACAGGTCTGACTTAAATTTTTAAAAGATCCCTCTGGCTACTGTGTAGATGGAAGGAAGGCAAAGCTGTAAGCAAGGAGACCAGGGAGGAGGGGGAGAGGATATGGCCGGAGGGGGGAGAGGGGTGGAGGAGGGGTTATTGGATTAGTGATATATTTGGCACATGAAGTGGTTGTGGGGATGAGGTAGAGCACAGGAAGCTTGGTGAGTGTGCAAGTCAAGATTTCAACCTAGGTCAGCCTTTGGGAGTGTGGAGGAGCTGCTTAGAGGTGAAGAGCAAAGCTATGGAGCAAGAATGCCAGGGTTCAAATCCCCCTAGTGATAATCACCAACTGAGTGACCTTGGGCAAGCATCTCTATCAGTTTCCTCAAGCGTTTAAAAAGGAGAAGAATGATAATGGAAATTGTCATTGTAAGGTTTGAATATGATATAAGGTGAAAAGTGTGTATCACAGAGTCTAGTAACTAGTAGGTGCTCAATAAATGTTGACTATTATTATAGGTGTTGTTACTCCACTCCCCACCCCCGGACCACACACACACATACCTGCCTCTCTACCAGAACCATCCCCTGGCTTCCCAACCCACATCTGGCCTTGTTTTCATTTGCTGAGGGCACCCCTCTTCCTCCTATTACCCCGACCCTACACACCTTGGTTTGGAGGGCAGTCAACAGGGTGGGGATCATTGGTAAGAGACCCACCCAGTCTTTGTTCACTAAACTGACTGCTGGAATCTCTCGTCATCCCAGGACCCCCACTAACCATCCTGGGGTAACCCTCTGAGCTCCTCAGTGGTCTCCATATGGGCTTGCCCTCCTGGACTGCCAGAGGAGTTGAGAGCCTTCAATTATCATTCCTTGAATCAGTTGAGTGACCCTCCAGGCAGGGCTGTGTGGGGACAGAGAAAAGCAAACCCAGGCCCTGCCCCCAAGCAAATGCCTGGACAACTCAATTGCTGTTGGTTATGGCATTTTGTGCTCTGGGAGCTCAGAGCAGGGCAGGAGAGGGGGGTGGGGGGGCTCCCTTGGGAAAGCAGTTACTACAATCACAACTCCCATTTTATGGAGCCTTTACCCAGACAGGTCCTGGTCCATACACAGCACTGAGTCCTTACAATGACCCAACGAGGTCAATACTATTACTGTTCTTAATTTATGAGTGAATAAACAGAAGCTTCCAGAGGTGAAGTGCTTTGCCCAAGACCACACAGCGATTAGATGGTGGAGCTGGGAATAAACCCAGGCCGGAACAGGAGAACTTAACCATTCTGCTATCTGGTCTCATATGCTGTTAAATGGAAAGATGTCTCTGAGAGGCCTTCAACCAAAGTCCTGTGGAGATGCGTCTTGCCCTTACTTCCCTCAACTTCCCTGTGTGCCTGAGTCTTCATCTGAATCCTCAGGAGCCCAGCCTGGCATCAGGTACACAGTAGGTACTCAAGTACTGCCTGAATGCTGCATCTTCTTGATAAAGCAGTGATGATGCCTGCCTTCACCTCCACACCTCCCCATGGGTTCTGGGCCCCCTACAACCCATTTCAGAGTCTGTCAGAGCTGTTGACTAGAAAAGAAAAGTTCTAGTTTGCATAATATTTGCATCTGCTTTGCATGTTGTTCACATAGTGTCAAAATGCACAGGGGCCTGGCCGGCCCTGGTATCCTATTCCCCCTCTTGATATCCTCCTCCCACTTTGCTGACCCAGAACAGGGGCTGGGGGTTTTGGAGAATACCCATTTAGGGTCCACCTAAGCTTGTCTACTTCCAATGTTGTGGGGGTGGAGAAAGGGAGATTCCTGCCTGCCTTTCTGGGGATGGAGTGTGGTGGGGCAGGGCAGGGGAGCCAGCAGCAAACATACACACACACACACACACACACACACACACACACACGGCAGTGCAGCAGGAAACATCTGGGGTCTGGGTGCCTGCCACCCCATGACTGAGGTTCAGGAGAAAGGAAAGGAGGAGGCGTTGCTGTTACTGCTGTGCCTGCTGCTGATGGCTGGGCGGCCCCAGAGTAGGATCCTCACACCCCAGCCTCTCCTCACACAGGGCCAGTCTGCCTCTCCTACAGCTGACCTCACACCTACACACCCTTCAGATATGGCTGCTTGGGCTGGAGGGAGGGGAGGGGAGAGACAGGAAGAAATAGAGATGCTAGTAACGGGATGGTAGCAAGGACTAGAAAGAAGGAAACTATGGCTCTGTGATGCTGGGGGAAGAGGGGCAGAGTGTGCACAGCCTGGCCTCAGCCTGGACCTTTAACCAGGTCAGGGCCTCCTAAGAGACCCTGACATGGGGACGTGAGAGGAGGGTGCTGCTGTGATTGGCTGAGGAGGTGTGACCCACATGAGTTACCAGAGGCCAATAGCCTGTTCCAGTTGGACCCAGACATCATTATAATGAGTGTCTTGGGGTCTGATTGGCCATGAGGTGTCAGCAGTTGAAGACTGTGATTTGCAGAGGCATCTTGCAGCCCACCCATGCCCTCGTCTGACCCCAGGTTGAGACTCCAGGTTTGGAGGCACCCAGACACTCAGTAGGAACAAGAGACCCAGGAACTCAGAATGGTGGGCTCACCTGGGGTTCTTGGATGGATGGGAGGCAGCAGGATACTCACTGAGTGCCTTTGTGCCAACCATGTGATGGACACTGAGAGTGACACAGGGTACTGACAGCCTGGCAGAGATCCTTAGACCTACTGACAACCATTGCACAGAGCCCTTCCTGGAGGAGGCAGCACAGGGGCTGGGCTTCAAAAGATGAGTAGAAAGAGTGACAAGACATGTGACTGAAGGCACAGTGGGCAGGGCCTGCTTCAGAGTGTCAGGGACAGAAAGAGGAGAGGAGAAAGGAAGGGGAGGCAAGGGCTGGATTGTGCCAGGCCTTGAATGCTAGGCCCAGGAGCCAGCTCTCTGACAGGCAGGAGGGGGCCTGAAGGGTAGGTGCAGACTGGAGGAAGAGGCTTTGAGAGCCCCAGCCTGCCTCCCTCCCTCACATCTCACACCTTCCCCCTGCCCTGGGGCAGCGAAGGTATCAGGCCTTGCGAAGGTGCCCCATCCACCCACCTCCCTGCACGGCACATTGGGTGCTGCCTCTGCAATGGACTGAATGTTTACGTCCCCCAAATTCATATGTTGAAATCCTGACCTCCAGTGTGATGGTATTAGGAGGTGGGGTCTTTGGGAGGTGTTTAGGTCATGACGGTGAAGGCTTCATAAATGGGATTAGTGCCCTTATGAAAGGGACCCTACAGAGCCCTCTTGCCCTCCTTCCCCCATGTGAGGACACAGCAAGAAGTCCTTCTAGGAGCCAGCCTGGTGGCGCAGCAGTTAAGCGCACATGTTCTGCTTCGGCGGCCCGGGGTTTGCCGGTTCGGATCCCGGGTGTGGACATGACACCACTTGGCAAGCCATGCTGTGGTAGGCGTCCCACATATAAAGTAGAGGAAGATGGGCACAGATGTTAGCTCAGGGCCAGCCTTCCTCAGCAAACAGAGGAGGATTGGCAGCAGATGTTAGCTCAAGGTTAATCTTCTTCTTCAAAAAAAAAGAAGGCCTTCTATGAACCAGGAAGTGGGTCTCCACTGGACACTGAATCTGCCAGCACCTTGATCTTGGACTTCCCAGTCTTCAGAACTGTGAGGAGAGAACTATTGTTTAAGCCACTCAGTGTATGGTATTTTTGTTATAGCAGCCCGAATGGACTAAGATGCCTCTGTAACCAGGAGAGGCTCCCTGGGGTGCCCTCAGCTGAGTTCCCAGAGGAACCTCCTCCCTTTGCATGCCCCCTATGCTCAGCTGAGCATCACAGTCATCCCTGCAGCCCTCACACTTTGCAGGTCTCACAGTCCTGGGGTAATTCCAGGTACCATAACTTAGAGTCACAGAATCTCCATAAGCCTCAGCTTCCTCCCTCACATGGAGATAATACCAACTTTCTAAGATTCTTTTGAGAATTAAGTTGTATGAAGTACTTAACAGAATGCCTGAATTTCATTTATTTAATCATTCTCTATTTATTGAGTGTCTTCCATGTGCCAGGCACTGTTTTAGGCACTGGGGTTTCAACAGTAAATCACAGACAGGATCTCCTGTCTCAAGGGTTTCCATTCTAGGGAGGGAGAATGAATGTAAACCACAAATATGAAAATGAAGGAATTTCAGATTATGACAAATGCAGGGAAAGTTTAAATAGGATAATGTAACAGGGTGACATAACAGCATAACTGGAGGTGGGGAAGGGTGGTTTTGGATATGGTAGTCAGGGACCTTATCTCCGAGGTGTCATTTGAGCTGAGGCCTGAATAATGAGTTGTCATCAACCATGCTGAAAGGCAGAGGAAGGGTGTTCCAAGGAGCAGAAACAGCAAGTGCAAAGGCCCTGAGGCAGGAAGAGCTTGCTCAATGGGGAGGCTGGTGTGGCTAGAGCAGAGGGAGCAGGGAGGGTAGAGGCATGGGTACTGGGGGTCCTCAAGGACCTTGGTAGGAGTCTGGCTTTAATTCCAAGGGCCATATAAAACCATTGGAGGTTTTCAGCAGGCGTGCTGGGAACTGATTTACACAGTAATTGCTCAATAAAGGCTTACTGTTGTCATTATGAATAATAATAATATGAAGCCCAGAGAGGAATAGCAATATGCCCAAGGTCACAGAGTCCCCATTCCACGGCCCCTTCCTCCTCTGATTGGCCTTCCCCCTCCCCTAAGAAGCCCTGTGGATCAGCCCCAAGCCTGGCAGGAAGGAGGTGAGGGCAGCCTCCCTTCCCTCATTCCTGCTCCTTCCCTCCGGCCATTTCCCGTGCTCCCGGCGCCTGCGCCCCAATTAGCCAGCGAGGCTGACGGCCTCGGCTTCGAATGACAGACACCTCCTGTCACCCCCTGACGGGCGAGGAGATTAACTCTGAGCGGCGCCGGCTCCAAGGGACGACAGGGAGGGGAGGAAGGGGGAGGGGATGATCAGGACTCCCCCCACCAAGGGCCCCCAGTGCCTTGGCAGGAAGTGGGGCTGGAGGGGGCCCCTGCCCTCAGAGAGGAGTGCTAGCAGGCTGGGGAGGACCACCCCCACCCTCCTGATTGGCCACTCCAGCTGGGGACCCTGCCCCAACTTCCCCCCTCAGCTGCTCTGAGGGCAGGGACTGAGCCTGCCTGTGGGTGCTACACAGATGAACCCTCAGTTCTAGGCACAGAGTGGGTACCCAGTAAACATTCATGGACCGACTGTGCTAAGTACTTTTTTTCATGCAGATTTATTCAATTCTCATTTTAAAGAACAGGAAACTGAGGCTCAGAGGTGGAGGGACTGGTTCAAAGATCACACAGACGGGCTAGAATTTGAACTGAGGCTGCCTGATGCCAAAGCCAAGCTTCTAATCACTGTACTATATCACTCCTCTCTTTAGGAGGGGACTCAGCTCCATCTAGGAATTTACAATCCACTTTGGGGCAATGAGACACAAACCCTGGAAAAGGAAATAACACAGCAGTTCTGGGCATAGGTGCTGAGCGCCAGGCTGCGGGTCAGAAGTTCCAGGTAACACTCCCAGGAGAGTGGAGCCAGGAGAGCTGGGTACAGAATGGAAGTGAGCTTCCTAGAGAAGAGGTGAGCTGGACCTCTCAATGCAGGTATGCCTAGCCAGCAGAGGGCAAGAGGAAGGCATTCTAGGCAGAGGAGAACTGCATGGGCAAAGGCTGAGGGCAGAATGGGCAAGGCATGCACTACCCGCTTAGGACTTAGGATGCAAGTGACAGAAACCCAACACACACAGGCTTAAGCAAAGTTGAAACCTATTTGTTCCTTTTGAGGCTCAAGCCAAAGAGTGTTTGGCTTCAAGTAAAAGGATCAGTTTCCCTTTATGGCTTCATTCATGAAGAGCTCTCCCCAAGTGGTGGTGGCCTCAAATTCCCACACTACCAGATCAGACAACCTCTCACCCCAATAATTCCAACCAAAGTTCTGGGATTCAACCCGACTGGCCAGGCCTAGGTCATGTGTCCATCCCTGAATAATCACTGTGGTCAGGGAGGAGGAGTCTGCTGATTGGCCAGGTCTTCCAGCAGCAGGGGTAGGTGGAATGGTTACCCACAGCCAGAGCCCTAAGGGTGGTGGGGAGGAAAGGTAATTGGCTGAGGGGTGGGTGTGGGGGGACGGGACGGAAGTCCTTTCAACACCAGGGCTCCCCAGTTCTAGGGCTGAATTCTGGGTCCTGCATGACCTCTCCATGGGCAGCCTGAGGACCCCTAGTCTCCCCAATTCCAAGAGTTCCCACCCGTGTAGATGGCATCGACCAGCCCAGCTCTGGCCAGGTGAGAAGGCCAGGACAGAAGGGGCCTTGAGGGTTCCCCCTGCCCAAGCTTGCTCTGGTGCCTCCCATGTCTTCATGGGCCTGCCTGATCTCTTCACCCATCCTTCACCCTTAGCCCGGCTCTAAGTTTCCCATTGTGTTTGTTTCATTATCAGGGTCTTTAATTGCCTTTTACAAAGTCACCAGCTCTGACTGCCAAGAAGGGCAATCTTGCAACAGGAAAGACTATGGCCAGGTGCCAGGAAGAACTTCTACAGGGACAGTATTCCACCTTGTAGCCAGGGATGGGCATGGCTGTCAGTGTTAGGAAGCAAGAGAACCGGCAATAGCGGGACCAGCCTCCAGGTTAGGGTGAGAGCTGCAGTAGCTGGTCCTAGAGCTAATGACTCTGGAGGTTTCACCAGGAGGAGGTGGCAGCCACTGTACTTTTAGCAGTCATGCTCAGGGTTTGGAACATAGACTTGGAAGTGATACTGATGATTTGAATTCTGGGTCACCTAAGTGACCTGGGGCTTGCCCTCTCCAGCCTTGGTTTTCTTCTCTGTAAAATGGGGGTAATGCAAGGCCTGACTTCAAGGGGTAGCAAAGTTCAAATGAGATATTACATCCAGGTGCTGGCACCACTCCTGGCACAGCAATTCTTTCATAAAGGGGCAGTTGTTACTACTAAAATTCTTCTAGCTCTTCTTCGAGACTGGACTTAGCCTGGAGCTCCTGGCGTCTCTTTCTGGACCTCAGTTTCTCCATTACTTCCAGCCATCTCAATCCTAGGATGGGTGACTTAGGTGATGTCACTGAAGGGAGGACCCCTCCCACATCAGTCAATCCATGGGGGGGGGGGGCGCCAGGGGAGGCGGCACACAATGCCCAACCAATGTTTTCACCAGGCTGGGCAGGCAGCGCCAGGCAGGCGGGAGCTGGTCAGGTTTTTAATTGAACGCGATGCAAATGAAATGTAAATACCATGCAAATAAGCTCTTGCCAGGAGGCGCTGGGCTGGGAGCAGAGGGAGGCAGGGAGGGGACTGTGAGCAGGGGCCCTCCCCTATCGCCCTTCCTCTCTCACCCATGGCTGCCCACGCCCACCCCCTGGTGCTGCCCACCAGCCTAGCCACTAAATTCCAGGAACAGTGGGCACTGCATCCCCCCGCAGTCCCCTTCCAGATCCACTTCCCTGACCCTGTGGCTCCTGGTGGTGGTGGTGATAGGGTGTGCAAGGAGGAGCCACTGATCCTGTGGACAAGGCTAAGCTGACACAGACACTCAGTCACGCAGAAAGACAAACAGAGACATAGAGGGGACACAGATACAGACATGCAGAAACCCACATTCTCCCTCAGGTCTCCTGTAACACTGAGACCTACACAGACAGCCAGTCACACATAAATATACACAATTGCACATTCAGTCACAAAATACACACAGCGGCCCAAATAGAACCAGTCACAGGGGCACACGCATGTATACACACACACACACACAGTCTGTCCTGCCATGAGGACTGCAGACTGAAGTCCTATGCTGGCCCGAGGTCAGGGGTGGGGGGTGGAGGAACATGCACCCTGTGTGGTCAGAGCCTGGTGGTCTGAGTGAGGCCAGATGGGCGTAGAGGGTGAGGGGATCCTCCCGGGTGGCCTGGGCCCTTTGCCTACCCCCTCATCCCAAGATATCACCATACCCCAGGGCTCACAGCCACCAGAAAATCCCAGGTGTCGGTCCATCCCCCAAGTCCTGGGCTGCTGGGCCCCATCTTGGGATTTGGAGTCCCCTTGTGGTTCCGTAGCTGCTGCCCACCCCCATCCCCCACACCCAACTTGAGGCAGCCAGCCATTTGGGGGAGATTGGCCCAGGTGACAGGGCCTGATCTGCTAGGTCAGGAATCCATGCCCCACCCTGCTGAGGAGTAGAGGATGAAGCACAGGGGAGTGGGAAAGGGCTGAGCCGTCTGGACAAACCTCCATTCCACCCAGGATCCACATCTGGGGGTGGTTGCAGCCCCCCCCTGAGGTGACTCACGCCCCACATTTAACTCTCATTAGCGCCTCTGAGCCCAGCTGGGAGGGACAACCGCCAACTTCCCCCAGCAGACAGAGAGCTCTGGGTGGGCCGCCCTCACAGACTCAGTTTCCCCCCAGGGGCCTGGCTCAGCGACAGGGGCTGCGTGGGAGAGCAGTGGCCCATGGTCCCCTTCGCCTGAGCTAGGGCTGTCCTCCGCCCCACGGAATGAGGGACTGGGTGTGGCTTCTTCCAGGAACCCCCGCCCCAGTCCCCCACCGGATGCATCGCAGCCTCGGTCCCCCACTCCAACCAGGGCTCAGGGGTCAGGAAGGAGGGGAGGGGGGCGGACGGCCTTGGATCTGAGGCTGCCCGAAACTGCGGATGATCCCGCCGCCAATCGGGCAGCGCCCTTCAACAACTCCCTCTCCGCCAGGGCCTTACACAGGGCGGGGTGTATGAATGGGGGCCAGAGAAGCAGGGACGTGGCCAAGGACCCATGGCCGTTCCGGGCCTCCTTCTTTCCCCCCTTCACAGGCCCGACCTTGCTCTTATTTTGACTAAATCTGCCCTGTTAGTCGCTCACGGTGCGCAGGGTGCCGGGGGCGCAGGCCCCAGGGAGGCCATGCCGGAGACCCCCACCCCCCAGGAGGGGCCAGTTCCGCCTGCCTCCGCCACACTCCCTCCCCCCCTTCCCCTCTCTGTGGGAAGGAGGCAGCTGGGGCGGGGGTGGCCGCGGGAGCGTCTTGCCCGTGTGATCGTGCCGAGCCGGGAATTCGGGGCCATGTGGGAAAGACATTAGTGCCGGCCGCCCTGCCAGCCAGGAATGCGCCCCCCGCTCCGCAGCCGCCGCCTGCTTGGCCCAGAAACGGTGACTCACCCGCTCCATGTTCCCACCCCCTCGTCGTGCACCCTCCGCAGCCCACCACGGGCCTGGCCGCGGGCTTCCAGCCTCCCTGCCTTTGCTCCGTCTGGTCCTGCTCCCTGCTTTGCCCATCCTCCAGTCTCTACCAATCTCTTACAATACTGAACCAGACTGCACCTCCGGGGGAGTCCTCAGACCCCCCTCCTCAGGGATGTCTATTCCCCGGACTCTTGCTATGGTTAGAACATTCCTTTGAGACTTAGGTCCTCTGGCTGTCTCCCTCCAGAATGACTCACCTCTGGGCCCCCACACCCAGCACAGGGCCTGGAGCACAGGGCAGGTGGAGAAAAAAGAAGGGAGTCCATGTAACCTGTTAAGCCTGGGAAGCAGACCATGTGTCAGGGAGTACTGATCCTCCGGCTCCTCCTCTGTGACCTTGTTCCTTGGGCTCCTCCTCTGTGACACTGGAATAATAAACAATGCCACCTACCTCCTAGGAGGTGTGACCTTGGACCCTTATTCCCCTAGGCTGAGTCTTCCTTTCCTTACCTAACATAATGGGGATAACAGTACCCACCTCCTATGCTAACAGGGGCGCCCTATGCTCAAGGCCCGCCTCCGAGAAAGATTTAATCACCATGATGGTGGTGGTGATATTACCAGTAATCACAGCTATTTAAGGAACATCTACTATGTGCCAGGCCCCAGGCTGGTTACTTTCTAAACATCTTATATCATCCCTGCCTCAGTCCTATGAAATAGGTTCTGTTATTATCCTATTATCCTTATTTTACAGATGAGGAAACATTGAGGCTTGATGAGGGAAAGGCACTGACCCAGGGACCCACAAGTGGCAGAACCTGGGCCTGCACCCGGGGCTCTGGTCCCAGCACCCCCAGAGCTCTCTAGAGGCCATGCAGGAGCATCCCCGAAGCCTGACTCTTCCAAAGACCAAACTGAGCTCCAACAGGCGATCCCTTGCAGCCCTCACCCCCATTGGAACCTCACAGCCAGCCTCCCACCTAACCCAGGTCCACCTCTCATAACTTTTAATAAGAGGTAATAGCACCAAGCAGCGGGCATCAGCTTCATTTTTAATTATCTAATTTACATTTAATTTTCCCCACCAACGTGATGAAGCTTATTAATGTTTTACCTAAGAGCATCCGTTTATGGGCTGAAAATATGTTCACAAAATGAATGAGCAACGCTTTTCTTTTGGAGGCCCCTAGGGTGGGGGACCCCAGCTGGGGCCTCAGGCCCTGAGACCCAGCAATCAACAAAGTTCTTGACCTTGGAATAATTAATGCACAAATGTCCCAGAACCCTTTCAGAGCACGCCCCTTCCCTGCCAGCCTCCAGAAAGAATGGTTATTGAGTGCTTACTCTGCCAGACACTTTATGGGAATATCTCATTTAATCCTTGCACCAATCTTTGTAGACAGCTACTATTAAATAAGTGTTCTACAGTTGGACAAAGAGACCCAGAAAGAGAAGTGTCCTGCCCAGGGTCACACAGCAACTGAAGGGAAGAGCTGGCATTGTAAACTTAGGGTGTGTGACTTGAAGCGCACTCTTTGCCCTGCAGGACTGAGTAGCCCCCTCAGAAAATCCATGCCCTGGTCCTGCAGACACTGGCTCCAAGCTTTGAGACCTTGGGTCTGTGGGGAGATGTGCCCTGTGGCTCTCAGGATGTGAGTGTAGTTGGGGGACAGGGCGAGAGGGAAGGAGTGGGACTCAGGTCTCACAGCAGTGGACCCCAGGAGCCCTGAGGTCTGGGTCTGGTTTTCCAGGCTTCTCAGTGCCCAATGGCTGTGACTGCCATGGTGGATTCCTTGGGCCTCAGGAGGGTCCTGGAAATAGCAGGGGCACACCTCTCTCTTTCCCCCCATTGGTTCCCAGATAAAACTGGGCCTCCACTAAAGCGGAGTAGATGAGCAAAATTTCTGGTGTCCAGGAGAGAAGAGAGAGTATGAAACCCAAAATGAAGTCTGAGTCCAGGGCTGGTAGAAAGAAGACACAGGCTGAGGGCAAATGGGCAGTGTGGATACTCACCTTGACCTCAGTTCCTTGTGGACATTGTGGACCCTCAACTCAGCCTCAGCCGGGCCTAGGCCGACAGGCAGCATGGACGCTCACCCCAGCCTTGGTCAGGCCCAAGTGGAAGAGCAGTAAGGATTGGGACTCCACACCTCGGCGAGGCCTTGGGCAAACGGACAGTGTCGACTGGACACTCACCTGAACCTCAACCACACCCTGGGTGGGCAGTGTGGACCCTCACCTCAAGCCTCAGCCAGACCCTGGCTAGAGGACAGCATGGACTCATCCCCATTCCCAGTCATGCTCACAGAACCAGGAACTTCTCTGAGATTCCATACAGCTAGCCTGTGCCCTACCGTGGGGGTACAGACTTATTTTTCAACAGAAGCCTGGGGGTCTCAGAAGCTCAACTTGCCCCTACAGGAAAAGAGAGTGCCACCCTGGACTCAAAGGCCTGATTAGCACCCCTTGAGTCACGCTTACCTCTCTACCTTCAGTGTGTTCACCTAGACAAGAGAGATGACATGACCCAGTGCATAGTTCAGGAAGCAGGACAGCCAGGACTGCTAAGGTAATGAGATGGGGCAGCCGGGGCTTGGCCATCTACTCCATTCCTGAGCCTCCCCTCTTCCTAGTAGCTCCCTCATTGCACAAAAGGGGAAACAACCAAGGCCCAGAGAGGTCAAAGGGCCACCTCAAGATCACACAGCAAACTGGGGTCAGAGGTGGAAGTGGAACCCAGATCTGGGTCTCACACAGGGGCAGAACTTCAGGAACCTCAATGGACCATTGCACTGTATGGGTTAAGCTGCACCTCGGTGCCTGGTCCAGCCGGGGTGTGCACGCGTGCGTGCATTTGTGTGTGTGTTGCTGGTGGGAGGGGTGCGGCGGACAGGGTGTCAGGGGAGCTGCCACTGCCGCCTCCCTGGTATTTTTAGCCTTGAGAATGAGCTGAGCTCAGGGCTCTGAGCAACCATCGGCAGTGAGGGAAATGGGAAGGTCCCCGCCACCCCTCCCTACCACTGCCAGCCTGGAGCCTGGTTTGGGTAGGGGGGGCTGGCCTGGAAAAGGGCAGGGACCCCAGGGACTAGGAGCAATCAGGCTCTGAGACCCTGCACCCCAGCCCACCCCTATCTCGACCATCCTCCCAATGCCCCCTTCCCGTGGGGGAGCATCATCACCCAGCCAAGCTGGCAGGGCCGGGCATCCCCATCTCACCCACTGCTACCCTCGGCTTCCCCTGCTAGGAGCTCTGGGCCAGCTCTCGCCTGCACCAGGTCAGAGCTACAAGGTTCCCATGACAACGGATGACAGCAGCAGAGGCTGCTGGCCACAGGGTCAGGGGTGAGGGGGGTGTGGGTAGAGGAGCAGGAGAAGGGAGGGGGCCTAGCACAGGGGTGGGGGAGGGGCTGGAGTGAAGGACCCCGAAATTGCAGCTCCCTCCTGAGGCCTCAGCCCCCAGGAAAGGCCTAGAACTTTGGCTGATTGATGCCGGAAGGGATTCCATTGCACTGATTGGAAAAGCTAGGCACAGGAGGGGCTGGCTATCCCTTTGGTCATGTGATCACAAAGCCAGCCAGGGGGTAGGGCTTGGATGGCAATCCTACCCCTTGCCTTGCAGCCCAGGATTCTGCTGCCTCTAGGCGAGGGTCTTGGGGGGGTAAGAGGTGGGGCCCAGATGTCCCCTTATCCCTGTCTCTAGGAAGTGAACAGGTCCTGAAGCCCCCGACCACCCTGGCCATTCTGTAACTTGGATTGCCCATCCTGTAATGAGCGGTCAAGGCCCCAAAACTGACAGATCACTTCTTGTCAAGCCTAGCTCCCTGCTTCCTAACACAGGATATGTTTTGGTTCCCCTGCAAGGGAACATGGCAAGGATCATGGCCTCCTGCTGACTCTCCAACCCAGCCCCAGGGGCCAGAGTGTGGTTGGGAAGTTGCCCCACATACCCACGCTTCATTCTACACTTTTGCCCCTCCAAAGGCTGCCCAGGTTCCAGACTCATCATTAGCTCCCACTGTCCCAAGGCAAAATACATGGATGCACTTATCCTAGAGTTTGAGGTGGACCCCACCATCCCCTGGGCTCTCTCCCGTATAGTCTCCTTACTGCCCCTGCAGTAGCAGTCTCCAAGTCTCCTAGGTAAGCAGCATGGTCCTTCAAGGCTCAGCTCCACTCACACCTCCTCCGAGAAGTCTTCTGGGCTCTTCTCAGCCACACAGATCTCTTGATCACCAAGGGGTACAAGGTTTGAGAGTTCACAAGGGCCTTTCACACAGGACTTCTCATTCCACCTTCACAGTTTCTCTGAGAAGTGGTTACTTGCTGATGAGTAAGCCAATACCCAGAGAGAGAAGTCACTTGTAGAAGGTCACATAGCCTGTGAGCATCAACTTAGTACCTGACTCCGGGCCCCCTTTTCTCTTGGGGTCCCCTCTTGGCAGTCACTAGCCCATGGCACTGCATTTGGGATCCTCCAACAGTTCTTTCTGCAGGTCCTTATTCACAAAGGGCCAACCTATGTCCTCTACCTCCAATTCATCCATTTATTCAACATTATTGAGCACCTAACATGTCCCAGGTGGATAAGCCCCTTCCCCTTGGAGCTCACCTTCTAGCTGGGAAGACCAGCAAGCGAAGGGGGGAGTTTACCCAGTATGATCCCAACAAGCCTGCAATGAGGGCGCCTGAGGCAGTGGGTGCACAGAGGAGGGTTCTCCAGCCAGACTTGCAGAGTCAAGGTGGACTCCAGCCACGCCCAGCCTCCCTTAGGTCCTGCCTGCCTGGGGAATTTTACTCCCGTGTCTAACCTCAGTCCCACTAGCACCAATCCCTAAAACACTTTTTAAGTGGGGACTGGCTCAGAAAGGCCAGTACCTAGGTCCTTGACCCCAGTGTTTTTGAACCAGCATCCCTACTCTATATCTCCCCAGGATCCCCTCACTCTACCAACTCCACAGGCCCACCAGGAAGGTTAGAGGGGGCTTGCTGGACAGCAGACACATCAGGCCCCAGGCCAACAGATCCGCAGAACTCCTCGTTGAGCCCCCAACCCCCAGCTCTGCTTTGGGGAATTGGTAGGCCAGTGGGGCCATGGGATCTAGCAGGGCCAGTGGGGCAGCACGAGGTAAGTAGGCAGGGGAGGGTCAGCTCTCCCCTCCCCAGGCTGCTGAGCCAAGCAGGGAACAGGGGAGGGAGAGAGGTTGTAGGATTGCCGCTTGGTCCTCGGGGGCCCTGAGGGCCACCAGGCAGGGAAGAGAAAATGAGAAAGGAATTCAGCATCAGCTCCCCAAATCCTCCCACCAGTTAGACTGGGGGCCACAAGGGCTGCAGGAGGCAGGGCACCCTCGTGATGAGGCTGGCTGTAGGGCGATTAATCTTGTGAGGCCTGTGCGTCAGCCCCCCACTCCTCAGCCTCCCATGGTCAACCCCGCCCGCGCTGCCCCAGGAGTTAATCTCTGCTCAGGGGACTTCTCAGCCGCTGACACGGCTGCATTAATTCTGAGGCAGAGGGAGGCAGGAAGGAGGGAACACAGTTGAGGGGGGCGGTGGATAGCCTCCTTGGGAAGGTTTTGTGGTCAGCCACTGGTGAGGAGGGGTCCCAAAGGATGGGGCCTGGGTACCCTTCAAGGCCCAGCCCTGGATGAGGGGTGGGGGGCGTCCATATTATGCCTCTCAGACCATCAGAGCCCTTGCACCCCTGGCCTCTAGCCCTCGACCGCCAGCTGAGCCCCAAATGCAGTTTGCAGTTTTGACAGCAGATGTCTCTGCTATTATGATTTATCAAAATGCGTAAGGTAAATAATGCACACATATTTATAGGAAAGGAGAGGGGTGGGAGACGGCAGGAAGGACTGAATGGGGCCAGGGGGCTTTGGGGCCTGAGGGCTCAGCACCCTCGCCCCTGTCTTCAGCCCTCCCCACTCAGATCTGAGGCTTGACCCCAGGCTGGCCGTGGAGAAAGTGGGCTGGGGGAACATCAAGCCTGCCCAGCCACCTGCCCCAGCCTGGCTCCCAGGAGGTCAGGGAGTGGGTGGACCTGTCTTGCTGGGTCCCTGCCAGGCCTCGGAGGTGGCCACCTGGGGGAAGCGGGAAGCGGCTGAGCCAGCCTCACACCTTGGGAAGCGGCTGAGCCAGCCTCACGCCTTGGCCGCGTTTCCATGGCTTCACTGTGTCCCGGATCCTGAGGGCTCCGTCGCCTTATCAACGGTGGGCACTGCCCTTGCCCTCACCCTCGCAGCCACTCCCCTTGGACCCCAGCAGCTGCCTGTGGATCCCACTGCGGCAGAGCCCAAACTCATCCATAGGTGGTACCCCTCCTGGGCCGGCCTCAGAGCTGGGTGAGGGGTGGGAAGACGTCAGGCAGGTGGAGGGGCGAAGGCCTTTGTAGATTCAGGCTGCACCTACTTTGGGCCCCCCAAATACCCAAACCCCTGTCATTTTAGGGGAGGGGACAGCGATCCTGGGCTACCCTCTCATCCCCTACCCTCACTGCACACAGTGCTCTTTGTTTCCAGAACTTTCTGGGCTTAAGAACGTTTGGTTAAAGAACTTTATTGGATTTTCTGATTTGAAAAGCAATATATGTTTACTGCAAAAAAAAAAAAAAGTGAAAAACTCAAAAAGTCTGAAAGTACGAAAGAGTTTAAGGAAGTAAGTAATACTTGACCCTAATCCTACCTCTGGGCGTGATCACAGACAGTATGTGGGGTGGAGGTGGGGGATTTCTTCCAGCCAAAGCATGAAGCATAACCAGGTGTTTAAGGCCCAGCTTCTGAAACCAAAGGAACCTGGCTGTGTGACCTTGCATGTGTCTCTCTACCTCTACCTCTCTGACCCTCAACTTTCTCATCTATAAAATGGGATAACTGATCAATGCCCTCCCCACAGAGTTGTTGTGAGGATTAAGTGAGCTAGGAAGTGCAATGGACTGGCCCAAGGCCTGGCACACGGGCCACATGCTCCATGCCTTGTGAGGCTGGGGGGGGGGGGGGGGGGGGGGGGGGGGGGGGGGGTAGTGTTAGCACCTCTAACTAAGGGTAGAGATGCAGAGTATGGAGGTTCCAGGGGGACTGGGGAAAGGGGGCTCTTTCTAGTAAGTGTCCCCTCACCCTTGGGCAGCACTCCAATTAGGGTTGGAAATGCACAAGAGGCAAAAATGCCCAGAAAGAGGAAATAATGTGTTTATTCAGCCCATAGAGGCTTTCTACCTGTTTCATGTTCCAGTACCACGCTCACTGAGCTGCAGGTCGCAGCCCCGACGCCAGGCAGTGTCACCCAGAGTGAGCAGTGCAGGGATGGGGGTGGCACGGGGACACTAGACCTGGCCTGCAGGGGTCAAGGTTTCTGAGGAGGTACCACCTGAAGGGGGAGTAAGGCACCAGTCAGGAGAGAGAAGGCAACAGGAAACAGACCAGCATCTGACCAGGAGCATGAAGCAGCATGGGGAAGCTGGGGTAGCCGGCCACCAGAACCCCCAGGCCAAGCATCCCTTCCCTAGCCCAGCTGCTTTGCACCCAGGCCTGGAGCCCCAGGGCCCAGCATTCCTCCCCTGGGCCCGCCCCATCTTCACGCCCTGCTGCCTGGAATCTGAGGCAGCCCTTGTTCTCTGGCAGGAGGGGAATTTAATGCTGCTGAGGGATGGCAGGTCGACAGGCAAAGAGAGATGAAAGTGTCCGCTCTGGCAGCCCGGTCGGCGGCCTCAGGGGACACTCCTGCACCCCCTCTATCCTCCCTAGCCATTCTCCACGTGGTGTGGCAAGAAGAGCCCTCAAGGGGCCCTCAGGGGAGATGTTGACCTTTGGAGACAGAACTCCCTGCAGGGCTGTGTGACCTTGGGGGGCAACTGGGCCTCTCTGTGCCCATTACCTGTCTACACAGTGCCTGGGCCAAGGTCTGTATTATTAACATGCTGGTGGCTGCCTGTCCTTCCCCAACCTGGCTGTTGTCAGCACTGCCTGTCGGCACAGGGCTGCGGGGAGACAGCGGGGGGCCGGGGCAGGCTGCACAGCAAACTCCATCCATTTATCTCTGGCACCTGAGAGGGAGTGGGAGCTGGTGCTGCAATCAGGTCAGGCCCAAGTGGCCTTGACTGTAGCGAGCCATGTGGTCATCACCACCTTCTTCTTTGTGACAGCACAGAACAAGGCTGAGCCTGGGAATAGAGGCTGGGGCCCCAAGCCAGAGTCTGCCCGTGGGCCACCAGCCCCGTGCTGTTGTTGGAGATGCTGTGGGCCTTGGCACTAACTGTGAGGTGACCTTGTTGCTCTGTAAACCACCTAGCCAAGTGCCCCACCCACAATCCCTGGGTATGTTGCCTTTCTTTCCTGGGAACAGAGACACAACGGCTTTGGCTGAGGTCATCCAGCAAAGGCACTCACACACACATAAACATGCAGAATGTGGCTTTGACACATGGTGACCAAAAAGCGAGGACGACACATGTGTCCAGACTCCCAGGCCTGCTTTCCCTTCCATGGAGGCAGCTGGTCCAAAGCATCCTGTGCAGGGATCTGGCAGCCAGGAGGCCAAGTTCTAGTCAGGATCCTGCTACCATCTTGCTCTGTGACTTGGGCATGTCATACACTCTCTTTGCGCTTCAGTTTCTCACCTGTAAAATGGGTAATAACCCCTATCCTGATGACTTTTGAGAGCCAAAGAAGCAAACTTACTTGACAAAATGAAACCATCCTAGACTGAAGCCAGCCTCCAACTAGCCTTGGGTCCAGGGGAGGTATCTATACAGTGAGCACAGCTCCTGGCCCACAGTCACCAGGATACCACAGGAACTGTCCTGCTTCCGTCCCCCACCATGACCACAGCAGGCTCAGAGCAGAGGGTCAAAGGCCCAGCGTGGAATCCTGAGTCAGGTTCAGGGCATGAGACCAGGGCCCCAGTCCAGGTGGGGGGGATAAGGGCAGCAAGGGACCAGGTCAGGCCAAGCCTGGCTGCTGTCGGGGGGAGAGGGCGCCTGGCAGGCGCTGGGCAGGCTGGGGTGGGGGAGGCCTTTGGCGGCCACAGAGAACAAAGAAGCTGGGGTTGCCAGGATATTCTGTGGAGCTGAAGGCGGCCGTGGTGGGGCTGGGAGAGGGGCCGCAGCAGCCGTGGGAACTGCGCCTACTGCCCCCAGGCCAGCCCCGCAAACCAGACTGGGCCCCAGGGCGAGGCTGGGTAAGAGGGGCTGCCTGGGCCCCATTCTGTCCCCAGGGTTGCATGGCTGTCAGGACAGAGACCCAGGAAATGCTGTAGGCAAAGACACATATGGCACATAGTGTCAGCATCACTGAGAGGATTGCAGTGCACTGACACACAATGTCATGAGCATATACCAGGGTTATACAGGCCCCATCACAGGGTCACAGCATCATACACTCACATAGAATCCCTGATGTCAGTCCAAGGGCCACACCCATGATGGTCACACAGATACAATGTCACAAACCACATAGAATCACTCAGTGTCTGTCATAGGGTCATGCATGCCATACAATATCAGTGTTGCATATCCAATGTTACACAGATAGTATCGTCGAACGTCACACATTCAGTTGTATAACCCAGTATCACACTGGGTCTGTTATAGGATGGTACAGTGTCACAGGATTACATATGCAATGTCACAGAATATCCCAAAGTGTGGCTGCTGACATCATACAATAAGCCATAGCCACATGAGGCCTCACATCCTAGTCTACCACACACTGTCACAGACCCATTTTCATAATGTCAGTGTCCCACATAGCCACGTTGCTGCACAAGGCCTCAGGTGGTTGTCAAGGCCTTGAAGCATCTCTCTCTCTCTCTCTCTCTCTCTCTCACACACACACACACACAAACACACACACACACACAGCTGAATGGAGGCTGGGTTTGTCTCCAGCCCTGTGTGCACCCCCAGCCTGTCAAACCACCCCCTGCCACATGCTAGGGGTATGAGGTGCTTGGGGTGAAGCCGCCTGTGTCTCCAGGGGGTCAGGCTCCCAACTGTGGCAGAGAGGAGCTGAGGGCACCCCTGGGGAGGGGAAGTGGGCATATGACCCCAACAGGGGGCCCGCCTCTAAGTACTTCTCAGACGGGAGAGCAGCAGGGGTGAGCTTGCAACAGGAAGACACAGATACAGGGAGATGCAGAGACATGAGAGACACATGGAGACCCAGAGATGCGGAAAAATGATGAGACACAGAAATGAGTCAGAGACCAACAGAGACCATCAGGACAGAGATCCAGGGACAGTGAGCCAGATAGAAAGAGGCAGAGACTGACCGGAGCAGGCTCTGGCCGGGGCTGGGACCTGCTGGGGGAAGGGGCAGCAGCTAGGCCACTCTATGGAGAGGTGGGAGGTGGGGGGGCCAGGGCTTTCAGAAGGATGCACACCCCAGACAGAAAGTGGGGGACATCTCAATGACATTTAGATGAATAATGGTGTTAAAACGGCAACACCAGCTGCCATTGACCGAGTGCTTACAGCGAGCCAGGCCCTTCTCTACTGTGATCTCATTTCATCCTCAGGCAACTTTATTGGGGAGAGACTGTTATTGCCCCATTTCCTAGATGAGGTAACTGAGGCCTCATCATATGTTTAGCCTCACAGCTAACCCCACCCCTGCCTGGGCCTCCTCCAGACATAGGGGACGGCCTACCACCTGCACAAAGGAGAGAGCAAAAGGCCAAAGCTGGAAGAGGTGAAGGGCTTCAAACTTAGGGCTTCTCTGTGTTGGGGGGTGGGCCCGGGAGCCATGGCTGGGTTGTGGGTTGGCACACTAAAAGGTACAGGCTGGCTGAGTCACAGCACCCCCACACTTGGGGCTGGCACCGGAGCCGTCCACCCCACACCTGTAGTCATGCCAATGAGGGCTGGCTGAGGCCATCTGCAGCCTGTGCGCTGCCAGCAGCCGGGTGGGGGCAGGCAGGGGCCTCCTGCCTGGGTGCCCCTTGCTGGCCAGGCTTCACACCCCTGACTCCCCCAAGGAGGACCCTCCCAAGTTCTGGAGGTGCTGCAGTTTGCTTTGTGCAGGGGGCGAGGGTGCCCCCGGCTGCAACACTTCCCCTCACTCCCCACTGGACACCCCCCTTCAGCAGAGCTGCCTGGAGAGATCACAGGCAGCCACATGAAAGGGAATTTTTCCCAGGCAGAGATGGAGTTGAAAGCTGCCTCCCACCGCCCCCGCTTGCCCCCGCTGTGCCAGGCCAGGCTGCCGAGTTCCTGGTGCTGGAAGGGAGCTTGTGACGCCCGCGAAGGGGTTGGGGGTCACAGCCCCCACCCAATATGGCTGCTTTTTTCTCCTCCCAGGAACAATGGCAGAGACAGCCCATCTCCCCCACCTCACCGCCCATTCAGCTTCAGAAGTTGTCCTTTCCCTCATCCCGAAGCCCTCATCCACCTGAAGCCAGGCCCCAGAATCATCAGGAAGTCCTTCCTCCACTCTAGCCTCTATCGCAGCCAGGCGCAAAGCAGCTGGGTGGGAAGAATGCCTCCCGTGGAGTGGATGACAGGCCTCATCCTGCAGGCCGGCCTCTGTAATGTGCAGGGGGGTGGGGCGTGCAGCTGCCACCCCTTCCTGTTCAGGCTGCCCTGGCCTAAACCATGTGGCTGTGTGGTAATTTCCCCAGACATCTGGCCTCTGAGGTCCCAGACAACACTTGCCAACAAACTTTCCAGGGGTGGGGAGAGTCACACAAGAGCCGAAGCCAGAGACACCACCAGGCCTCAGTCCAGCAGCCCTCAGGGCTGAAGAGGGGTATGTGGGGGCGGGGGGGGGATCTCTGTCTGTGTGCTGGGCACAGCCAGGTCCCCACAAACCTGGGCTAAAACTGCTCCCTGGGGAATCACTAGATTCCTGCAAGTAAGAAGAAAGAAAGAAGAACCAGAAGGGGCCGCTCAGGCCAACCCCTCGTACTGCTGGCTGCTTTGCGCTGATCAGGTCCTGATGGCTTTAGGTGAAGGGAGGGTGGCCCCAGGTGAGCGGAGGTCCAGATTCTGAGGTGGGGGGTACAATCAGGCAGGCGAGGTGCTCCAGTACCAGCCACTTCCAGATTAAGATCATTTCCGTCCTGTCAGCCAGACTGGCTGCTCCTGTCTGCCCCGCTTCTGCCCACGGTGGTCCCAGACAATCCCTGCCCAGCAACAGCCCCCAAGCCAGCCCCCAAAACCGGAGAGCAAGAAGCCAGCGGTGCTTCGTGACACAAACATGCATTAGTTTTATTCACAAAACAGCCTGGTTTCCTAAAACAATACAAACAGCATGTTCATCAGCAGGAAGCTGGCCATGGGCAAGGGGGCCCAGGCCACAGGGGGCCCCCTGGGCACCCACCCCCACTGGCAGGGGGCCACGCAAAGAAGCCCTTTCTTCTGTCACCATCAGCAAGGCCAGAAAAAAAAGGACTTATTTTCTCTAAGGGAAATAACCAGGATCGGAAATATCGAGACATGGGCTCCCCAGATCTCAATGGATAAACAGAGCTCTCATTTTTGCAAAATCATCACTGTTGGGGTGGGGGTCCCATTTTGGGGACCACGGGTGCAGCATGGCTGGCCTGGGCATGGGGGTGGGTGGGCTGCTCCCTCCCTCTCTGTGACCTCCTCGCGGTGGCTCTGCCCGCGTGGACGGATACAGAGGGGCTTTGACACGGCGCCGTCAACATTCTCTTTATAAACATGAGTGGATTCTCCAGGCAAACTATGCACTATTTCATGGTCGGAAAGAATCAAAGGAAGTTTAAATGAGGGTGGAGTTAAACTGTGCTAAATTACAGTAGTGCTTATTAGTAACTAGATTTCAAAAGGTTACAGAAAATTTACATTCTCTACACAAAAACTGCATCTCCTGCACAGACAACATCGACATCGACACAGGAAGGAAACTGATTGTCCATTCTTTGCCCAGGAAGTCTCGGTACTTTATAGATTCGTCTTTACCTCTTTTTTGTCGTTGTTCTTCCGAAAAAGCAGTTAAATGTTTTTTTTCTTTTCTTTTTCTTTTTATACTAGGGACGTGGAGATGTTAAAACGACAACAACAAAAATATATATAAAAACAGGAATGAAATCTGTGAGAGAATATTTTTGGTTCTAAAGACGGGTGCATCCGTTTGTCTTCGCCCGAATCCCTTGCCGGAGACCACACGAGCAGTGACATTGCACGGAGAGGGCAGCTTTGGGTTCCCGCCGCCGTCACTGAAACCACCGGAAGGCGGCTCCCGTCGGAAGCATCACCTTCTGGCGGGGGCGGGAGACAAAAACAAGGAGAGAGTTCAGTCAGGGTCCGGCTGGGCCTGGTGCAAAGACGTCCCCCGTGGATGGCCTCGTGGCGGAGGGATGGGCATGGAGTAAAGGCAGCCACCCCGTGGAGTTCCTGCCATCCTGGCCAGGCCAGAGAAGGAGCCTTGACCTGCTGGGCCGCTGAAAGGCTGGGAGCACCCTGAGGCCTCCTGAGCCACTGTGCCCAGGAACCCTCCTTCCAGACAGGAAGACCCCTTCCCCTGGTCCAAGGGCCACACGCACCAGGTGGCTGTGATGCATCTGGGAGCTGTATGCACATTTCTGTCGAATGAGCGTGTAAGCGTGTGCACTAGATGCATATATGGATGTATGCCTTGAGCTATGCTACAGTGTACAGCTGTTTGGAGCTGTGTGGGGAGGAAGGATACTTGCTGTGTTTATTAAGACACTGCGTCTATAATAAGACTATGTACACTGAACAGGGGTGAGTGTGTGTGTGTATGTCTACACCAGATGAGAGTGGGCGCCTTTGTGTGCACATAGGTGTGTTCTCTGGGCAGGAGAGCAGATATATGAGGTTCGGGGCTCGGGCGGGTAGCCATGGTTGGGATGCCATTATTGTTTTCCAACCATTCTGGACATTTGTGCCAAGCCCACTCGTAGAGGGGCGGGGAAAGGGCAGGGACAGCAGGCTGAAAAGATGCTTTTGTACTCAGGCTTGGCACCACAGTTAGGCTGCCATGGCTGGGGGCACAGGGACAGGCCCTGCCACAAGGGTAGAGAGAAAGCAACATGGGAACCCCTCTGCCTTCTCTAAGCCAATCTCATAGTGGACAGGCCTTGCCCATTCCCTAGGTTCACAGCCACCTCCTAACCCTAGGCCCAGAGGACCCCTGGCCATTAGCAGTGCAGCCAGACTGACCTTGGGGCGCCAAGGCACCCCAAATCTGTCAACAAGGTGCCTAGACCCAGGGTTCTTCCAGGCCTCAGAGCAGGGTGATCAGCACTGGAGCAGCCCTATCCTTGGGTGGTCTTGGGAAAAAGGCTGGGCCCTGAAGGGGCAAGTGAGGGGCTGGTCCTCAAAGCCAGAGTCCATGGGATGGAACCCCTAAAATGGGGCAGGGGAGAGTCGCAGAATCTTAGTTCACAGACTGGAAGCTTTAGGACCTGTATGGGAATCTCAGTACTTGACCCAGAACTCCAGAAGGGAGTGTAGGAGCCAGGGCCTGGCTGGGAATCGTAGGCCCTTGCCTGGAATTTTATGCCTGCCTTGCAAACTACAACCTAATGGGATGGCAGGATGTGGCTCTGACTTTTGGGGCAGTGAACTGGTGTTCTCGGAGCCTGGCGTGGAACCCTGGAGCCCAGGGTTGGCTGGGCATCCCTGGACACTCGCCCAGGCAGAAAAGGCGGGGTTGGGGTGGGGGTGGGTTTGGACTGCCAGACAGAAGCAAGAGCCCACACACCTCCCTCTAAGGCGCCGTTACCTCCAGAGCAGCGGAAGGCTTCTTTTTGAGTTCCTCACATTTTCTGAATTTGCAAATCTGATGGCCAGTCTTTCGGTTCCTACAACTGCTGCACTGCTCGCAGTTGATGCGCCGCCGGCAGGGCGCACACATGCCGCAGCGTTTCCGCTTCTTCTTGCCCGAGCTGATGGCGGAGGCCAGCTCTCCCTGCATGGGGTACTCGGCCAGGCCGGCCATGTGCAGCGCACTCTCGGCCAGGAACACGCCTGCCGGGGTCATGATGAAGAGGCCTGGGTTGATGGGGAAGGCGCCCAGGTAGGGGAAGTCGGACTGGCCATTGAGGGCTTCAGCGCCCGCCACAGCCTCCATGTCGGGCAGGCCAGCGGCCGCCTCACTCATCAGCGGCAGGTGCTCCTGCACCACGCGCTTCAGCATCTCCGTGGACTGCGCAAACTGCTGCAGCGTCAGCTGTCCCTCGGCTGCCAGCTCCGTGGCCCGCTCCGCCTTGCTCAGCAGGCTGGCCACAGCACCACTTTTGTGCTTTGAGGTAGGGTTGCTTTTGTCCACAGCCATGGCTGCCGCCAGGTCGTGCCCATTGGCCAACAGGGAGGCAGCAGCTGCGGCCGCAGCAGCCTTTTCAGCAGACTCCCCGCCCATCATGGTGCCACCGCCACTGCCCCCACTGCCCCCAAAGGAAGAGTAGTGGGAGAGAGGGCGGGAGCGACGCAGGCTCTTATTGAGGGGTTCACTGATAATGCCGCTCTTGTTCCGACGCTCGGGGGGCGGTGCGTCATCCGCCACTGAAGCTGGCGTAGTTGCGGCCACCGCTGCACTCTTGTCAGCTGCTCCCGCCTTTGGGCCACTGCCACTGCTGCCATTGGCATTGCTGCTGCTACTGCCGCCAGTGTCCTGCGGGCCACTGCCGAGGCTCGACATGGTGGGGTCGAGGCCCAGACCCCACTGCTGGGAGAACCTGCCAACCGTGGGGTGTCCACAGATGAACGCTGGGCCCTGCTGCCCGCAACAAAGATGCCTGGTGGGCCTCGCAGCTCAGGGCAGGCACATGGTCAGGTGTCCACGTGAAACTATCTTCACTCTGTCGAGACAAGAGAGTACAGGATCAGGGCAGAAGTCAACATCTCCTTCTCCAATGTCACCACCACTAACTGCGCCACCATTGTAGCAACTACAAGCCTGACTAGGTTGTTTATTAAGTGCTGGGCCCACCCTGCTTAGGAACTTTTTATTTGTACTATTTCAGTTAAGACTCACAAGAACCCTATGAAGTAGTGGCTAGTAACGCCCTATTTTATAGATGAAGAACACAAGGTTTAGGAGAAGAACCGACTAGTCCATGGATACACAGCCACCAAGGTCTCCACAGCCCAGATCTGCCCTGCTAGGGTCTGGGAGACCTCGTGGAGGCAGGCAGTCCTTCCTGGGCTGGGGGAAGGAAAAAGCTGGAGATGTTTATTAACCTCCGAGTGTTATAGAGTCATCTTCCACTTCCTAATCTCCCTTCCCTAACCCACCTACAGAGAAGAGGGGTCAGAACAGCCTCTGAAAGCTTGAAGGTGTAGACCAAAACGTCTGGGAAGCTGCCGCTGGATCTTTATTTGGAGATTCCTAATCTCAAGGCTCTGGCAAGTCCTGCAGGCAAAAGAAACTGTTTGACTTTGTTTAATAGAGTTTGCCAAATAGAGCACAGAACCCTTATTTCCAGGAGCATGGGGGAGGCCCCGTGGCCGAGTGGTTAAGTTCACGCACTCTGCTTCGGCAGCCCAGGGTCTCACCAGTTCGGATCCTGGGTGCGGACATGGCACCACTCATCAGGCCATCCCACATGCCACAACTAGAAAGTATATAACTATCTACTGGGGGGATTTGGGGAGAAAAAGGAAAAAAAAAAAAGGAGCATGCAACCTCCTGCTAGAGGGCAGGCAGCGCTGTGCCAGGGCAAGCCTTCTCCTGCAAGAGTCAGGGGACATGCTGTGCACACATCAGCACGCACTTCCTCCCCACTCTCAAACCATGGTCATCATCACCTCAGGACCCACTCTTGTCTGCTCTGGCCTGGCTCCCAAATGGGCCTGGGTGGAGGTCCCAGTGAGGGCCTCGAGAGCTGGGATAGGCTGTGGGCAGGAGGGGCCTCTGGCTGGTGCAAGCTGGGAATGAGAGTAGGTGTGACCCCTCAGAAACGGAGCCTGTTCTTCAGCCACATCCACATTTCCAAGGTGTCCCTCTCCAGGACAGAGCCTGCTCTGCTCAGGCCCCAAGACTATGACACGTGAGCAGCCAGGCTCCTTGGCCAGGAGCTCTGGAAGGAACTGGTCCAGATGGAGCGGAGTGGCAGTTTCCTCATCAGCTTGGCTCTCCAGCATCCCTTGCCTGTCGGCCTGCCGTGGCCCAGCAACCCCCAGGAGAGGGGTGGGAGGAGAGGGCCCAGCCCAAGCAGCTGGCGGCTCAAGGGGGAAGCGCACATCTGGCTTGGCTTGTCCTGCCCTGGCCTTGGGGGCGGCACACACTGCATCTTTGTCCCCAGGCAACCCCACCATCCCCCAGTCACAGGACTCAGCCTATCCTGAGAGGTCATCCAGTCCAACCCTCTGCACTTACAGAGGGGGAAATTGAGGCCCCCAGCAGATATGGCCCCCTGCCCCAGGACAGCTAAGGAGTGACCACAATGAGGAGGGACCACAGAGAAAGGAAACATTCTGTCTTCAGGGTGAGGCGAATGGCAGGCATCAGCAGACAGCCAGACACTGCCCCTTCCCAGTGGGCACTGGCCCACTCAGGGTCCTTCCTAGTCAAGGTAGACAGGTGGTGAGGAAGAGCTGGGCAAGCTGGCAGAGTCCACCAGGACAAACCCAGGAGGTCCTGGCAGGGTGAGCAGGCTGGGCTAGAGGGTGTCACAGAGGAAGGGGGTCATGTATGCCCAAAGATAGCTATACTCTGCCCTACCTCCTAAGGGGCAAGCCCAGGCTGGCTCTTCGGCTCCACTCCTCAGAGACTGGTACCCCTCCAGGCATCAGTGACCCTGGCTAGGTGTTAGGGACTAGGGCCAGGGAGATCACCGCCTAAGACTATCACCCCAAGTCAACTTGCCCAGAGTGAGCTCAACTACCCTGCCCTGGACCACAGCCCCAGCAGCCCGACATGGGGTGAAGGGAGAAGACAGGAGAAGGCAGGTGCCCACGGGTTGGAGCTGGGGAGGGGAGCAATCTGCGCCCTAGCCCCTGTGTGCGTCCTCCGCCTCTGTGGCCTGCTGGCTGGTGGCAGAAATCGATAGCTGCATTAACGCTGCTCTTGCTCTACTCCCTCCCTCCTCCCAGCTCCAGGATCTGCCTCTGTGTGCAGGGAGGGCAGGTCAATTAGAAGTCAGCTCCCTCCGACACAGCCCGGCCTGCGTTCAGGGCTGGTGCTCCACTCTGGCTGAGTCTCTCCGCTTTTGTCTTCATCCTCAGTCTCTCATGGTGGGGACCAAACCTCATGTTCTGTTCATCTCTGGCCCCCTCATTGAATCTCTCTGACCTTCCATTTTTCTGTCCTTCCTCAGGGACTACCCTCCCCCAGCCCCCCAGTTCCTGGGATATGCTGAGCTCGCGACCAGAGGACGTGATATGTCATCGAACAGGTGCTGCAGGCAGAACACCGTGGTTTGTCAGCCACAGAAACTGAAGGTGGGGGTATGCCAGGGGGACTGGCACATGGGGTAACTGTCCCAAAACCCTAGAGTGGGCAGATACCAAGATCTAGTCCCCAAGGCCTGGTCCCCAAGCTTGTTCCAAATCTGCTCCTGTACCCGCCTCATCTTTTCCTTCAGACCCTGGGAAAAGCTGATGCCCTGGTCCCAGTGGAGCCCTGATCACAGGGCCCGTTTGCTCTACCCATGGAAGAGAAGGACATAAGAAAAGACCTTCTCCCAGTCGCAGTCTTCTATTGCAGGGCACACATCAACCCCCTCTTAGGCCAGAAAGGGCCTGGCAGTGCCCAGGCAGCAGGGGAGGAGCTGGGGCTGCGTTGAAGCGGAGCGGGAATGAGCAGGAGGGAAAGCTGGCGGGCAGGCGGACGGCGGCGGGCGCATCCATCATCAGCCCTGCCAGGAACGTATCCAGCCCCCAAAAAGAAATACTGCGCCTGAGGAGGGACAACAAAGGGCTCCGTTTCATCAGCAATGCGGAGCCAGCGCCCCGCCGCCCCGCCAGCCGCGGTCAGCCCACAAAGGACCCCTTTGTCCATGCAGGAGCCGGGCCGGCCGGGAGCTGGGACCAGGGGCTGACGGGCGGGGACAGAGCCCAGGGGGCGGGGGCTGAGGGAGAAACCAGTCATGGAGAGCTGGGGGGCAGCGGGGGACACAGGGGCAGAAGAACAGAGACAGGTGGTGAGGATAGAGGATCATGAGACAGAGGACTTGAGGGGTGGGTCAGAGAAAAGGGGACTCGGAGAGGACAGGGCAAAGGGTCAAGGTCAGAGGACAGAGTGTCATGTGGAGCAGAGACTGGGATGGCAAGGCTCAGAGAGACCCAGGGTGCCGAGCCCAACTCAGAGACTTAAGGGTCTGAGGGACAAGGAGACAGAGCCCTGAGAAGAGTCCCAGACTCAGGGACCTGGAGACCAAGAGAAGGCAGTGGACATGCCCACAGGAGAGGGAAGCAGAGGTGGGAGAGACCAGAGGAGACCCACCTTACCCAAGGCCCCAGCCCACTCCAGCCCAAGGCCTGGGAAGAGGAGATAGGGAGCAGGGCCAGGGGTCATTGGGTCTTGGCCTCAGGGCCTGGCTGTGGGGCCCAATCTCCTGTGGGCTCGAGCTTTGGCTGAGCTAGGAAGAGAGGGAGCCTCAAAGTTGAGACTACTCTCCTGACAGTGGGGCCAGCCCCTGCTCTACCCCCAGGCCTTGTCTTGCCCCAGAAGGTGCAGACCCCACCTCTCTCTAACCAGCTCCCACCACAAAGTGACACTCAGGCTCCCTAAACTGACTAACCCTACCAGCCAGCATTCACTGAGCACCCACTGTGTCCCAGGCTCTTGGCTTCTCTCCCTCCTTGACTCCTCCTGAGAACCCAGGGAGATAGGAAATATTAACCAATTTCAGAGATGAGGAAATTGTAGCTCAGAGAGGCAAGCTGTGGTCAAACAGGTTCAGGTCAAGGTCAAACAGCTGGTGCCCAGTAGGGGTAGAATTTGAACCCAGAGCCCAAGTGTTAATCACCCTGCTCTGTGACTGCCTTTGTTTTACCCGAGAGAGTAGTCCAGGGCAAGGTGACCTAGCTACCCCGAGGCTGCCTCCACCCCCTAGTTGTTACCATGCCTGTCACCTTTACGTGGTCAGTGGGGAGAGCTGTCACAGACTCCAGAGGAGCACCCCCACCTGGGGGGGGGGGGGGGGCTTGGAGATGCCCAGGCAGGAGCTCGGAATGCTGGGCCAGTGATATCATAATGCCAGCTGGTAGTGAGGTCACCAGAGGTGATGGCAGTGCCCTCACTCCACCTTTAGCCCCAAGGGAGTCAGGATTCATCCCCAGCAGGCTGTCCTGAGCCCTTCAGGCCACATGGCCTTGGGGGTGGGGTGGGCACTGTCGGGAGGGATGGTCCTGTCTGCATGTAGACATGCACACAGGTGGCCCACAGTGAAATGTTCTAGATGTGTGGTTGGACACATCCCCCTACTGCCTACCCTTCAGCAGCCCCATGCCCTGTGGCACTGGGGAGATGGTGCAGGATATAGACCCAGCACTGCCCTGGAGGAGTGCACAGGAGCTAGACTGAGGGTTACAAGAACCACTGTGAGTGAGAGTGGGAAGGGGACCAAGTAGGGCTTCGGGGGTCTTCCAGGAGGAGGGGACTGCTAGCCTGTGAGTTAAGGAGAGGTTACCAAAGGGGACACAAGCCTGAAAGGGTTCCTAAGAAAAAGGGAAGTGGGTGCGAGGTGTGGCTACGAAGGTGGCAGGGTCCCAACTGGACAGGGTCTTGAGGCCAAGGGCAGGATTTTTTTTTAACAGCTTTACTGAGTTATAGTTTACATACTATAAAATTCACCCATTTATAAGTGTATAATTCAATAATTTTTAGTAAACTTACTGAGTTGTGCAACCATCACCAATACCATGGGCAGAGTTTGAGCAGGCGCCATCCCTCCCCTACTCCCCCTGCTGGCTGCAACAGCCTCCCAGCCGTCCCGCCTGCTGAGGGAAGGCCTCCTGGAGGAGGCTGCATTTCAGCGGGACCTTCCCAAGACACTGGCCCAGCAGAGCCCACCATGGTCTGGGCAAGCCAGCTTTGCAGACTTGAACACCCTGGCTCAGCATACCCTTCCCCACACTTCTGACATCCCCGCTACACCCCTTCACATTCCTCCACCCACCTTGGTGGGCTGGTCTCCTTGGCCTCCAACGGAGGTGAGATAGACAGATGGTGGGCAGGTCAGTGGTGGCGCAGAGAACAAACCACAGGCTACGGTGGTTGAACTAAGCTGAGCAAGAGGGTGTGTGTGGGGGGGTTTCCATCTCTGATTTCCATGATTCAGCCTGGGGAGTTTCCATAGGGAAAAAAAGCCCCACTCAGGCCTAAGGAGACACACATGGGGACAGTGGTCTTGGAGGCTGGGAGAAACGCAGACCCAGCCGGAGAGCACAGGGCACATATCCAGCTATGGATGGACACACATACAAGGACACATTGACCACTGCTAGCACCCAGCAGATGGCCTGGGGTGGACATGCCCTCAATACTATTAGAGTCTTCCCAAGACTAACACCCCAAGACCAACTGTCAAGGACAGAACGGGGGGCTGCAATCCCCTGCATATTTCCCTGACTCCATAGCCCCTGACCCTCTTACGCCCCTCCTCCTAGGGCAGGCACAACCCCTTTGCCTGCGGACTGAAACATGCTGCTGAGAAAACCCCAGGAGTATATGGTCTCTGTTCTCCCTTACAGAGCTTCCAAAAGTAGCTGGAAAAGGGGATCAGCTCATTTCATGGACAGATACATCGAGGCCCCAGGCAGGAGGTATGCCCTGACCTGGGGCTCTAAGGAGGGAGTTGTAGAACCCCTGATAAAGACAAGGCCTTCCTCAACAGGCACCTCCTTCAGGCCAGGTCTCTTCCCTGGAAGAGTCAAAGGATCAGGAGGGCCCTGGATGATCTTGGCACGTGGCCTCTGAGCCAGTTTCCCCATCTGTAGCAGGGGACCACGAGGATAACTGCTAATATGTATGGAGGCCTTCCTGTGTGCCAGACACTGTACATGCCTTGTCTCAATGAATCCTCATACCTGTCTTCTGAAGAAAGTACTATTATTGCCCCATTTAGACCAGGCAATTTGATAAGCAGTTGTGATGTAGAGAAAGTGCTGCCCTCCCCATTTGGGACTCCTTCGATCTTAGACTAATGTTTCCCAAAGTGGTGATGTCTGAGCTGACACCAGTCTGGGATCACGGCCCACACACTCAGTTAGGACCTCCCTCCTGGTAGGCCTCACCACGGAGCAAGCTGGGGAAGGCTAGCTCAGAGATATTTGGGCCAAGGCAGGGGGGGGGGGGGGTGGGGTGTTTGTCAACAGGACTGGCTGGGGTACTAGAGTCCTAAGGTTTAGGTTTGTGGCTCCATCCTGTTCCTACCTGACTGTTGACTTTTTTTTTTTTTTAAGATTTTATTTTTTCCTTTTTCTCCCCAAAGCCCCCCGGTACATAGTTGTATATTCTTCGTTGTGGGTCCTTCTAGTTGTGGCATGTGGGACGCTGCCTCAGCGTGGTTTGATGAGCAATGCCATGTCTGCACCCAGGATTCGAACCAACGAAACACTGGGCCACCTGCAGCAGAGCGTGCGAACTTAACCACTCGGCCACGGGGCCAGCCCCATGACTGTCGACTTTGACCAAGCCCTTTCCCTCGACACTGAGTCTCAGTTTCCCATCTGTAAAATGGTTTTTGCTCCTCACTCCAAACTGCAGGAGTCACAATCCCAGAGGGGCTATGGGGAAGGAGGTGAAGAGACAGAGAAAAAAGACTCCAGACAGTGACCCCCTCCCACCCTCCAAATCCCAGGAGGAGGGCCCCAGAGGGCCTGAATCAGCCTGTGATGTGATTTGCAGATAGGGAAACCAAAGTCTGGAGAGAAGGGTTCTGAGCAAGTCACAGGCTTGAGACCAAGCCCCAGACGATGTGAGGTTTATTGGAGCGAGGAGCATCTAGCCCCTCCCGCCTCTACCTCCCTAGCAGATATAATAGCAGGCCCTAATAATGAGCACTCACTGTCTGCCAGGCATTGTGCTAATAAGCATTTTATACACATTTTCTCATCGAATTCTCTCTAGTACTCTTAACTACTATCATCCCCACCTTTAGATGAGGCAACTGAGGCTGAGGGAGATAAAGTCACAAGGTCAGTAAGTGGCAGAGCCAGGATTTGAAACCAGGTCTGTGTGATGCCAGGGCCTGGCTCTCCAACATTGGCCAAGGGCTCTGAGGCACATAGTGGGAGGAAACCCTGAGGTTTCCCATGGGTCTCGGGGGTGGCTCAGGCTCTGAGCAAAACCCATTAGGACTCCGTTGCTGAGAAGTCTGCAGCTGTACCCTAAGGCCCAGGAAAAGACAGGGGAAGGGGCTGCGGGTGGGCCGGACGGGCCAGGCTGGGCCAGAGCTCCGGGCATTCCGGCGGCCTCCGCAGGAAGCAGAATGGGACGGAAACCGGCTCCTGCCTCCTCCCCCAGAATCCTGTGGGCAGCCCAGCCGGGCCGCACAGAGGCCCTCTTTGTGCCTGCCCCAACCCGCCACCCGCGGCTGGCCCAGGGTTTTGAGTTTCCTGGGGGGTGGGGGCCCTGCCACTGCTAAACCTCCAGCTACCTCCCCCTCTCAGGGGCGGTCACAGCAGTCCACAGCTGGAGGAGGAAGTCAGTGGATGGCCAGGGCTACCCCAGAGACCCTGAGGGGCCTGGAGTCTGCCCACATCTCATTCCCCCAACACTTACATACCTAATCAGGGGCTGGAGGTGAACAGAGGGACCCAGAGACAGAGCCTGCGAGGCCAGCCCCATGAGCCTGCCCTCTCCACCAGGAGTCACCAAGCCCACCATGATCCACCCAGAACCCCCCCTCCCATTCCATCTCAGTGCTCTTGGGCCCAGGGTGGTGAACATAAAGAGGGTGGCCAGGCAGGTAGGGCAGTCCATCTGTCAACTAGCATTTCTCACTCTCCAGGGGCTCCTTGGACACACAGGGTGCACTGAGGGGGAGGCCTCAAGCTCACTTCAGCATTTCAGGGGACCACAGTCCCTTGGGTGGTGTAACTGTGCTCAAGGAGTACTGGGTCCCAGGCAGGGAGCTCAGGTTGGAGTGTGCATCGTGAGCAGCAGCACAATGGATAAGGATATGTGCATGTGTCCACCTGCGAGGTGTGCCAGACACGTGTCATGCTGTGTGCATGAGTGAGTGTGTGTCCAGGGGGCTGGGGGAGTGCCCAGGTGTGTATCTACAGTCTCAGACGTCACTTTCTGTGGGTTTAAGCACTGATGTATACAAAGGGCTTATATACCACCATAGGTGGAGGTCTTTGTGTGACCTCCCTGTGTGTACAAGTGGAGTGTGTGCTATCTACGTCTGTAGATGTACACGTATGCCCAAGTGTGTATGTGTGTAAAAGTATATTGGTTTATACAGTGGCTGGATATTTGTGGGTTCTTCAGACCTCTGAGTGTCAACACATCTTTGCCATATGTACACCTGCATGTGTGTGTGCACACGTATGCATGCACTGAGTTGTATCAGGGTGTCTGAGGGGTTCTGGGATGTGAGTCTGGGGTCCACCTGGGATGGGGACAGTACAGACAGGAACGGATGCCAGGTACGAGGGCCCCTATGGAAACAGGAAGCTACCCACAGATGCGCTTAGGCTGTGGTGGGGGCTGGGCCCCACTCAGGTTCAGTTTGTCCCCCTGAGAAACCAACCCAGGGTTCCACTAGCTAAGAAGCTGTACCAGCCACGAGAGAAGCACCTGCCTGCCTTGTCCGCTGTTTAAGACCCAACAGCTAGGGCCAGCGTCTACCCGCTTGCCTGGCCTGAGTGTGGAAAAAACTGGAAAACAAAAGCCCCCAGACCGCAGGCCCTCCCTGCAGAGGCATGGGGGAGGCAGGCAAGAGGCGGGAGGCTGAGGAGGAGGGAGGGAGGTGTCGCCGCAGCCCCGGAACACAAAAATAATGAGGCGAGAGGGGCCATGGGGCCGAGCCGGCTGGTTCCGGAGTCGCTATCTGACCTTGACAGATGCCACAGCTGGGCGCCTGGAGAGGAGACGCCGCCACAGTGCTGCAGAACACTCCCCCTGCCCCCTGCCGCCTCCACCTCCCCCAGGCCGGGTCGATGGAGGTTCAGGCAGGCCCCAGCCACAGGCAGCCACCCCACCAGGTGGGAGCAGGGAGATCTCAGAGCGTGTTCCAGTGGGCGTGGGGTGGGAGGGGATGGAGTAGGGGCAGGGCGTGGGGGGCAGCAACAGGACCTCCCAAGGGTGCCCTGGCCTTCAGGTGTGGTTGTGTGTGTAAGAAACACACAGGGCGTGCTATTGCCCTTGTATAGCCGTGAGGCTGAGTGTGTGTGGGGAAGGGAAGCAAAGTGTGACTGTGGGCCTGACACAGACAAAGATCATACTTGTATACATGTGTCCTTGGGGTCACACAAGGCTGGAGACATAGGACCAATGTCCCTGAAATGGGTGCAGCCACATCACTCAGGGGTGGGCACTGATCATTCCCCTGCCCACTTCCAGAGCCACAGCTGTCCTGGCAGGTGCAAGCCATGGTGGGGCCAGGGGCTTGGGGGACAAAGAGAGCCACAGCCTCCCCAACCAAGTTCCGTCGCTTGCAGATGGAAGAGAGGTGTCCCTGCCGCCTTTCCTGGCCTACCCTCTCTCTCACTGTGATGGTGGCCCTGGGCATCAGTGATGGGCTTGGGGCTGGGCACCACCACTCTGGGAACCCCAGTGAGGGGCTGGGGTGTGAGCTGCAGGAGGGGATGCTAGGCTGGAGGCGGATTAGCAATTCTGAACACTGGCTGCATAATTAAAAAATCATTGCGGCAGGCGGGCGGGCAGAGCTGAGTGTGAGCTCACGCTCAGAGCGGGCGGGGACACTGCCACGGTGCACCCCCTCCCACCGCTTCCCCGAGGAAAAATCCCACCTGCTAATATAATTATGGAAAAACACAAGCACAGAAATTCAGTTTCAGCAAACAATGTGCCTGAGTGCCCAGGGCCTGTCTGGCCCTCAGCACTGCGAGCAGGCTGGTCACTAGTGCCCAGGGCTGGTAGCAGTGAGACGGGCCCTGCTGGATCCACACTGCAGACTCTGACCTCCATCCCCTCAGCCGTGCCCAAGAGAGAGAATTAGGAGCATATAAAGCCCAGCTTCCCAAATCACAAATCCAGGAGAAAAACGGCCAGTCCTGATAGTTTACAAATGGGGAAACTGAGGCTAAGGAATCTGCATAAGGTCACTGTCTGCAGCAAAGCTACGAGAAAGAGTTGCATTCTGCTGCAGCGATGCAACACCTCAGAGCTCACCACCACCCCCTCCCTTCCCCTGTGGCCCCCCTCCCATCTTCCCTCTGTCATCAGTCATCCCCCCAGCTCCCTCTACTCTCACTGGGATGAGCAGCTCTCCCTGAGACTGAATGGGACCGCCCAAGCCATGTACCCAGCACGGCCCTGAGCCTACCCAAGCCCGAAGCCCAAGGGGGTGCGTGGGAAGTCCCAGCCCCCTAGCGCAAGGACAGGGCGTCCTGGGCTCGTCTGGGTTAAGCCAGGCAAGCAGAGTTGGCTCCTGCCTGGAGAAACGCGGCCAGCTCTGGGGCACAGGCCCCAGAACGGCAGGAACAGCCGCCATCACCTCGGGCCTGGCGCGGGCGGGCGGCGCGGGGAAGGGAGCCGGGCCTAATTAGTCGGCCTGGGACCCGGGCGGGCGCCGGGCGGCAGCCGCAGCCGCCGGAGCCGCGCAGGCACGTCCGCGGCCGGCCGGGAGGCGGCGGGAGCCCAGAGGCCCGGCGCCCCGAGACGCGGCGGGACGGGCGGCCTGGGAAGGCCCGGGCCAAGGAGATTCCGCACTGAGCAGGCCTGCCTCTCCTCATTCTTCGGTGCCACCAGGCGCAGCAATTAGAGGCTTTCAAAGTTTGTCCTTAATTGGTTTCATTTTTGCCTCATAAATGATTCATGGCTCCGGAGGTCTGCGAGGCGGAGGGAGTGGCAGGGGAAATTTGGGGAGGCTTTCGCCTGGAGCCAGGCCCCCTACCTGAGGCTAGAGAGCGAGCCCGCAGCCCTAGCCCTGTGGATGACAGGGGCTGGGGAAGCCTTGGGCAGGTGGGATCCTCCAGCAAAAATAAAAACCTAAGCCCCCTCCTTGGGGCACCGGCTAATGAGAAATTGCTGCTTCTCTGCAGACCAGAGGTCTGTGTCCAGGCCCAGAGCCACCGCAGCTGCTGCGGCCCTGGGAGCGTGAATAATAATGTAATGATAACAAAATAACAGTGTCAGTAGTAATAAAGATGGTGAACACTTAAGGAGTTCTTTCTAAGTTCCAGGCATGGAGTAAGAACACACACCTTACCTCTTTTAACCCCCTCACACCCCCCCAAGCACTACCAAGGAGAGGTTACCAGGATCCCCATTTCACAGATGAAGAAACTGAAGTGTGGACAGAGTGAGGCCTGCCCCCCGACACTCGCATGCTAGAACTCCTCACTCCCCAAGCTCTCAGGAGCACAGGACTCAATGCTGAACATGGGGAGCACTGCCAGTCAGGTGCATCATCAGTTGCTGCAGGCCCCAAGAAAGTCTGGGAAGGTCCTGAGGCCTGCAGGAAGACCCCAGAGGGCGCCTGTGGCCCCACACCCACCTGCGCCAGGTTAGCTCTGCCCCTCAAAAGGCTGAGCAATGTCCTCATAAGGGCCTTAATTGGCCCAGCTGTAAAATAGGAAAACAGGAGCCCTATGACCCCTGCCCAGTGCTAACTGTGCTGGGCATGGGATACAGAAAGATGCCATGGATCCCACCCTCAGGGAGCTCCCAGTCTAGCGGGGACACGGACACACACACACAGAAGGGTTCAACTAGTCTGTGCAGAGAACCCCAAGCGCTCAGCCAATGGCCTAACGTGCTGGGGGGTGGTACCAGGGAGGGCTTCTTGGAGGTGAGGTGGGCAGGGGAAGCTTCTTCCTTCTGACCCCCATACCCAGCCCACACAGGATGCTCAGGGAGAGGGTGTGGCCCACTTAAACCCAGGACTAGGGGTCAGACCTTGAAGAAACCCACAACTACAGACCACATCAGAGTGATGTGGGATGCAAAGTGCTCAGCTCAGCCTGGCAATGACAGTCACTTTTGTTCTGAACAACTATGAGAGGTGAGGGCTACACAATTAACTGCAGGGCCCACTTGGACCCTGGGGACATCCTGGAGGTGAAGGAATGCACTAAACAAATCAGGGAGTGGATGCTGTATAGACTGACTCCCCCTAGAGGCCCCAGGGCTCTGAGCTGCTAGCTGTTGGCTCTTGGGTGCCTCACAAATATCAGTTTTCTTTTGTGTCCTCCAGCTCCTCTGTCCCAACCACATGCACCACATTCCCCTCCCAAAACCTGCTGGCCTTCTCAGGCCCTGGCACCAGCACAGTCCCATCGGTTCCCTGCTCTGCCACCCAGCCTGGTGCCAAGGCTAGACACTTCAAGTGGTTATACCTTGCTGGGCCTCACCACAGCCCACTGAATAACATATACGATCATCCCCATTTCCCAGATGAGGAAAATGAGGCTCAGAGAAGCTAAGGGATCTGCCCAAGACCACACAGCTTGAGGAAACCCAGAACCAAACCTCTTCAAACTCCATGGTTCTCACCTTGCTGGCCTCCTGCAGGTCAGTATCCCTGACCTGTCCACCTCTTGCCCCAGCACTGACCCTTCCTCTGTTTGTATAAAGACTGTACTGAACTCACCCTCTTCCAGACACTAGAACTTGGTTGGGCTGTTGTGGTCAGGGGCCCTGCAGGAGGCCCAGAAGTGGGGTCCCTATGTACCCCAGGGAGACTTGGGGCTTCCCACCTCAGCCCAGCTAGGTCATCTGAGGATTGGGTGGGGTGGTGGGGAAAGCCCCTACATACACATACAGGGTACCACAAGTGTCCAAGTGGAGGGGAGAAGGAGGCACAATGGCGCCAGGGTGGAAGGGCTTGGCCATGTTCTCTGGCCCCCTCCTCGGGGAACAGAGAGTAAACTTTAAGGCCCCTATCACCCACACTTGAGAGGGGGCTGCCTGTGGGAAGACTCATTCCTTGGGAAGAAGCCTAAGCTTTATACATCCCCTACTCCATCCTGCTGGGGGATACAGCTGAACGACCCGGGCAAGTCACATCCTGTTTGAGCCACAGGTGCTACATCTACAGTGTTCCGTGAGCCCTTAGGAAAAGCCTTTGGGTAGAGGTTTACAAGTTTACCTTGAGGAAAAGGATTTGGAAGAAGTGGACAAAACATTCAGTGGTCTGTGTTGGTTGGGGGCACCTGAGACAAGGGTCAGTGTACAGGAGAAGCTTGACAATGGCTTGCTGAACATACAAACAAGTGGCTGAGTTCTCAGGATGCCAAGTTCATCTCAGCAGGTCCAGTCGACAAACTCTTTCCAGGTGCCCACTCTGAGCCAGGACACTGGTCTGCCCTTTCCTCCTCACTGTGCAGCTGCCTGTCACAGGGCTGCCCAGCCAGGTCACTGGGTCCCTTCTCCCCAGCCTGCCCAGGAAGCTACGCGTCTCAGGCGGGTCAGCACTGACGTCAGTAGGACTGGCTGGGCGTGGAGCCTGCTACCTCCGGAACCTCCAATTAATTAACTTTTTCAAATTAATTTCCCAAGCAAAATTCCATAATTACATCTGTCTCCACCAGCCCAAGCTGGGCAGGCAAGGGGACCCTGCAATGAGATGGAATGTGGGCTGAGGGGTGACCATACCAGCCTCAAGACCTGGTCACAGAGGTGCTAAGGGTTGGGTTTCACCCCTGCAGGGCAACTGGCCGGCGTCCTTATGGATGCTGTCTGTGAGGGGAGGGGGCTGAGAAGCCAGAGCCCCCCAGTCAGGAGATGGGGGGCTCAGGGAGACCCATGCCTGCCCAGTTCATCCTGCTGCCCCCATCCCCCACCCCACACTCCCAAACCAGTGGGTCTTGGCAGGGCCCAGCAGCAGCACAAGCACCGAGAGGCTGAGGAAGCCGCGGCTGCAGCGTTCTAATTTCCCAAAGGGGCTGAGATTAATTAGCTCACACACAGGCGCAGAGAGGGAGAGGAGGGTGGGAGCAAGGGCGGGCTGCGTCAGGCAAGGAGCTAGCTGGTGCTCCCTGCTGCCCGCCTGCCTGTCAGCCAGGCGGCCTTGACAGCCTGGGTGCTCTGAAGGTCAGTGGCCAAGCCAGCTGAGCCAGCAGACTGGCACTGTCTCCTTCCCAGAATCCCTGAAACCAAGGTTGGGGAGACAGTGACCAGGAGGACAGCCTGGTGGGGGGCCTCTACTGTCACCACCATCAGCTGAGTCTGTGCCAGGTGCTCCGTCCCCAGCATCTTGTTTTATCCTCACAGCAGCCCAGAGGTAGGCACCATGGTCCACCCATTTCACAGATGAGGACACTGAGACTCAGAGCTGAGTGGGGGCAGTGACTGGTCAGTTACTCAAGTTGTGGATGGTGGAGGGGAGACTAAAATCCAGGTTGGCCCAGCTCTAGAGCCTGCCCTGCTCCTCCTACTTTCTGGGCCAGCATGAGGGCTGCAGGAGCCCTGGGCCCAGAGGCCCTGGGAACACCAGTCGAAGGGCATAAGGATATATCTGTCTGACTGTGACTTACCCCTGCCTCAGAGAATGTGCAGAGCAGACTCTCAGTCATTTCACAGATGCAGAAACTGAGACTAGAAAGGGGAAGTGACCTGACAGACAGCACAGGGCCCCAAGCCCAGAGTCTACCCCTCCACCTGAGGCCAGCACCAACTTCCAGCAAAATAAACCAGACTCAGTGACCTTTAGTGAGCCCTGACCCAGGGCCACGCTGTGCCTGGTGCTCTCTTTGGCTAACTGGCACACTGACTTGGGGCTGGGGGGGTCACTGTGGCTGCCCCTGTGTACAGAAGAGGAAGAAATCTCTAGCTCAAGGGCACTTTCTCAACTATTCCTGCAGGGCTCCCCAAAGAGGAGAAAGGAGCCCCCAGGAAGGTGGGAAGTTGGGGGATGGGGTGTGGGAGGTGTGACCCAGACCAGGGTTCTAGGTGGCTCTCACAAGCCTAATAATTGAGTTTCCCAGAACTTGTCTGCAAGGAGATCCCTGTAACCCTAAGGGGCATCCATCTGCTCCCCGGGGCATCCCCTGCTCCCTATCTGGCTCCTAGTAAATCACTTCTCCGCAGAAGCCAAGGCCAACAGGGCTCACCCTACCAGGCCTGAGGGGTTAGCAGTCCCAAGGCCCTGGGGTCCAAACCTGGGGAGTGCCCTGAGATAGCAGAGGGCCCTAGGACAGTCATGGGGCTGAGCATAGGTGGGGAGGGGGCTGGCCCACCTAGGAATATTACTCATTTTATGTGATTATGGAGGATGGGTGGGAGCCCCCCAGAGGCACAGGTTCAGGCCATGAAAGGGTCAAAGTGGGCTTTGGAGTTAGGGCTCCTCTCCCATTCTGTGGCCCCCACCTTGGGTGACCTTAGACAAGTTGTTTGACCTTGCTGAACCCATTCCCTGGTCTGTGAAATGCATACAATGACAGCCCCACCCCAAACAGGGTCCTAGAGAGGAAACATGTTAAGTTCCCAGTGGAGGGCCAGCATGCAGTAGGTGCTCAACAAATGTTAGCTGTGTTGTTATTTTTACTGTCATCATCAGGTGGCATAAGAATGAGGGTCAGGGACAGTTCAAGCCAGGAGTGTTGGGTAACCTAGGTTGGAGCCCCAGTTCTGCCACTGTTTGCCTTTGGGTCTGAGCCAATTCCTTGTGCCTCAGTTTCCCCAGCCCCAAAGAACATCCCCAAACATGCCCCCCACCACCCTCTTACCTGCAGGAACATGGAGAGATGAGCATACAGTAGGGGTCTGAAGGCTACAAGGAGGGCAGCACCCAGCTGGCCAGGCTTGCACTTCCTTTTCTGGCCACAGGAAGAACTCACCTATACTTCCTGCCAACCGTTGTCCCAGCTCCCTGGCCCCCCAGGCCTTCCTGCTCTGTCTCAGCAACTCCTTAGATCTCCCACAGTCCCGACAGGCCTTCCACACAGGCATGTGCTAAGACCCTCACTACTCTGCAAAGGCCCTGTTTGCCACTGTAAGTCTCTGCTTGAGTCTAACTCGTGGCCATGCTGTCTGGTGGGAGAATTGGGGGCAGAGAAAGCCTTGCAACTGTGGTCGGGCCTCTGTTTCTTCCCATACTGTGAAGCCCCCAGGAATGTCCTGACACCCAAGGACCCTGAGTCCAACCCATTCCCATCCCTCCCCCTCCCTGTGGCCCCAAGGTCAGCCTCCTCACTCTCACACCTCAGCACTCCCATCTGAGAAGAGCCCTAGAGAAGGCTAAATCCAAGACATTCTAATTAGAGAGTCCTTGTTGTGGGGTACCACTCCCAGAAAAATGCCAGCTTCGGTGGAGCAGACAGGTAGGGGGAGAACTGGACTCATCCAGAGATCCAGGGGTGACATGGTGAGAACCACACCCCACCATCTACTTCAGGTCCTACAACTTTGAGACACAGAAGTAAGGCTCATACTCATTTTATAGGTGGCAAAAGTGAGATCAGAGAGGTTGGCAGACTGGTCCATGATTACACAGCAGGTAGTGACCAAGCCAGGTTTGGGGCCCAGGACTGTCCAATTCTAGAGTCCATGGCTCAGGGCACATCCAGTCCTCCTGACTGGCTACTATTTGTCTTCCTCATGATGTCTGGGCCCCTCTCCTCTCCCTGACCACTGTCCAGGCCTTTATGGAGGAGACCTGTGTAACCAGGACTAGGAACCAGCTGGGGCCACCTCCAGTCCTTAGAGCCACCTGTGCCTTGACCCCTGCTGGGCTGTCTCCCAGAATGATCCATAGTCTGGGTATTAGGTGACTCTCCAAAGCCCTCCAGAACCATGAAGCCATCCCTGTTAGACTCAATTCTCTCATCTGAAAGACAGTGTATTTTTCAGTATATGAAAAATAGGTATGCCCCTAGTTCTGCCCAGTCCAGAGAAGGCAGGCCCCAGCTCTAATGGGCAGCAGAAGCTTAGAGGCTCCCTGAGGGCATCCCTCCAACCTGGTAGCCCAGACCCTCCCTGTACTCAGGCCAGCTCTGTACCCATTTTGCAAGCCAGCAGACTGGGAACCATGGGCTATGTGCAAATTCTAAGTGCCAGGGTGCTGGTTGCAAGACAAGAGAGACGAGGGGCTTGAGAACCAAGAGGACAGAGAAAAGCAGGTGCTGGGGTGAGCAGGGAGCATGGGCACACAGACTCCTGGGGCACAGCCCACTAGATCAAGGGGGTATCATTCCTCCTCTGATCTCCCAATCTCTGGCACCCCCAATCTCTCAAGGACCCCTCCCCTTGAGTGGGGGGAGCAGCTGGCCACTTGGCGCTCCTAGGAAAATTGATTTTTCATGGCTTTCCTTCTCCAGCCTTTCCTCTTCCTAGCTTCTCTGTATCCCTCCCCCATCTACCCACAATCCGCTCTGCCTGGGCCAGAGTTCCCCATCCTGGAGGGCTGATACTCAAGGCCTCCTCCCCCAGAGAGGGCCAAGCCAGCCTGGAGAAGTGGAAAAATGTCTCCCCTCCCACACCCACCTTGTAGAACTCAGCTGACTTTTCATGGCTGAGGGTCAGGCCTCCTTTGTGTGAGCCTAAAGAGGGGGCATTTGGGTGAGTGGAGCTCCAAGCACGCTGTGTGTGTGTACACACCCCAGGCTCTGTTGTGTCAGTGCTCCTGGCCCAATTCTATGGCACCATCTGGGTGTGAGCTGTGACCTGAGGACAACTGCCTGAGCCTGTGACAGGATGGAGCAGACATACAATTGCCTCATTGGAGCGGTGTGTGGGGTCCTCCCAGGGGCACGGCACACCCATGTGTGGCTGCATATGCCTATATGCCTATGTACATGATAGTATGTATGTGTGTGCCAGAGGCTGGGGCTGTGAGTGTAACAGCGAATGTACTTCTGAAGTGTCCACGATGTATGTGACCAAGCCTGTACCGTGCGTGTCAGTTGTGTGTGCTAGGTCGTGTGGAACTATGTGTGCTGAATGACTGTGTCTGTCCCAAGTGTGTGCCCCTGGGTGTGGGGAGTGCGTGAGTGCGCTCTGCCTTCCAGGCCACAGGGCCTCGTGGGGCTGCTGGCGATGGGATGACTCACGTCTCCCAAGCTCATCCCTCCGCCTGCCTGCCCGTCCGCCCAGCTCACCCTGCTCTGCTGGGCTCATGGCCGCCAGCACAAGAGGTGGGGGGGAGGCGCGGGCAGACGCCGCAGGGAGGCTGGCTTGATAAATAACCTGCTGCTTCCCCAGTCCGCTGAGAAGGGGAGGCAGTATCACAGGGAGAAGGGGGGGAACGGGGCAGGGGGAGGCAGCCCGGGCCCCCCAGGCTCCGGCTGCCCTGGCCCCCACAGCCCAGGCTGCGGCTCCGGTTCCTGTTTCATCGAAACCTGAGCTGGGAAAAGCCTATCGGGTCATCTTGCCTGTCCCGCCGGCCGCCAGGCCCAGGCAAGCTGCCCCTCAGGGGACAAGCCCGAAGCCTGGCCGCCCAGCCAGTGGGTGGGTGGGTGGGTGGGGGGAGGATATTTCTGTCCAGACTAAATGAGGCTCCAGGCCTCTGTCTGCCCCCCACCAACAGCTGCTCCCAGGGGCCCCCTGGCTCTGCAGGACTGACTAAATATAGGCCCCTCTACCCCAGAAAACCCCCAATGTTCACCTCTTCCCATTGGCTCCACCCATATGAGTGTAGAGAGAAGGCTGGGAAACCCACTGTGTGACCTTGGGCCAGAGTATCCCCCTCTCTGGGTTTTCAGCTACAAAACATCAAGTATTACTTAGTTCTAGGCCCTGAGCTGCCTAAGAGGCATTATTGGAGAGCAGACCACAAAAGTGGCTAAATTGGGGTCTTTGTCTAAAGAGATAAGGGCTGAGGTCCTCCTCTCAAAGTGACTCCAACCTGCTTCAGCAAAAGAATGCCTGGGGGGAGGCCCTCCCCAGCAGCCCAAGTACCTTTAGGCTTATAAACATGGCCCCCTCCATCTTGTCCATTCCTTGCTCAGGCTGGGCAATACCAGGCTCCTCCAATCTGCCCTAGCCGGACCCTGGCCAGGAAACAACTTGTGCCAGGCTTGGGGGGGCGGTGGCGAGGGAGCATGACAGCTGCTATTTCCTGGAGGCCACAGTCGGGCACAACCCGGATTCCTGCCTGGCTCCACACTCCACCAGACAGCCTCTCCTAGGCTCTGGCCCACAACAGGGCACCCCCTTCCCCAATGTCAGCACCGTCATCAGACCCCAGCCAGGATCCCACTCCCCTCACTGTACCGGTACAGGCAGGAAGAAGGTGCCGGATGCACCTTCTGGGCTGTGCTGGGGAGAATGGTGGTCTCTGCAGGGTTCAACAGGCGGGGGAGGCAGCCCCAGCTTCCCTCCTCCTGCCTGCCTGCCCACCCGGCTGCTTCCCCCAGCCCCACACACACCAAATTCCCCACATGCCTGTCTGTCTCTGACAGCTCGCGCAAATACTTGGCTGCGCGGGCACCCGCTGTTCTGAGCCCGCTGCGCCTCCTCCCCTGCCTTCCCCGGGGGGCTCTGCAGACGCAGCCAGGGATGGGAGGGGGCCAGAGCCAAGAAGCTTGGTGGGCAGTGGGGGGAGCAGAGGCAGGAGGGACCAGTCTTAATTCCAAAGCACCAGCCCCTAGGCCTGGGGGACTGAGGGACCCAGGAGGCCACCGTGAGCCAGCCCTGGCTGGGAGGCAGCTGCCGACGCCCCCGCTGCCCCCCGGAACCTCCCAGGAGGACCTTCCGGAGGCCTCCCACACACCTCAGCCGATGAAACAGCATCTGCCACCCCCGCGGCGGCAGCTCAGGACAGGGCGGAGGGCACGACGAAGCCCCTGGGGAAGGCTTTGAAATCTGCACTGTGGCCCAGCGCCTCCTGGCAGCCTGGGTCCCCCACCACAGACCCAGCCTCAGAGCATGGGGGGTGGTGCGTTCCAGCCCTCCAGCAGTGCGAGGGGCTCAGCTGCCCAGCTGCCAGACCTGGGACATCTCCACTTGGACTGGCTCGGGGGCCTTGTTTGCCCCCAACTACCCTCCTTTCCTGCTTGCCTTGCCTCCCTCCCAGGAGACCGGCGGAGGAAACACTTCCTGAGAATGGCTGGGATTTTCCGCTGGACACTGCCTCGCTGGCTGGCTCCTTATCTCCTCCCCACCTCATTCCTTCTCCCAGAGTCGCCCCTTCAGCCAAATCACACTCCCACCCGGTATCTGCAGCCAAGGAGACCCCCTCCCCAACCCGCCGCTCTGCCACTTGCCTCGGCATTGCCAGTATTCCCAGCATCCAGCACATATCCAGGCACAGAGTAGACACTGAATGAATGACCTCATGGAACAACACCCTCCATTTTGCAGATGGGTACACTGAGGTCAGGAGAGAGTCCAACGAGCTAGGCCTCCCATTTAGAGCGCTTCCTGAAGGAGCCTCTGACGGCAGGTCCATTCTCTACCTGTTTAACCCCCACCACACTTTCTGCCCCAGGAACCAATTCAGCCCTCCAAGGCTACTGGAGGCATTAGGGTGACTCCAGGCAGAACCTCTTAGTGCTTTGGGTCCAAATGCCCAGCTGGCTATTCCGGACCACTCTCCCAACTCTCCCACAGCCTAACAGTGGTCTTGAAAAGAATCCCACTGTATTGTCTTTGTGACGCTAGACTGTGGGGTAGAGCCTCCTCTCCCCATTGCACAGATGGGGCTGCTGAGGGCCCCAAGGGAGGGGGGAACTGCAGGCGGTCTTGAATCAGAGGGGGAGCTGGGAAGCCGCCCGGCCCTGCCGGCTGTCGCTGGAAGCAACAGCCTGCATTTCCTCCTCACATTGAGCCTGGGGAAGCGTGGGCAGCGGGCGGCGGGCACTGCAGTGAGGACCCCTCCTGTGCCTGCAGGCCAGCCGCATCCCCTTGCTGCCTGACTGTGCCCACACAGCCCACTCCCCCTGTCGGCTAGATCTCCAAAGATGGGTAGACCAGAGGCAGAACTGGGTTTCTATCTCAGGTATGTACTCGTGTCACCCAAGGGTACCAAAGGGAAGCCCCTCCCCTCAGATCCTCAATGTCCCCTAGCATCAAACAAGATTGAAACATGACCATTCACGCTGCCTTCCAGCAGAAAAACCCACGGTTCTGTGATTCTAGAATCCTAACGCGGCAAGAATCTTGATGAGAATCCCTCTGCTCCACGCATTCGATGATTCTAGACATCTGTGACTAAAAATTCTAGGCCATCAAGATCTGACACTCCCAGGCCAACCCCACCCTCACCTGTTGCTATGAGCCCAGCTAACCAATTTCCCATCTAGCTTTGGGGGAGGTGGGTCAGGCAGAGAGTCAACAGGAACTTGGCTTGAGGATAGAGCTGGTCTAGTCCTGGAGGACAGGTCACCTCCTTGTGGCACACACAGCCACTGAGGCTGCAGATGTTAGGAAGCCCAGCCCTCGCCACAGCAAGAGTAGGTAGCTCAGGATTCGTGAGCCTGCAGCACAGAGGGAGGACGGGTGTCAGGTCAGGGCTGGTCTCCTTGCTTCTCAGGTTCCAAGCCAAGCTCCACGCTTCACCTTCCTGTCTTCACCACCCACTGCTTCCTCCTTCCCACCACAGTCCCCTCACTTCTCATGCTCCCAGGCCAGCCCCAGCCCAGGCCAGCTGGCAGCCAGCCAGGGCAAAGGCTCCCAAGCCCATTTGATAGATGGAAAAACTGAGGTCGAGAGAAAAGATATGACCCACCCCAAGGGCTCAGCCCCAGCAGCCTACTGGTCTCTGGCCACATCTCTCAGCCCTGCCTCTGACCTTACTTCTCAGAATCCTCTACCGGGCCAGTGGATCTCCATATAACAGTCTGATCACCAGCACAAATACATTCTGCATCCTAGTGTCCCTTGAGAACACTCATTCCCACAGCCAATCATCTGGTCAATTCATTGATTCATTCTTTCATTCACCCAACTAGCCAACCAGCGCATCTCTGCACCACACGCAAGGCCTCTTGCCAGGGGTATGGGGGCCTCACGAAGGAAAGAGAACAAGGCCTGTATTAAGCAAGCATTTAGGGAGTCCCTGCTGTGTACCAGGCAGTGTGGAAGGTGCAGGAAACACCACATGCAGACCAGCCCTGGCTGTCTTCATGGTGTTCACAGCCAGTGAGAGGTTCTGCCAGGACCCAATCCCACTTGTCAGAGGCAAGTCACAAACTCTCCAGCCTCAGTTTCCTCATCTGTATATGGCGATGCTAGCAGCACCTAACGCATTGGGCTACTGTGAGGATTAAAGGAAGTGAAGGCTAGAAAACTATTAAGACAGCACCCGCCCCTAGTGAGGGCTTAGGATGGGTTAGCCATTGTCATTACCTCTGTTATGACATATTATTATTATAATAGTAATAACTGGGGGAAAGCAATTGATTACAGCAGCAGCTAAAGCTCCTCAAACACTTAGCTGGTGCCAGGCCCTGGGGTACGGGAAGGAATCACTGCCACATCCCATTGCAAGGCTGGCAAGGAGCAGGCTCAAAAAATCCCATAAGCATCTGATGAATGACGGAATCAATGACAGGAGGCATGGCCTTGCCTCCAAGGAAGGCACAATCCAGCATGTGTTCATGTGTGTTGTGTAAGTATATGCAAGTGCCTAGGTGTACACATGTATGTGTGTCTGTGTGAGGGACCTGGGAGGCCCAGCAGGGGGCAAGTTATATGGGAGTGGGGCAGCGGTGCAGGGAACACAGCTGCTTATGCTGGCTCGGGCCCCCACCCCACCCTACCCCTGCCAGTGATCACAGCAGAGCTGAGGGGATTGTGGCAAGAGTGAGGACCAGGCCTGGTGGGGAGAGGCCCAGAAAGATGCTTTGCATAGTTCTGGCCACCAGATTACAGGCCCAGGCTAGGCCCCTGGGTAAGGGTGTGGGGGCTGCCAGGTGCTGCCCCACACGAATCAGGCCCTAGCACCCGCACTTTATGCCTGTACTGACATGGCACAGGAGTGTTCCTGCTGGCAGGCCCAGCAAGTCCGAGGAGGTCAGAGGAGGTCACAGGGAAAGGAGGGAGCAGTGGGCTCAAGGGCCATGTGGGGTCTGCTGGATAAGGGAGGGTGGGTACAGGGCTCCCCTGGGGCCACCGGGCAGGCCTGGCTCTGCCCCGCTGGGGCCGGCAGCTGGAGGGGAGTAAATATAGCGCGGGGCGTCCCGGCCACATTCCTGGGAGGCCAGCATGGCCCGCCTGCCCGCTGCTCTAGGCAGAGCGCAGCAGCCAGGGCCCAGAACTGCCACTGCCCTCTTCCCAAACAAACAGAAAAATAAATAAAACCAGCTCTCACGGCCAGCACAGCTCGGGGGAGGGGGCAGGAAGGGGTGGACCCGGGAGAGGGGGGCAGGCAGGCAGACCAGTTGCCGTGGTTTCTGTTCTGCTGGGAAGGAGGAGGCCAACAAAAGAGGAAAATGGAGGAAAAGGGCAGGGAGATGGTCAGAGATGTCAGGGAAGGGGAGAGAATGCATATGAGAGATGGAGGTTGTGACAAGTAGAGGTGCGGGGGAGGCAGGTCAGGAGGGACAGGGAAGGTGTCAGGGCCAGTTGGAGGAAGGCAGAGGCAGCCTCAGGGTCAGTAATTCAGCAATCCTGCGACAGGGATGCCTGGGGCGGGGGTGGGAGGGGTGGGGAGCAGCAGGCAGACAAAGGGGGTCGTGTGGGCTGGGGCAGAGGACTGGCTCCAAGGGCCATGAAATATTAAAGAGTCTAGGCCAATGAGTGACAGAGGTCATAGAAATAAGGAGACTGGCCAGGAAGATATGGTGACCCTGAAGCAGAGGGCTGCCCCCCACCTTGGGCCTGTCCCTCTTTTCCACCTCCAGCAGAGCCAGTCTCCCCAGCTCTCCTCCTGCTGGGGCTCTTGTCTGTTTCTCCATCAGTAGAGAGGACAGGCTGAGGATGGGAGGGGCCGTGGGGATTAGTGATGGCAGGGGACCTCCACAGTTCCCTCTTCCCTCTGGCTGATCTGTGCACAGCCAGCTTTCCAGAGCTGCCAGCCACCCTAGCAAGAAGGCCAGGAGGCCTGTCAGCACAGCCGCTGCCACAGGTGCCTCCTGGGGAAGGAGGGGGTAGACATCCAGCTTCCCCTCTACAGAAAAAAAATCAGCCAAGCCACTGCTTTCCACAGAGACCAGTAGGGAGGGAAGGCCATGCTCACAGCTCAGCTGAGCCAGAGAGTAAGCAAGTGAGCAAGCCAGCAGGTCATCCCCTAGCCCTCCCACCCCACCCAGACCCCATTACCAACCTCATGACCTTAGCCAGTCCCCTTGTCCCTGAGCCTGTGTCTTCACCAACCCCACCCCACGCCAGGCTTGGTATGAGGAAAGAAAGAAGAGGGCAAATAACACACTGAAAATCTGCTGGGGCGGCTGGGACCAAGCATCTGCATGCAGATAACCAACCCTCACATGTGCCCTGTGAGGTCAGGCCCATTACCAGTCCCATTTTACAGATGGTGAAGGGAAATCCAGAGAGGCAAAGTGATGCGCCCAAGATCACACACTGGGGAATTAGCAAAATTGAAACAGAAACACTAAGTGTAAGCCACATGTTCTTTTCTTCCTTTTCATTGGGGGATATGAAGTCCTCATCACCACAAAAGCCAGCTTTTATTGAAGGCTGACTGGGTTAGCCACTGGTGCTGGGCACTGCACAACCCTCCCTGTGTCCAGCTGAAAATGGCCTTGCGGAGCAGGTACTCTTACTATCCCATTTCAGGGATAAGGAAACTGAGGATCACAGAATGCAACTCACTCAAAGGTCATACATCCAGCTAGACAGTAACATGTCCAGAATCTGGAGCCAGGACTGACTCCAGAGCCAGTGCTCAAACACACTTGCCTGGGTGAGGTCAAGAGAGAGGTTAGGAGGACCCAGTAGAAGGGAGCTGTAGTCCTACTGGCTTCTAGAACAGACACCATAAAAAGGTGAAAAACAAGGTCACAACTGCTGTGCCAGGATGTGGCCAGCAACTGCTCAGGGAGCAGAAGGACAGAGCCTGTGGGGGCCTGGGGTGAGGGCACTGCCTAGGGACCTGGTCTACCCAGAGCCGGTATACTAGATAACACAAGCCCCCTCCCCCAGTATGCGGATACTGAGGCTAGTCCAAAAAGGGTCAGTGGATCCCTGTCCTATTAGCCCCCAGGGTTCCAACCTGCACCCCAGGGCCAGTATGCCAGGAACGAAGAATATCCCCTCCAAGAGCCCCCAGTGCTAGCGGAAGGGGAGCAGGATCCCCTCCCTCCCTCTCAGGGCCTGCGAGCCCAGAGGGAGGCCAGCATCAGAGGCAGGAAATGAAGAAGAATTTGCGATCTAATTGAGCTGGCGGGGGGATTAGGCGGCAGAATGCAATTACAGGGGCTGGAGCAGGGCCAGGGGCACTGACACCCCGAGATGTGGCCTGGCCCAGGCGACTGGGCCTCACCAGTCTTTGGCCAGAGACACCCTACTTGGGGGTTTGGGGGGAGGATGGATCGGCAAGGACTGGGGCCAGATCCTCTTCAGCACATGGAGGACTGCAGGGTTCCAGCTCCATCTAACACCAAGAAGCAAGAAGTTTTCCTGGGAATTCTCCCCCAGGGAACAGCCTTGTGGACTCTCACATGGGGAGTAGGCAAATAGGAACACACGCTCTAACAGCTCTGCTCACGCATGTACACATATGTGTTCATGTTCCCAGGAAAGTCCCACATATCCAGGTTCACTTGTTTGAGGACAGACGCCCAACCTGCAGACACACAGCTCTGGCCCTTTGCTGCCACTGGCTCCACCAAAGGGGGGAAAAAACATAAAACAAAACAAAAAAATACACCCATGACCTTAAAATCCTTTTATTCCCGTAATCACAGGCTGCCATCGCCGTGGATACGCGCTGTCACCCCGGCCCCAGCCTGTCTCCCTCCATGGCTTCCAAAACTCCCAGCAGGCAGGCAGCAGGGGAGGCTGCCCAGTTACTGCCAGAAAGGGCAGGGGAGGGGAAGGACGGGGTGGGGGGTGGGGGGTGTTGAGGCTACACGCACTCACACACTCAGCGCCTCAACCAGGGAGGGAGAGATGCAGAATGACAGACTGGCAGACAGAGATACAGAAAGAGAAAGGAACACAGACATCAGCCACCAAGACAGACACAGACCACTGCCCGCACAGCTCAGATATGCCCACTCTCAGATTCACACACACTTTCCCAAATCAGATGCACCTCACTCAGGGAGTCACACTCCCAGATTTACAAGCATATACAAAACACAAAGATATACACAAATCATGAACACGCACTCTCCAAAATTCCAAGCACACACAACTCAGAAAATATACATTCCCAGATTCATAGGGACAAATCCAACTTTTGGATATATACTCTCAGATTCACAAACACACATGTACATACGCAATGCAGACACATACAACTCCTAGATCCACAGATACATATGTCCTGATTCACGAATAAACACATGCTCAGACTCCCACACCCCAAGACAGACACACGCTCGACCCACAGATTCACAGATACACATGCCCTGAGTCATAAGCGCGCACACTGCCCAGATTCTCACATCCCAGAGCAACAGACTAGAACCACACAGCCTCCTCTAGCAGCTGACACTGCCTTTAGGAGGCAGGTGGAATGCTTGAAGATTCCTGGATCTTTCAGGGGCAGTCCTTTCTCATTGCCCACAGCCTTGGAGGTGGGCTCAGAGTTGGGGGAATAAAGAGGGAAGTAACAGAAAGCAAAAAAAAAAAACTTGAGTGGGATATTCTTGTTGGGCAGTAGCGCGTGAGTAACTGGGGAGGCTTTTTGTGGTCTGGTGAGTTCCAGCTATGAGTGAGAGTTTAACTATTAATACACTTAATCAAGGACACTTCACACACACACTTACACACACACACCCATACAACCACACACATAGACTAGGATGGGACCAGGTGGTGTGGGTAAGAGAAGAAAGCTCCAGGAAAAGAAAAGTCGAAGTCCCAATCAGGGCCCCAGGGGGTGGGGAAAGAGGGCGGAGCTTCCACCTGGGCTTGCCTCCAGAGGAGGGGCAGAGTCAGTGATTCATTTCTGCACCCCCAGAACAGTGGGGCTTGACACACAGCAGGTGCTCAATAAATACACAATGCGCCAATGAATGAATAAGTGAATTACATATAAAGAGTGGGCAATAATAATAACAGTAATAATAGTAAGCGAGCCCCACCCCATCCTTGGCCAATTAAGGCACACTCTAGAGCACCATGCTTGGGGAGTTAGTTCTGACTTCATGGTCACACCGCCAGACAGGGGCTCTAGGAAAGCAGGCCTGGGTCTGGCTCATCAGTTATCCCCTCATCCTTCCACCCTATCCTGAACCTTGGAAAGTCAGCTGACTTCAGGCCAGCCCACATCCTTCCCTCCCAGGGAGACCCCTGTCTCCATTGCACCCTCCCATAAATAACTAGGTGGGGTCCTAAAGAAAATGGGGTATTTAATTCCCAGAGACTTAGTTCTTTATCTAGCTGCAACCCTGCCCCCACACTCCTATATGCCTCAGTTTCACACTTCCAAATGGGTAGAAGACAAGCAAAAAGTCAGAGAGACAGGGAGAGTTGGGGGTGACAGTGTGAGCCCATGGAACATAGGCCTCTGCTGGCCTGGGCCCTGGATGCAGAATCCTCCCCTCCCCTTCCCTTCCCCCACCCAGCCCAGCCCAGCCGGGTGGACATTCCAGGCCTCACGTGATAAAGACGAGGCCGCTGGCCCACGGATAAGTCAACAGGCTCTGTCGGGGGAGAGATAGGAGGCCCGGGCCAGGGTCACCTGCTGAGCCGGGAAAACAGCCGGGCCCAAATACACACATAAATAAGGCGCCAACGGACAGCCAGCCAGCCAAGGGTCTGTCTTCTGCAGAGGAACCTCTGCCCCTACCTTGGAAAGGGAGGTGGCAAGGGAGAGGGAGGCTCAAGGCTGGCTAGAGGCTTTCCTGGGAGAGCCCCAGCTCCTGCCAGGATTGGGGGTGGCGGGGGTGGGGGGCGCTTCTACCAATATTCTCAGGGCTGACTGAGAACTCAGAGGCCAACCTCCCTCAGCTGTTCCCACTCCTTCCCAGGGCAAAAATCACCCCCTCTCCCTCCTCCCCAAGGAGAGAGGACAATTTCCGTTCTGGGAGGGGGTGACAGCTGCAGAGCGGGCCACTACCCCCCCCACCCCCCACCCCCCCAATCCCCGCCCTCCAGCTCTTGCTCGAGTCTCATCCAGGCAAACTGCTAAATCAACACTACGCATTAGTAGGTAGTGCTGGCCTCAGTCTCCCCGCATTGCTATCAAGAAGGGGTGTGGGAGGAGGTTTCAGGTCCCAGTTCCTGGATTTCCTATGGCGGTTGGAACCTAGGGTACTGGGGTCTTTCGGGAGGGAGACAAGGGCAAGCCGAGGCCAGTAAGCCAGCTAAAAACGTCTAATTTAAATGCTCTCTGGCTCACGGACGGACACCCCCCGCCCCCGCAGGCCGGGGCAGCTGAGGTGGCGCCGGGCGTTCAAATAGCGCTCCAAACAAGTCCACAGCGACCGCGCACGCAGCCCCCGCCAGGCGGCCCCAGCGGAAAACTTGAAAGGGACTCTGTTTGCCGGCCGCCCTGGGGCGGCTCCGGCGGGGGCGAGAGCCTAACGATCACACACGCCCCCCTCCCCAGCGCTTCCTGCACAAACGCGGGGGGGGGGGCCCTGAGGCCACCCCAAAACCAAGGGCTCCGAACAGCTCTCGCCGCGCTGGGAAAGGCGGAGGTCAAGAGGCTGGCTCGCCGGTCCCCCTTCAGCCTCCCCAATCCGAAGACGCAACTCTCAGACCACCCAGGGTCCAGGGGGCAAAGTAGGGCGCGGCTGCTAACCCTTCAGACGGCCGTCACAGGAGACCAAAGGAGGGGGCAGGTCTTTCCGGACGAGTCCCTACGGAACCCCCCAAATCTGCTGGTGCCTCCTTGCAGCCCATGGCACCAGCCCAACTCCGCGCACCCCTTCCGATTCTTGAGGGGGGTAAAAAAAACAAAAAGCGATCTTGCTTTTCGCTCATTGGGTGCTTCAGCTCTTCTGACAGGTCTCGGAGGCGGCCCCCCATTTAAAAACTGGGGTCATTCACTTTCTGTCGATCCTACAAATAAACAAAGCCAGACGCACCCCGCGCTCCCCACCGGAAAGCAGCCCATTCCGGGCGAGGACAACTTCCCCCAGCAAGAAAATTAACACATTCTTCTCTCGGCGGTTTAGCCCCTCGCTCTGGGGAAGCAAAGGGGAGGGGGGCTCGGGGCCGAACTTCATGGGTAAATTTGGGGCTAGAGCAGCGAGGCAGGCGCCTGGGACACCCGCCTCCAACAGTTCCGCAGCTAGAGGAACACCCCCATTCTCCCTCCTGGCTTTGCACGCTGCTTGGCCACGCGGGGCTCGGGAGACAGCCTGAAAGACTCCCCAAGGCTGGGGAGGAAGGGAGAGAGAGGCCGCGGGGAGCAGTGGTGATGGGGATACTTGGACGGAAAAAAAAGGTCAAACTTGATCAGCCCGCCAGGCACCCCGCGGGCAGCGGGGGCGAGGAGCCGGGAGGGGAAATGCAGAAGTGGCCGCCGCCCCCTCCAAGTGGAGGGGGAGACTCAGCCACGCGTGGTTCAGGGCATTCAGAGCAGTTACCGTCGCCCCCAAAACACTGGGCTGCGAATGGGGGCTGACGAGGGGAGTGCGCGCCGGAGATCTCCAATCAGCCGCCCCCGCAGGCGGAGCGCCCGCCCAACACCGAGAGGTGAGGACCCCGGCTCCCGCCGCCCCAGCGCCCTCAAGCTCGAGCACTTGGGGAGAAGACGGTACCCCGCAGGGAGAGTCCCAGCCCCAATCCGCGGCGCCCAACCCGCCGTACCCGACCCTGAAACCCTTTTTTGTCTGAACTCAGTGATCTGCGACCGAGCCGACTGCGGCTTAGGGAGGCTTGAGTATAGCAGCGGCCAGGGAGCGATCACCGGCGCTAGGGCTCGCAGCCTCTGGGGCTCCGTGGCTAAGGCTGCGGGCGCCCCAGCCCCTCCTAAACACGGACCCCTCCTTCCCCGTCCCTGGCTCTCCGCACCTGAACTTCGGGGGAGCCCGCGCCGCCAAACTTTCCGCCGACTTGCAGCGAACTCCGGCCCCGGCCGCGCACCGGGCCCCGGGGGAGGAGAGGGAGGTAGGCGGGGAAGGGGAGGGGGCTGGCCTCCGGGGGGGTCGGGGGAGGGCCATGGCCCGACACCTACCGGCTCTCTTAGTCGTCCAAGCCGCCACCGCCGCCGCCGCCGCGAGGCCGAGGGGGAGGGGCGGGGCGGGGAGCTGCGCTCCGCTCTGGGCACCGCCGCCGCGGTGCGCTTCGCTCCAGCCGCGCCGCCCGCCGTGCCCGGGTCCAGAGCCGGAGTCACGCCGCCGCGGCTGGCCCGAGGCGGGGAGGGGGGGGAGCCTACAGCACCTGCCCCTCCTCCCCCTCCCCGCGGCCCAAATTAAAAAACAACAAAAAGCAACTAATCACCCCCAAGCGAAGCGCGGCGCGGCGGGCGGAGGGCGCAGCGTGAGGCGCCCGGACTCAGCAGGCGGCGCGCATGGCTGGGCGCGGGCTGGGCAGGGCTGGGACGCCGGGCTCGGCTTCGGGGGGCAAGGTTCGCCGCTCTTCTCGCTCGACTCGGGCGCCTGCTCTCGCCGCCGCCGCCGCCTCTGCTGCCGCCAGTGCCGCCGCCTCTACATCCCCGCTCAGGCTGTGCCGCCTCTGCCGCCGCCGCCGCGCGCCCGCCCGGGCAGGAGCTCTGAACGCTGCCCGGGGGCTGCCGGCAAAACCCGGACCGGACTCAACGCAGCCTCCTCCCCCCCTCCTCCACCTCGGCTCCCCTCCCTCCTCCCTCCGCCTCCCTCCCAGCGCAGCTCTGGCCACTTGGACGCCGCAGGCTCTGAGGCCGGAGCCGCAGCCACTGCGCCTCCAGCTCCCCGCGCTCTGACGAGGTCGGCTTAGCTCAGCTCCCCAGCGCGCCCCGTCTTCACCTCTTTTTCCGCAACTTTACAAAAAATAAAAGGAGTGAGGGGTGCATGGGCGTGGACACCCACCTTGTGTAGTAATACGCCGTCCCTCTGTCCCCTCTCTTCAGCGGGCTGCGAAGCTGCGAGGACCAGTAGGGAGGGTTTGGCCGCGCCCCTAAACTCAGGTGCGCGTAGGGCTGGGAACTCCGAGGCGAAGGCTCTTGGAGCTAGACGCGTGTTAAAAGACGCTACCCTTCCCAGAGCGCTTTCTCAGACTCGGTGGGCTCCAGTTTCCCAGGAGAAAAGGGGCGGAGATTTCCGTCCCCATTTCACAGATGAGGAAACTGATCTGAGGAAGGACGTTTTGGTAACTACGCAGGCGCCAGCCCAAGCCCTGAGTCCTGGGGCTAAGGCGACTACATTGTGGTGCACTGAGACCATGGCCTACGAACTCGGAGCCTGAAACAGTGCCTGGCACAGGGCAGCGCTCAGTAGACCCTGGTTAAAAGAAACAACAAAAGCCCGGTGGGTACAGGTTTGGGCCCGCATATCCTCGTCCTCACTCAGTGCTCCTCCATCTGCTCAGTTTGGGCTAATCCTATGGCTGCAGATGTCCTCGCCACCTCAGGCTCCGGGCAAGAGCAAGCTCCAGGCTCATATAATCCCAAACTGCAGATAAATCCAAGGTAGAAAGTTTCTCCAAGTCTGTGGAATTTGTGGGGGTGGGTTTTGTGTTCCCCCGTGAGACACAGAAAACACCGCCCCCAGACCCGAGACCCCAGCAAGGGAGGGGCAGAGCAGTTGGGGAAATTGCATAGGGTTAAGTGTTACAGCCTGAGATTGACTGGGGCCCAGATAACAGGGAGTTAACTGTGGCAACCTGGGTGCCTCCTAGCCACCAGTTGGTGGGAGAAGTGAAACCAGCTCCCACCTCGTTACTTCCTCTCCTCCTCTGTGCAGCCTGCCTGTCTCTCAGGCAGGCAAGGGCCTTGGGGCCTGGGTCTCCTGGGAGCAGCTGCTGGCGCCCACCCTCTAAGCCTTCTAAATTTGGGAGCTTGACCCAGCCAGGGGGTAGGGGAGGGAGGGAGGTGTCAAAGGGCAGAGTTCATCTGGAATGTGTTGCCTCTCTACTCCTCCTGACCTCCCAGGCCACAGGGAGTGATCCCTCCCCAGACATCGTGGACACCCCCTCCCTTCCTTCCACAAGTGCTGATAAGTGTCCTCCCTTAACTATGGGCCAAGGAATGGCTCCTTAGGGGAGGTGTTTAGCCTCTCCTCTCCTCTCCAGCCCCCTTTCTCAAAGCCACCCCAAACAAATACACCATGTCAGTAAAAACAAGGTAGTTGCTCTGGGAACACAATTTTAAGGCAAGTGAACACCTCAGATTATCACCCCTAAACTGCTTAAAGATAGATATTCTGGGCCCCACCCTGTCAGATAACATGTTGGGCCCTGACCGTACAAGGAAAAAGGAGGAAGGGTCCCAGGTCTAGATGCTCCAGGATCTCCAAGCACTTAGCCCACCTCCATTTACCTTTTCTGGGGAAGCAGAGGCACAGACTGTGAGGGGGTACCTGTTCCCCAGGAGTTAACAGTAGACCTCAGAGGACTAAGACCCAAGAAATGAAACTCAATCCTGCAGGGCTCCTGAAGCCCAAGGTCCATGCAGACTCAGGTCTTACATACCCCAAAAAAGCTTCATGCTGGGATCCATGGGGGAGGATAGATAGTGGCTCTATCTTAGGGAGTTACCATAAATTATCCACTTTTTTGGGGGGACCTCTGCCTTCCCCCACAACTCAGGACAGCAAAGGCCAAAAGACTGAAGGGTGCAATGGAGATGACCCAGGTGATGCCAGTGATTACTTTCCCAGGGAAGGGGTGTTGGCATATGCCTGGCTCAGTTTAGAGAGTGGATCCTGGAGTCTTCCCTTCTCCTGCAAATTAAGAACTGGAGGGAGGGGGCCAGTCCCGTGGCGCAGTGGTTAAGTTTGTACGTTCTGCTTCTCAGCGGTCTGGGGTTCGCTGGTTCGCATCCCGGGTATGGACATGGCACTGCTTGGCAAAAGCCATGCTGTGGTAGGTGTCCCACGTATAAAATAGAGGAAGATGGGCATGGATGTTAGCTCAGGGCCAGTCTTCCTCAGCAAAAAGAGGAAGATTGGCAGTAGTTAGCTCAGGGCTAATCTTCCTCAAAAACAAAACAAAACAAAAAACTGGAGGCAGACCCAGACCCTCATTTATCCAACTCTGGTAGAATCCAGAGAGGAGAGGGGCAGAATTGTCTACATGAAAAGTGCTACATGAACAGAAAATGTCATGTGCCAACCATCCACATAGAACTCCCCACCATGACAAGTGAGACAAGTGGAGGACACCTAGGATGGATTGGGTGTGAGGTCTGGCCTTGGGGAGGTCCATCCCCACCCCAGCCTCCTTCCACAAGAAGAAGTGAAGCTACCCTGGTTCACTACTCCCTCCCCTCTCCCTGCCCCCAAAAGGAATATTTGTTTCACATAGTTATTTAGTCAATCAGCTTAGATTCAGGAAGTAAGTTCCTTAAGTCTCCAGTGCCTTTGGGGAAGAGAGGGACCCTGCATCCAGTTGCCCTGTCTTCTGGGTAGGAGTGTGTCAGGCCAGAACCCTGGATCCAGCTCTCCTGGATCATGGTTATAATACCCATTTATGAAGCCCTTACCCTGAGCAGAGCATTGTGCTAAACAGTGAAGGTACATTATCTCATTTAATCCTTATGTCAGCCCCAGTAGTAGTATCATCTCCATTTTTCAGATGAGAAAACTGAAGTGAGAGTGGCACCAAAGTTGTTCTCCTAACCCCTGAAGAGGTTTGCTGACACACTGAGGCTTCTCACAAACAGATCTGCCCTGGGGGTCACCTGTATCATATCCTGTGGTGATTCCTCAGAGCCCTTAGGGCTCAGACCAAGCCCCTTCCCCAGCTCAGCCTGGCTTCGCTAACTAGCCCTATTCCTCTCTGCAGTCCCTGGGCCCTGCTGACCAACATCACCCAACACTGGTGGTTCCCTCAGACAGAGTTTCCATGGCTTTGCAGGTACTGTTCCCTCTGCCCAGAAGGGCCTTAATCAAGCTCACCTAGTGAACTGCTCACTAAAGACCAAGAGCATGTGTCACCTCCACTGGGAACCTTCTCTGATTTCCACTCACAGCCTCAATTTGGCCCATATCTACAGAGCCACCACTAGTCTTTGTGCAAATTAGGAAAAGTTACCCCCTCTTGGCAGATATAGCCCCCTTTTGGCAGCAGGTCATGGACTGTCTTTCAGTCTTCCTCTCTCCCTTTGCCAGGTGCCTTTTTGCAAGGCATGCAATGAACAACTGTACTCTGTGGCCTAGCTTTGGGGCCCCTCATCTGTCTATGGCCACAGTGACCACACTGCACAGAAATAGCTTTTATTTGCTCATTTGTCTCTCTTTCTCCTCACTACCACCACCAATGAAAATTCTTTGAGAGTAAGGGAGAGACTCCTACCTGCTTTGGGCCTGAAGCCTGGCACTAAGTAGGCACCAGTAATAATAATTGTAGCCAACATCTTTCTGAGCACTTACTATGTGTCTGGCACCATGCTAACTGCTTTCTGTACATATGCTTATTTAGTCCTTGGGCTCAGACACCTGCTTAAGGTTACAAAGTAGCAAAAGCAGGATTTAAATCCATGCCTTATCTGAGGAGTCTGCCTTTTCCATGACTGCCGTTTATCAGCTAATGTCAGTCACTGATTAAACATCCAGTGACTGGGAAATGGCTGCATGGAGGGGAGTGTGGGAATTAGGGTCTTCAATAAAGATGGCCAACTTGGAGCCTGACCTGATGTCTGCTCCTCTTTGGGCCCCAGTTCCTTCACTTGTATCACAAAGGATGAGAGAAAAGGCATTTCAAGGCAGGGTGCAGGATAGTCTTCTGTGGGGTCATGCTGGACTGTGACCTCAGCCAAAATCTCAGGGCAGGCCTGGGGGTGTAAACATGGGCAGGGGGAAGAGAGAAGCTTAACTGATAGACATGGGGTCTCGGTCTTCACATACTGACCATTGGCCCTTAGGTCTCCCTATTCCTGCCCCAATGACCTTAGAAAGAACAAGAGAGCTGTGAAACTAACGGGAAAATTCAGAAAAGCCAGGTCTGTCTCTTAAGAGGCCAAGGCCTGCCCATCCCTGAGAAGTCAGTTTGGTGGCCTAAGCCTAGCCTTGAGCTGTTTAAATAGTGGGGAAGGGAGGAGGGCTGAGGGGGGGATTCCAGTCCCAGAACAAAATGATTCTGGGGTGAGGCTGAGAGAGAGCAGAGCCCAGGCCAACATACACACTCACACTCCATATTTCTCCATGCCCAGGCACAGCTATACACATGCTACATACAACCAGACAGCACCATTCTCTGCCAGGCACAGGGAACTCAGCCTCTTTGTGGAAGGGGGAAGAGGAGTGGGCACAGTTTGGAGGGCGTCATGCCCTGACAGTAACTCTTGACTTCTCTAGGCACAATCCTGGTTCAACTGTCTCTCCTAGGAGAGTGGGACTGTATGCTCCCAGAGGCCAAAGCTGTGGCTCCAGGTCTCCCAAGGGTCAGGAAGAGGGAGGGGCCAGGAGGTAACTGAATGGGCTCTTGGGGGAAGGGAAGCCCCAAACTAGGCCCAAAGGGAGGGGTGCCCTGGGCATCCAGAAGCCAGCCTGGCCTGAAAATGCCCTACCCAAGACCTGCAGGCTAGGGTGGGGTGGTATGGGGAAGGCTTGCTGGAGGTGGAGGGGTGGGGCTCAGCCTCCCCTCACAGACCTGGCCCCAGAAGGCAGAGCAGGGTTGTAAATGCCCCTCACACTGGGACTTTTGAAAACAGGACCCAGCCTCTCTCCTCAGACCAGGGGACCCCCACTAAACCCTACTTTGCTTTCTCCTTCAGACTCCAGAGAATGGGGTGCTCAGGTAGTGCCTGGGGGTGGGCCTGGGATGAACTGCTCTTTGAACTGGTGGGACTGGTTCTGTGTCTAGCCGCCTGGGCAGTCACGGGTTGCCTGCCTGCCTGCCTGCCTGCCTGCCGGGCCTGGGAGGAGGGAGGCCTCAGGAAGGGGCCCCTCGTAAATCGTTAACTCCCAGAGCCACCGTGGTTGTGGTTGCTGCCGCGTCCCCTGAGCCCGACACTGGGTTGTGACTCTGGCTCTTGGAGAGCCCACCCTAGGTCAGAAGTCAGAGGTTAGAGGTCAGAGCCAGCAGGCTCACTGCCTGGGCAAGTCCCTCCCCCAACTATTAGGAATGGTGGGGTGGGGGACACGGAGGGTGTCTATAGGGTAGGCCCTTCTAAGTTCAGAGCTTCTCACCCTAGTTTGCCCTCCAGTCCTCCTGCTACAGCCCTGACCTTTGTCTCTTAGGGGAGAGTCAGGAGCTCTGGGAGGGCCTCCTGGGGCAGCCCCTGGGCAAGTCCCAACCCCACCAGACCCTTATTCTCCTCCGGGAGATAATTATGCCACCCACTCCATCTCAGGGGGTGTCACTAGGACTAGATAATGAATGGGTTGGAAAAAAGAACTAGATACTGTCCAAAATTGGGATAGGACCCTCAGCATTGTTTCAACTCTGCTTCCTGGTACTGGAGTCCCCCAAGAAAATAATAAAGGCTGCCTTTCTGGAGGTATTGTGCTAAGTAAACCGTTTACTTGCTTGGTAATCTGTTAAGCAATCACATTCCCATTTGGCAAATAAAGAAACTGAGGCTCTGAGAGGAGAGGTGACTTACCCAGGCTGTGGCAGCTGTACAGGAACAGGGTCAGGATTTGAACCAGTTTTGTGCTCTCAAGCTGAACCCTTGAAGGATTTTCTGTCTCCTCAAATTCCTAAGCTATAGGTGAGGAGACACTCGAAAGGCAGAATGGACTGGACAATCACCCCCAGTGTAAAACTGTTGGGAGGGCCTCTGATATAGGGCAGATAGGGGAGTGTAGGTGAGCAGGAGACTGGCAACGTCTCCCACAACCTGTCTGTGAGCCTCTCCTCCAGGGCAGCTCCCCTCTCAGGTCACGTACCCCAGGTGCTCCCACAGGGGAGGCTTGGCGGCTGCTCTCCCCACCCCTCAGGAAGAATTATTCTGCTCCAGACAGGCTAATGAGGGAAGATTGATGCTGCTACCACCCTTTTTGCTAGGAAGGCATCTCAGAAGCTGAGATGGAGACCAACAACAACAAAAAAATTAAAAATCAACTTTTAATCGAGATTGCAGATTCAAAAAAGATTCATAAGTAAAATGATTCCCCAAGGAAATATAAAAAGTTACTTATGGCACAGCTAAATTGGGCATGCTTCAATCAGGGGCTGTTGAGAAATCATTAAGATATACAAGACACTTTTTTAGATATATGCGAGCTCTCTCAGGAGGGCTGGCCATTGCTCCAGTTAGAGGGGATCTGGCCCTGAGCTGGCTCAGCCTCCTGTGTCACCTCCTCCTACTCAGACCTATGGCTGGGGAAGGAGGGGAAAGTGGGGAGAAACCATACCTTCTAAGCCCCAGGGACTATGGCCCAGAGGTTGCCACTGCCTCCAGGGGCCCAGAGACTCTAGCAAGGGACAGTGAAGAAGAAGGGACGGTGGAGAAGGGATTATGGTTAGATAGAACTTTTTATTTTTTTATTTTTTGAGGAAGATTAGCCCTGAGCTAACTACTGCCAGTCCTCCTCTTTTTTTTGCTGAGGAAGTCTGGCCCTGAGCTAACATCCATGCCCATCTTCCTCTACTTTTTTTATATGTGGGACGCCTACCACAGCACGGTGTGCCAAGCAGAGCCATGTCCGCACCTGGGATCCGAACCCGTGAACCCTGGGCCTCCAAGAAGTGGAACGTGCGAACTTAACCGCTGTGCCACCGGGCCGGCCCCTAGATAGAACTTTTTATTGTTTGAAGTAGTTTCTTCCCCCTTTCCAACAGCATAATGGGGGAAGCAGGACTAGAACTACTTCCTTCCCTCGAAAACCTAAAGAGGGGACCCCCCCCCTTCATATCCCCTGACCGCTTTCCCTATACCTTGGGTCAGCCTGAGGAAGTGGGCACCCTCCTTGAACACAGAAGGACCAGAATGCCCCCTCAGACCTGTATCTGAGGGCATTGCCTTGGGGGAGGGGTAGGTCATTCTGTTTGGTTCCTCTCTCCAGGGAACACTGAGGGAGTGAACTATCCTGGGGAGTTTTCCAGGATGATCATTAGCTTTTGAGAGGTCCTTGTCCCCTCCCCATTCTAGCCACCTCCCTTTCTCTGGTAGAAGGCTTATATGAGGTCTTAAACTCCTCTCTTGCAACCTGTGGGGGTCTTTCCGCCCTTTGCTTTCCCCATGCCTAGGACATTCAGGGTGAGGCTAGAACATCAGTGAAATGTGGAGGATCTCTTCTGAATACTGACTGATCACCTTCCCCCTTCTGTGCACTTCTAGGGGCTAGAACTCCTGGGCCTGGGACAGGGTCAAGGCCTTACTCATCTCCATGCTCTGTCAAGGGCCTGGTCCCTGGTTGGTGTTAAATGTTTACTAAAGAGGAGAGAGGGCATCAGGATGTGGCTGGGGCAATTTGTCCCTTGGAGGTGGGTGTGGAGGAAAAGGGAGACAGGCCAGAGCCTGGTCAGAGGACTTCAGTGGCAGTACCTGGACCCCTTTTCTCAGGCCCATATGCCTGGGTAGCCCCCTCCTCCATTAATCATGGAGCAAGAAACCTGAGCTGGATGGTGGTGGCCACTGCCTTGTGGGTGACCCGAACCCGATCCTGGCCAGGCCGAGGCGCTATTTTAAACCCTAGCCCGAAGCTGCCGCCTCAGCCTGCCTGGCCCATCTCTGGTTACAAAGCCGCTGCCCACTTCCCAGCCACTTCCTCCTCCCCACCCTGGGACCCTCTAGGCTGGTGCTGAGTTCAGTGTGTCTTGGGGCAACCCTGCTGTCTGTGGGCTCGGTCTGTAAACTGGCACCAATGCCCCTCTCTATCCCCTCAGCCTTGCCCACTTAGGTGCCCTCATCCCTCAACCCGCACAGGGACCCACTGATCTGTATTCTGACTGAAATTTCCCCCATGGATGAGGGTTTTTTTTCCCCCAGGACTAAGGGCACACCCTGGCCAGAGAACCTGAAATATTGGGCCTTGACTCTGCTGGAGCCAGAGCATGCAGGCCAGGATAGGGCAGATGCTATAGGAGAAAAGGAAGTAGGTTAGATATAGGTAGGGATTTCCCAGCAGTGGGATTGTGTACCAGAAAACTTTCCTTCACCTCAATGCCTGCCTGCCTGCCTGGGCAGGAAGAGGAAGATGACTCCAGAGGGGGCCTCCTCCCCAATCCTCTGGCTCAAGGGTTTGTGAATTGGGGGACTCAGGCACCATTTAGCCAGCCCACAGTGCCTTCCTCCCTCCCTCCCTTTCCTGGAGGGGTCAGCTCAGCACTCAGGTGGCCCAGCTGTCAGCTGGCTGGGCCGGCTGGACTTGTGTCTACAATCCTTCTCCTTCTCCAGGCAGTAGCCCCTACTGGCTCCGAGGCCTGTCAGCCCCACCCCCAGCCCAACACTGGCCTAGAGGGAGGCAGCAGAGACATTGCCAGAGCATCAAGGGAAGGGAGGAAGCTGATCATCCATGCTGGCTCCCCCCATCTCAAGCTGACTGGACAGAAGGCTGCCCAGGCAGCCTGAGCACCCCCCATGACCGCACCCGCTCCCCAACCCCCATGCTGTGTAGTCTCAGCAGTGAGGGGTTGGCAACAAGCCTGGTGCAGCTGAGCATTGACGCCAACAGCTCTGCCATCTCAGGCAAGCATGGTTCCCTCCAACCTGGCAGTCAGGGCCATCGGGGGTGGTGTCTCCCACCCTCCTAGGCCTGAGACAGCAGGAGACAGGGCCATTTTGGAAATGTCCCCCTCCACTATTGGAGAGGATCTTTGGCATCTCCATGGGGTCCTGGCCACCCCTTCCAACCCAGGGGGCTGGTCCTGAGGTTAGACCAGTGGTTCTGAACAAGGGCTGACTTTGCCTCCCAGGGGACACTGGGCAATATCTGGAGACATTTTTGGTTGTCACAACTGCTGCTACTAGCATCTAATGGGTGGAGACTAAGGATGCTGCTAAACACCCTGTAATGCACAGGACAAAGAATTAAACGGCCCAAAATGTCAAGGCTCATCATCTCTCACTCTGAAAGGCAGGAAGGTCCTTCTGCCACTCGGGCTTCAAAGGCCCCTTGTGGCCTGAGGAATGTGGTGAACCACCTGCCTGCCTACCTACGCACCCACCAGCCTTTGGGCTTGTTAGAAAAAGTGCCCAGGATGGAGGGCCTAGCAAAACTCTTCACCTGCCCATAGAGGGGGACTCAGACATGTCCCACCTACCAGGAAAGCTCTACAGAGCCCTCCCCTCAAGAGGATTCCGGGCCTATGGGAAAGTGTAGGGGCTGTCCTGCCCCTCCAGGCCCAACCCCAGGGCTGGCTCAGCCTGGGGCTGGTTGGAAGCTCCAGCCTCCTTCTTCCTCCTCATGTCCTCGCCTCCTTCCATTTCTATTTAGGAGGCAGCCAGGGTAGCTCAGCTCCCTTCTCTGGTTTCCTAGGGAGCTCTGCTGAAGCAGCCCAGCCTCCGTGGGTCCATCTGTCAGGGAGGCTGTTCCGCCCCATCGATTGCTGTTCCCCAGGGGCTGTGCTGCTCAAGGGACCCAATGTGGTGGCCAGATAGGAGGGAACCACACCGATAAGAGGGGGTGGGGGCAGCTTGGCAGCAGGCAGAGCTGAGGGGGGCTGACACTTCAGTGAGAAGGAACAAAGCTAGACAGGCATGAGAAATGCAGAATGCCAGGGGCAGCAAGGCAGGAGGGTGGCTGGAATGACCTCTGAAGCCAGCTGGCACCCTGAGGACTCAGTTTTGCCTTTGGACACACCAAATTCCCACTTGCAAAGGCAATAATAATAATAATAGCTGACATTTATTGAGCAAGAACTATATGCCCAGAGCTGGACTGGAAGCTTTGCACACCTCTCCTTTCATCTGAGGCTCACACCCACCCAAAGCAGGTGCTATTATTTTCCTCTGACAGGGGAGGAAGAGGCCCAGAGAGGTTGTAGCACTGGTCAGCAGCCACACAGAGGAGCAGGAGCTAGACTTGGAGGCGGGTCAGCCAGGCCTGTGGCTGTGCCCCAGCCGGACAGAGCCAGGCCTAGGGGGAGGAGACATGTTTCGCCAGGCAAGAGGCCCTGCCCGCCCTCCCCATGGAGCCGCCTCCTCCCCTGGGCTCTGTGACATCTGCCCTGCTTCCCGGCCCCAGACAGCTGCCCAGAGCCACGTCAGCACTTCCACCGGGGAGCCTAGAAACTGGCTCTGGCCCCTGGGCAATGCGGGACCAGGGGGGGGCTGCCAGTCCCCAACAGGGTGACTCTAAGAGAGGGTGACCCACTCAGCCAAGCAGTGGCTGGGTCAGTGTGACTGTGACCACGACCTTGGTCTGGGCTTCTCTGAGCCTCTGTTTCCCTTGCTTGTGTGTGTGTGTGTGTGTGTGTGTGTGTGTGTGTGTGTGTGTTGGTGGGGGACTTTGCGAAGGGGTTCAAAAGAGGATGCACTAGCATCCCGGGTGGACAAGGAGCAAATATTACCATGCAACCAGAGTTCTGGAAGTGCCCTGGCCAGCCTGTGACTCTCCCTGTCCACTCAGAGCCAGATGGTCATTCCACGGGGCTCACGGGGGTAAGGGGGAGGGTAGGGAGGTGTCTGTGCCCAGCCCAGGACCACGCACTGGCTGGCTGGGGTCAGAGATAACCGGCGCCTCCCGGAAAATCATTAGCATCTGTTTGGGCCTCGGCAAAGTTGGCCCGCAGGCGCCTCCGCCCTCCGGAAACAGCCCGTGCCCCCACCAAGGCGCACAGGCTCACCGACTGAGCACCAGCTACCCCCGCCTCCCTGGGCCCAGCTCAAACTCCTGTGGCGACCACATCCACCCAGCCAGGGAAGGGGGGCCTGGGTGCAGGGCCCCAGACCGGGCAGGCTGGGGGCAGGCTGGGGCCAGGCCGCGCCGTCGGGGGCGTCCTGGGTCGGTCTAGGCGGTCCAGTCCGCGCTCCGGGCGATCCAGGCCGGCTCTTGGCGGCGCCCGCGCTGGCAGCAGCCCAGGGAGTGTGTGGAAATGACACCGCCAGGGCGGCAGAGATCCCCCCTCCTGACATTGGCTGGAAAGTGGAGCAGCTCGTCAGGGACAATCAATGGCGATCGATCGCCTCACAGTGCAGGCGGACAGTGCGGGGGAGGGGTGGTGGGGCCGGCTGGCCGGAGTGGGGGCATCCGCAGGCGAGGTCAAACACCACACAGACCCGCAAAGGGGAGCAGTGGGACAGAGGGGTCACACAATCTGTACAGGGAAACACCACGACAAAGGAGGCACACTCACCACATGGAGTTACATCACACTACACTAATCTCTGACACAAGTCACAACACAATGTGGTCAGTTTGCATGGACATACACAACAGGGTCACAGTTGGTCACACTATCATACAACCAGTTCACCCCACCACAACAGGCCCTCACAGCACCACAATAACCCTACACTAGACACCCACAACATCACTAGCACACAAAATGAATCATACATTCCACCATTCCACCAGCTCGTTTCAACTACACAACAGTTAGGGAGTTACATACTCTGGCTGCACAACAAAGTCACACAACAAAGCAAAAAAATCACAGCCAAATTATACATCATCACCACCGACTCAAAAGAACATTGTCAAATGGGGTCTCACATGATGCAACACAATGGTGCCACATATTGGTAACACAATGGGGTCAAGAGCCCATATATACAACAGGGCCACTCACTACAAGTTGAACCCCAGCAACTAAGATACAAGATGCAACTGTATCACAACCCCAATGTGAATATAACATGGCACAATAAACAAACTTTGTGGCACAGGTAAACCAGCATTAACTCATAGGGTTCTGACAGAACTAAACAAGCTACTGCAGGTGAGGTGCTTAGCATAAGGCCAGGCACATGGTAAGCACTCAAAACACAGAGGGTCTTGGGATCATTATTAATGGTTATATACTAATAAGTCATATCAATATGATGACTAACTACTTAATCGCATCAATCTCTCCAGATAGGTCCATTCCTCTCCAGGAACCTGATTCACCCCAGCAGTAAAACTAGTTCTGCCATTACACACACCTGGGAAATACAACTTAAGTGTCACCAACACAACTCACACTGGTCCACTCATCCACATAGTGGCCACACATCACTTCCCCCTAGTACACTGGCCACCCATACTCTGGGACTTTGGTGGGGACCTCCAACCTCTCACCAGGCGCAACTCAACTAATATATATAACTCCTGGCGCTATTTGCTGTCACTCTCACAAAGCCAGAGGACACATAACACCCCCCACCCAATGGTGATCCACTGAGTTACACAGGGTCCCAGAACCTCCTACATAATAAGCTCCTTAAGGACCACCCCTAATCTGTCCCTCTCTCCAATCCTCCATTTCTCTGTACAGAAACTTGAGGTTTCAGTTCCAGACCCCTCTTAAAGCCTTCCTTATTCCAAATCCAAAGCAGGAAACAAGGCTGGCCCTTGATCTCAGCAATCCCCCTGCGCTACTCCCAGAGGTGCATGTGCGTGGGAGCAAGGCCAAGATCTGTCATTCCTTTAACACACCCTTATAGGCCACTCCTGTAGTTCCAGTGCAGGGCCAGCTGGGCTGTAGCCTTCACTTCCTCCAGTTAAGGCCTGGGCCCTCCCAGGGGCTTCCAGGAATTCCTTGCAGCCAGGGAGCTCCCCCTAAAGGTTATACCCAGAAAGACTTCCAACATTCCCTAGTTTTGCTTGGTTGTGTGACCTTGGGTAATTCCCCAACCTCTCTGTGCCTAGATCTCAAGTCCTGCCCACTGATCCAAAACTCCAACTCCCAACCCCATGTATGCAAGCATGAGCACGCACACCCGTACAAAGGCAATCTAACTAGGGAGAGAGTTGTAGGGCCACTAGGTGGCCTGTGACTGGGGATAGGGAAAGCAAGGATTTGGGCTGTGGGCAGTACTATGATCACTTGTGGCTCATCCCTTACCCTCATCCTATAGGTAGGGCTGAGAAATAGCTGGGGGAGGTCTGGCCTCCTTCCACAGCATGCCTCCTCCCTGGTGGCTGGAGGTAAGTCTTCCTATCACCCCCCTCCAGGCTTTTATTCACTAGAAGGGGTAGCTGGACGCCCCTTTTATCCCCCAAGAGAAGCAAAGGGATAGACAGACCCTAGGCAGGGACACGAGGCTTGCCAGGCATGTCCACCCATTCTGTTTGTGGGCACACTCTTGCAGGCCTTGCCAAGTGGGTATGCAAGCCTGACCCACATCCCTAGGTGTCCAAGGAGCTGATCCTGCTCAAAGAGGGGTAAACCTCTGGCTTGTACAGGAATCTAGGAAAGATGTCCTACTGCCCAGGCCTACCTCCCTGAACCCATAAATACCCACAACCACAACCCTTTAATTTGATAAGGCTATTTTCCACCAAGCACTGCCTATGGGCCAGGCTGGGGGCCCAGTACCCGTTTTCTAGATGAGAAAACCAAGCAAAAGAGAAATTAGTTGCCCAAGAATATACAAGTGAAAAGTCACAGGCCTGTCATTGAAACCCAGATTTGACTCCTGTTCTTCAAAGGCTACACAGCTCAGGCTCACACTCATGTGCATAAACACTAAGGAATGTTCATGCTCACAATTCTCTCACACTCTCACAAGTTCCTGCACACATGGGCAGCCCCCTCCTGCATATACACACAGAGGCAGGCCTACACTCTCCCACGCCTGGGGCCTGTCAGCCACATTCTCCATGGCTCCCTTCCTCCAGCAGGGACAAGGGCAGGCAGGGAGTCCACATTCCCAGGTTTCCGCCCTGACCCTGACCCCCCCTTCCCCACTAAGAGCACACATTCCTCCTGTTGCAGCCAGATAACCAGCCCCAGGGGGAGGCCTGGGGGAGAGCAAGGCATTCTGGGGGCCAAGCTGCTGGTCCTTCTCTGGGCCGCCTAAGTCCCAGCTCTATTGCCTGGGTCTGGTATGGTAAGAAGTCAGGAGCTTTCCATGCAGGTAGCCCCAGCTCTCTAGCCAGACTAGACCCAAGGCTTCTCTCCTTATTCCAGGAACTCTCTTAGGCCCAAAGTTTCACACTCCAGAAAGGGCCCCCAGGAGTCTCCCAACTCATCCTTTGGATGGAAAATCCCTTATATAGTTAGGAACTAGAACAGGACCTATGGAGCCCCCAGGACTCATCTCTTTTCCCTGCCTCTTAGGGTCTTTCAGTAGGTGAAAGCCTGGCTTCCAGGGAGCTTTGCCCATCTGGGGGTAGTAGCAGTTAAATCTCACAGCACTGCCTGGGGTGCAGCCACTTGGTGGGCTCAGCAAATCTGGAGATATTTGCATACCCAGATGGTCAAGCCTGGAATTTCAAAGAATTCCCCAAGAAGAGGCAGCTGGCTTCTGGGTAGTGGCTCTGGAGGCTCACAGCTGGTGGGCTGGAAGACTGGGGAGCCTGGGGCCCCAAAACACAAGGTAGATTGAAAAAGACAGGTCCTGGTTGCCCAGAGTATGTGGGAAGGCAAATGAGACTGGGCTAAGTTGGCTTGGGTCACAAGGACTGCCTCCCTCTGGGTAAAGCAACAGTGGGCACCAGGCAGAACTGCCAGAAATATGAGATCCCCTTGTTCACATGAAACAACAGACAGGCCTTTGCCTCCATGCAACCTGCAGCCAGGTGATCAAAGGCCCTGGCCTGGACCCTATTAACCTGTTCACACACAGGGATCTGGCTATTATACCAACCAGGAGGGGAAAGGGGGAGCTAGTGGCTTGATACTTAGAGCAGGCCTTGGGCTAGAATACTAACCTGTTTCCTCACTGTGATTAAGGCTATGATGGAGTCTGACTGAGCTAAGCACTGGCCTATCCAGTCTTGCATAAATTGTGAACAAAGCTAAGCCCAAACAGGCCTCCCCACTTCAACAAAAGCCCCTCTCAGATTCTGTCCAAACAGATTTACTGACCACCCACCTCACGGCTGCTACAGCTGTGGGTCACCACTGCCCTCTGCTGGCCACTCAGGCACTAGCACCCATTCAAACACCAGCTTGCTCTCTAACCAAGCAAATGCACTTCACTCACCTCCTCCATCTGTGGGCATAGAAACTTAAAACCCATCCAACTGTTACCTAAAGTCAGAGGTTAGCAGAGGGCAGGATAAGCAGGGATGAACCCAGAAACACAGTGTGTCAGAGAAGAAATCACAAAAGAATTCTGTCCCCCTCCTCAAAATTTACACGTAAAACTTCAAAAGGAAGTGTCTTTTCTATCCAGCTTAGAGGTTGAACCCACCCTCATGGAAACAGTACCTGCCTCATATAACCTTTTACAATGCACCAGAACCTCCTATTCACCCCCTTCTCTTATGCTGTCTCTTTGTCCTCTCCAAAGGAGGGCCAGGCTGAGATGACCTGGAGCCATCCTTCCAAAAAGCTCAACTTCTCTGGCAGGTCTGAGAAAGCCTTGGTTTTCTTGGTTCCTTCCTTCACATTGCAGCAGGTGACTGGAACTCCTGGGTGCCTTCTGAAACTAGGCCAGTTCCCCTCAACTCTTAGTGCAACACCCTGCAAGCAGCTACATCTTTCAAAGATGGCAGTGATGCTGACTGGAGGTAGAGGAAACGGCCCAAAAGGACCTGACCAGTTATTAGCCCTAATTAGCTGGGAGAAGCTCCAGACGCCCCTGCTGTCAGGTAGTAGACTAGCTTTTGCCAACTACCTCGAGCATGGACCATTTCTCTCACCCTTGAGATGGTGCTGGCTCCAAAGCCCAAATGTCAGATTGTATTTGTGAGCTGTTTCTAGAAACTTCCAAGTCGGAGGGCCTAAGGAGCTTTGGAGCATCCAAAGCTACCCTCATTTCCCATGGAAAATTTCAAAAGCTGAGAAAGCTGGCAATTTGGTCCTGAGGTCAGCAAAACTAAACCCTCCCTACTCACTCATGTTCTCCAGGGGCCTACAATTTAGGGCAGGGGAACACCCTGTAAGAGTCAAGATTTTTAAGTACTTAGGAAGAAATTCAAATAGGAGAAGTGGCTCATGGCAAGGAGAGAGATGCCTGGGAAAATGGTAGCCGTCACCCTCATGCTTATCTGAAAAGCACAGCACATTCACCTAGGCTGGCACTGCTCCTCCCTGAACAGCAGTAACCAGAGGCCCGGCCTGGACACTCATGGCTTGCAGACATGATCAACCATTTGCTCAGAGCACACTGTAGAGCAATCAGGAGTCCCAGCCCTGGAAAAGTCCATTCTACCAATAACAACTTACACAGGACAAACAAAACCCCCCTCAATTGAAAACTATTAAGCTGCTGTTTTGCTGGTAAGATATTCATATAGTTCTACATCTGCTAAGAGGCAGATTATACTTTGCCTCTGTTCAGGTGTGTAGCTCCACAAATAATTCAAAGATGAAAAGTGATCACTTGTGACAAGAATGCCTACCTCTGCCTCAACCAGCCCAGGAGTAGTCACTGAGGAACAGCAAAGCTGGCTGGTGATTGTCTTACACATTCAGCCACTGAGGCCAAAGGCCTTAAAAGCTTTAGTCACTCCCAACCTTTGAGCTTTCCTATTTATATTGACTAAGGTAAAATATGGCAACAATGGGGGAATGTATTTGTTTCATGAATATTAACCCTGACAAAGTGATCCTGTGGCCAGTTTTCATATTTCTAAGCCCGTCCCAGGAACTGGCCTGGAAATATTCAGAGGGGTTGAATACCAACCATTCACACTAGCTGGGGCTAAGTAAGGTTAGGAAAAAGCTTTTAAGGCAGGCTTGTGTGGGGTACAGAGAACTCAGAGCGACTTTTCATCTAAGTGTATGCACAACATAAGGAAATAAATAGGGAACAGGTTCCAGGAGTATCTCAAAGGAAGTCTGTTTTCTCTTCTTGGATGTATATGAATGTAAATGCTGATAGTCTGCTACCTTCACAGTTATTTTCATATTAAAAAGCTGCTTGCTCTTAATATAACATCACACCTGTCAAAATAACCCATCACTTGAAATTAGAGTGTTTCACAAAGGGAATCAAAAGGAGATGGGTCCTTAACACTAGTGACAATATTCTGCAGGGGTAATAAAGATGCTTATTCCTGAGTAGGAAGGAAAGAAAGCTGTGTTCATAATTCAGAAGACCCAGGAACTGAAGAAAGTTCTTCTATTAAAACCTTGCCACTGAGTACTAAGGGGTATTGTACAGCAAAGTGAGACAAAGGCCAGAGTCTCACCTTAATTGTAGACAAGGGACAGTGTATAGGCATTCCAAGTGTAATTTAGAAATAATTCATTTCTCCTGAAAGCGTACCTTGGGCTCAAAATAACTTGTTGAGGCAAAGAGGAATGACTCAAAAAGTGGAATACTGTAGCAACTGGAAGTGGAAAGGGAATGCCACCACCGTTTTCTTTTCTCCACAGACCTCCCTGCTGCTCCCTACCCCAACAGCCCTCTTTCCAAGTCTTTGTACTACCTGAGGTGTAGAAACCAGCAGGACAATGCTACCTTTGACCATTGGCAACAGTGCATGCAAGTATCTGAAATCATGTAGTTTTAGCAAAAGAGACTGCTCCAACTATAACTTGACCAAGCAAAGCAAAGAGAACCCATACACTTGACATTCCCTTGTAACCACTGCCTCACTGAGATAATCAAGGTTACCGCAAACAAGCTGTCTTCACATCTGATAAAGCCATCAGACACTCCTGTAAGACGCAGTGTGATCCCAGGTTGGAACCTACATTCTGAGTGACACACTTTTTGTGAGTGGAGGTGGCCTCCCTCACTGAGGCTTCATTCTGGCCAAGACATATGTACGGAGACTGGATCAAATATGCTTCATACTCAAATGAAGACGACGAAACTGTATTCGAGGTTCTAACGTTGTTTGTGACCATCTAAACTTTTTGTCACTTGCACACCAGAATGACGGCTTTTATTTAGGACTAAAAATAATTAAGAGCACTCTTGTGAAAATACCTCAATTATTATCTACCATTTACCTAGCAAGTGGTAATGAGCTGGCTGCTCTCTAAAATGACAAAGAATGGGATTTCAGGATCTATGCAACTGACTCATAGTCAACAGTACAGTTAACAAGTCAAAAATTGATGAATTCCCACCTGCCCATGATAATGAGCATACACGGTAATATAGGTTAGAGCTCAATTCTAACTCATCTCCCTACAACTGTTAACAGTCAAACCTTTGCAAGGTCAAGGATGCTAGAAATGCTAATTAGTAGCCAGCAGCTAAAATGCAGCACTTTAAGGGGTTTCCAGCTATATCACACTTTTGTTCCTATATGGAAGAGTAGTGACACTTAGAGATAAGACAAGTTAAACAAGTTTAAAACCAAAAGCAGTGGACATTTATTCCTCAATTTTTGTGCAAGAGTGTAAAGATGCATTTGAAAGAACCTGATGGCTAGAGTATCAGCCATGGCCTTCAGGCTGGCCTGGTTTACAATTAGATTAGGAGGAGGGAAAAAAATGTAACTTGCCTAGTTCACAAGAAGGATGTTTCTGGCAAACACAGTTGTTTACAAGTTTCAAACTACATTTTACTAGAGTCAAGGGAAGACTTCAAAAAGCCACATACAGTACAATTTAAAATTGGATGAACATCCTGCAACGTTAGTGCAAAATAATTATGTAGACTCTCCAATACAAGATTGTGCTCATGTTTCCCAGGTTTGGTCAATGTTGCCCTTTTACAATCACAATCACAGAAGCTTAACTTACCAAACAGCAATGCCTTTGTTTTATGTCCTATGTACCAAGGGAATGTCACAAGGTTTTGGTGAAATGCAGCTTAGTTTCATTAATAAAGCAAATTTCTTATTTAGTTTAACAGTCATATTCCTGGAATACTGCACATATAAGTTTCATGGAAATGCTTTTAAGCTTATGCCCTTATCTTGCTCAGTAAAATTACTTTCAAGATATCCTTTTTACTATGTAAACTGGAATTGTTTCATGATTTTGAAATGCAACCAGTATAAATGAAGACATTTCAGGGGTGGGGGAAAATCCACCACTATCTCAGCTAGACAAAGGTCTTAAAATCAAAAAGCCTATTCACACAAAATTATATGTAATGACTGTAGTAATCAGTTTATTACACAGATTAATCATTCTTGAACGTACAAGCTCCAGAGGAGCAATTGGGTCTTTAAATATACACAAGTATTTCCATCAAATGAATTTTCACCCTTACATCCAGATAGACCTAAGCAGTTAAAAACATAAGAAAAATAAGAGCTATTAGCTATGTATTAACTGAGAAACCACATACAAACCAAAGAATATGGAAGAGAGAAGGGGGGGCTGAAAGGACGAAGGTTGAAAGGTAGGAAGATGTAAAAGAGTTGGGAACAAAGCCCATCACACTTTACGTACTAATAGCTCCAATCCATCTAAATGTTGACCAGTAAAACTTAGACCTTAAAATACAGGATGTGGGTAGAGTTTAATCTGGTTGGTCTTAACTTTCACCTAAGATGTAGGTTCTTCAGAATAAAATGAATACAGAAACAGCTTCGTGTTCTTCACCTTGCTTTTCGTAACTGTGTTGAGTTTAAAAGGATTCCACTTAAAAACAATCTCCTACATGTCAGTGGAGCTTTTCTTCCCCATCCAAGCACACACCATACCCACCACCCCTCACCTTGCCGTTATCCAAATTTAAGTCAATAAGGAAAGCTTTTAGTCTCACACCTAGGTTACACCTGGAGAATTGGCTTGTCACACACACACTTCTCTGCTAGGAGGCAATGTTGGTACAGAAGTACAGTATTTCTAGTTTGTTGTTCCAAGTATGTACAACACGCAGCACTGCTGTATCAGGTAAACATGTGCACAGGGGAAGATGAGGCGTGGGCTCATAGAAAGCAGTCAAATGGAAATCAAAAGGACTTTCTCTTTCAGAGTTCCCCTATCTTTATTTGTAGAGGTTATCCAATAATTTCTTTAATTACATCGCATACTTCTGAGTCCATTCCCGAGCTATTCTGTTGTACCTGTACACACAAAGAGAAGCTTGGCTTAACAAAGGTGAGGAGTCAGTTAGAAAACAACAGATTTCATTCATTATCCCATCTAGTAATTTGAGGGGAATAACTTATAGTACATTCAAGCAAAGCCATCTTTCTATCCCAAATTTCTAATGTGCATTTATTCAAGGATAGTGGGGAAAAGCTGCAAAACAATGTCCTGTAAATGCTAACAATAGAGGATTCTGATTAAATTTTAGCATTTGATGACATATCCTAACTCCATACCTGATCAACCTATTTCTAACAAAAATCTTCAACCCCTGATTCATTTATGTTGAGTTCTTGAAACTATATAATTATACACTATATGGTTCTTGAAATCATATGCTAATAGTGATTAAGTGACATAATACTCTCCTCAATAAAAAATTTATTGTATCAATAAAACAAGTAGTTCTGACAAAACTTATTTTAACAATTTGGTTGCTAAAATAAATGGGTTTACTGCTCCGGAAGAACATTCTAGTAGTAAAATAAGCAGGGCAAAAGGTTCTACAATTCTTTGAAATTAAAACAGGGATGCAGGAGAGGCTGGCCCGGTGGCCTAGTGGTTAAGTTCGTGCGCTCTGCTTCAGTGGCCTTGGGTTCGTGGGTTCGGATCCTGGGCGCAGACCTAGCACCACTCGTCAGGCCACGCTGTGGTGGCATCCCACACAAAACAGAAGAAGACTGGCACAGACGTTAACTCAGTGACAATTTTCCTCAAGCAAAAAGAGGAAGATTGGCAACACACGTCAGCTCAGGGCCCATCTTCCTCACACAAAAAAGGGGGGGATGCAGGAAAGTTCTGACGAGTATTACCACCATAATGACTTGGCTAATGCCTTCTGGTAGGCATTCATGCCCATAATTCTAGACACTAGACAAAACGGTTCTCCAATCAAAAAGATCTATTCGTGAATAAATTCACAAATAGAAAAAAAGCATGATCTAATTTTATTCTAAACGCAGCCAGAAATATATGACTATAGATACTATTCAGACCTAAACACAGACAAAACCAAATTAAGACCAACTGCTTTTACAATCTCCCACTCCCAGTGTAGCTCCATTTAAAAATATCCTATCCTGGGGCCGGCCCAGTGGCGCAGGGGTTAAGTGCGCACATTCCACTTCAGCGGCCCGGGGTTCGCCGGTTTGGATCCCAGGTGCAGACATAGCACCGCCTGGCAAAAGCCATGCTGTGGTAGGCGCCCCATGTATAAAGTAGAGGAAGATGGGCACGGATGTTAGCTCAGGGCCAGTCTTCCTCAGCAAAAAGAGAAGGATTGGCAGTAGTTAGCTCAAGGATAATCTTCCTCAAAAAAAAAAAACCCAAAAACCAAAACAAAACAAAAATATCCTATCTATATGCCTCTCTAATCCAACAGAATTCAAATAATTCTTTAATCCTTTATATTTTAACTTTAGAAAACTATCCACTCTCTTCCACCTATTTCCTCCTATAATCTTACAGAGTAATACATAAAACAAAAATAGATTAGAACATTTTTAGTTACTATCTCTTTTGATATCCTGACCACTCTTCAATAATTCATAGTACAATTCTGAAATATGAAAATTCTACACCAAGTTTTATTTCTAAAGGAAATTTGGGGCTTTCACGTCTTGTGGCATTTATTCACTTTCTTTTTTAGAGTATGCCAAATGGTAGAAAATCAATTCTCCTTTCCCATTAACTTGCAAATATCTACCTAAAACGAATGGGCTCTTAATGCAAAAATGCTTTATATGTAAAAAAACCAAGCAGAAACAATAAAGCTGCTGGAAAATTTTTTTCCAGCACTGTAGAACACTGTAGAAAAATTTTTATAGACAGTAAGAATCTTATAAAACAATTAGAGGTAAGATCAGCATCATCTACTTATAATGATACTTGATGCAAATATTCCTCCTTTTCCTGTCCCTAGGTGAGTATACTAGGACTTCCTTTTAAATATATGACCCACCCTCAGTCCTTGGTTAAGAAAAATTTGAGATATGAACATCTCCACCCCATCACAGATACTTTTCTGTCTGGAGACCATACTTACTTTTCTCTATCTGTTTTGTAGATCCGAGCAATCTCAGGCACTAAAGGATCGTCTGGATTGGGATCACACAACAGAGAACAGATGGACAAGAGTACTAGAATGAAAAAAATATATAAATTAGTAGAAGATAAAAGCAAAGGGCTGAATGAAACATGAGATGCCAACACATGAGAAAATTCTAAGAACCTATTTATATTGTAATGCCTAGCAGCTTTGTAAGCTCTACCTAACTTTATAGTAATAGTAACCAACAAAGATGCCAAGAAGATTTCTCTATGCTTGACCCCCTAAGGAAGCTGGTCCAGGCTGATGAAATGACTGGCCCAATGTCCTTAGTTAGTAAGTAATTAGAACCCAGGTCTTCCAAATCCTAGACCAATAACACCCTTTATAACCCATAAAGTTTAATTTTTAGAAGCCCATGTTCAGGGATAAGTGGCTTTCAAAATTCCAAAGACAACCAAACTATTGAATGCTCTTTGTCAGAAATAACCACCATGGAATCCAACCATCACTACTTTTTCAATGGCAGGTACTACATTTAGATGCAATGGATTTGTTTCATTTTTAGTTGAAAACAATTTAGCCTAAGAACATAAAGGCCAGTACTTACACCCAAGTGGGGCTGGCCACACTTATTACAGAGGATACAACATATTTCTACTAAGGTCTCGAATTCCTTTCAGTGACAATTTACAATTCATCTATGCCATTTTCCTCAGTGACCTGGAATGTAGCAGATAAATCTCAATATTATAATTTTCTCTGTTCAAAATTTGTTAACTTATGTAATCCTTATTGAATGCAAAGAGGTGCCAAGCCCACTAATTACATTAAATCCAGTGGCCTGTGACATAATGAAATAAATTCCAATCCTTTTATTCTGATGCTAACAGAACTCTGATTTCCAGTGTTCTGTAGCAAGAGACAATGTTCTGAGCCCACTTTACTCCCCAAACATCAAATTCAGCAGGAAAAGGATTTATTCATTTTCCTATCAAATCTATTCTAGAGATCAAGGGCTTTTGAGAGGTGAAGAAAAAGTCTACATGCCCTCCTTTATGATCCAGTTTGTTAACAAAAAAGCTATTTGCTTGCCTTAAGAGTACATGGAAAATAAAAAATATCAGCAAAGATGTTTTCTGACTCTTCATTCCTGTTGCCCACAATTCTGGCAGATGGCATTCCCAAAACATCTTCTCTTCCCATTGTCAGGTATATCACCTGATGCCCTCTCCAAGCACAGAACATTCTAACAGCAATTAGGAAAGATTTCATGTATTTCCTGGAAATGACAGCAGGGAGTTATAGATTCTTGAATGTTCATGAAATTATTGACTATAGTAAGAAGAAACTTGTCTGGTCTGTCAAATTGGCAAGAGTACAACTGATTCTTCAGCTAAAATTAGACATACTACCAAATTAGTATTAATTACCAACTTCTTTATTCTTCCCAATTATTCCAATAAGGCCACTTTTTAAAAAAGATAAATTTTAAAGAAATAACTTCTCTGACTTTCTTTCCAGGAAAGGAAGGTGGGGTGGTGGTTATCTGGATCTGGGAAAGGATTCTTAGTATACTACTTATTAGTTCCTTTAATTCGTAGAAAATTTATTTTGGCTTATAACGTACTACACCTTCTTTCTCTGTAGAGAGAATAACTCCCAGTTCCACAACCTGCATAGCCTCTTCTGTGAAGTGACTAAGTTTTCACCTATATATACATTCTTCACTAGTATATACTCATTTTCATTAGCGTCACACCCACAGTCATTTTCAATTCTAAAAACAGATAATCAAGTGGCTTTATGGCACACACATCTGCTTCCTTTAAGTTTTCTGTATATTTAAGGTCCCAAACATACATACTCAAAGTGGAAAGAATTTCGGGTAAAAATTATTGCCCTCGAAAACAGGCTATGTCAAAGAGCTAATTAATACCACACAAAGCATTTAGGCCTTTCACAGAACTGCTTGCCTAAACACATTCAATTTACAAAAGGGAGTCATTAAAACATTAAACCTAAGTACACTGATACAATCAAATTCAACAAAATGGCACTGCAACTATTTTAAAAGGGCTATCCAGATAGATCATAAGTCAAATAAACTAACAGCCCTTATGATTTAAAACTAACTGAAAAATCAACACTAGGCATAGAAGGGGAAGGAAAAAAAAAAAGCCAGGTAACAATTTCAGCTATTTAGGCCTCCCTACTGCCCCCCCCCCCCCCCCCGCCCCCGCACACACACACTCTTGCACCTCTCTTGGTCCCATTGCTAGATTTATATCTCTACTGCTACTTGGTGAAGGAAAAGCAACCAGGCCAGGCAGGAATTCACAAGAAGGACAGGTATATGAAGACTTTCACAAGTAGCCCTTGAATTTCAACGGGGCCTACAAAAAGAAAAGGGGCCACTTATCTGGAAAACCGTTTCAGTCATGATTTTTTTTTTTCAGTCATGATTTTTAAAAACGTGGTCCTCTGGTTTTTTGTTTTTATTGATGCCTAGGACCCCAGAAATTTTAATTTAATGCCCCAGAGTTTTTTGTTTCCTTTAAAAAATTACTTTGTCAGAGTATATAAGTCTTATTTATAGATATGACATCAAAGTTATAACATGACAAATATCCAACACTTTGTACAATAGTGCCTTTATCCCAGTTATTTGAGTGCTTACAAGGAACCAGTTAATTGTGCATTTTTGCTTTTTTAATCTTCATAACAATGAAATAGTTATTATCATCCCTATTCTACAGATGAAAAAAACAGAGGCATATAGAAGCTAATTTGTCTCAAGTCTCATTCAATAAGAGGTGGAGCTGAGATTTGAATATAGGTAGTTGGATCCAGAATCTACATTTTTTACCATGAAACTATGTTGCCTCCTGTCTAAATGTACATATTAAAGAAATGATAAAATATAAGAAGATAGAAAAGAGAAATATTTTCATACACCAAATTTTACCACCCAAATACCCAATCTATTTCTTTCTAGCTATTTAACATACTTTTCTATATAACTCAAGCTACAGTGTATACAAATTTGATCTCTTTCCTGTTTTTTCAAACATAGTATTTTCCCATTTTTCACAATATTTGTAAGGATAAACACTCTTTTAATGCATTTGCTAGAACTGATTTATTTCTTCCTCTACTGTTGGGCCTCTAAGTAATTTCTAATTTCCAGAAATAAATAACACTGTCACAAATGTACTCGCACACAAAGCTTTTTTTAGCATTTGGAGTTGTTTTTTGTAGCACAAATGAATGAAATTAGAATTACTGGGTCAAAGGGCATTAATGATTTGAGTTTCTTATCTCTTAATACACACTGGCAGACGAGGCTATACAAATCTATACTTCTATTTGTAGTATATAAGCACTCATTTCAATGTACCTCCCTCATTAGTATTTAGTTTTCTTCTTTTTTGTCAATTTTTTTTTAAAGGTTCAGTACATAGTTGTGTATCCTAGTTGTTAGTTTAGTTCTCTATGTGAGCCACTGCCACAGCATGACAACTGACAGATGGGTGGTGTGGTTCCATGACTGGGAAACAAACCCAGGTGACAGCTGTGAGAGCACAAGACCACCAGAGCTGGCTCAAGTTTTCTTTTTAAAAGATCTTTGTTAATTAAAAAGCTGAAAAATGGGAACTTATTTTAATTTCTGCTTCTTTGATTATTTTATTCTTTTCTGTCTATTTATCTATTGGGAGCTATGTTTTCTTCTCTTACTGATTTATAGATATTCCTCATATTTTAAACATATTAGCTCATCATATTTGCAGCCTATTTCTTGTAGTTGCATTTTGCCAAATTTTAATCCACTTGTGATTTCATTTGAGTATGACGTTGAGGGGCTGGACAATTTCTAATCAAGACATAAGATAATCTTTGTTAACTAACCACTCAGTTCATTGACATAAAAAAATCCCCAACCTACTCATGTAATTAGATCTTATTTAGAAGAACTAATGGATCTCTCATCACTAAATTAGTAACTAACTTTTTCTACACATTTTCGAACACACAAACATACACACAGGACTACATCCAAAGATTGTTAAAATGTTCAAATAAAAATTTATATTAATCTGATCATCTTAGAGGATGAATCTATTCCTGATAGAAACCTAAAGACAAGAGCTGGTGAAGCCTTAAGGAATATGAATCTGAATTCACCTATAATATGCTTTTCATGAACCTAATGTCTATGTTTATAGTACAAGCATTCCTCTAAAAGGGCTGTTATTTCCTATTCTGGAGCAGTATCTATCCTTTCTATTCATGGATCTTAAGGTTGGAAGAGACATTAATTGTCTTCTACTTTAACTATGCTCTAAAAAAGACATTCACACCAACTTGCCATTTTCCAACCTATGCTTGAATAGCACAGTGGACAGAGTAGTCATGAAACCAAGGAATACCTATGTTTGAAAATTCAACTCTCTCCAGTGGTCTCAAGGTCTATTCAAGAATAAGGGGGATTGCTACTTTCTCTTAAAAAAAATCTGAGTAACCTTTTAAAAAATAAATGACCTTAAAAAGACAAAAAAACACAGTTGCTTTATCTTGGTATCAAATACCCATTCCATTACCTTTTGAAATAGTTAGTGCTGGAGACCACTGTGACCGTAGAATATCAAGACAAATGCTGCCATTACTGTTAATATTTGGATGATAAATTCTTGTTGTAAATGCAACCTACAGAAAAAAGGAAAACTTTTCGTAAACTGGTTTATTAGTATTGTATAAAGTACACAAAAAACAACTGCCACATCCCAATTACCTTAGGTGGTTTGAAGGGGTAATCTGTTGGGAAATGAATTGTCAAGAAAAATACTCCACCCTGATAGGGACTGTCATTCTGTTGGTAACAAGAAAAATGGGATTAAAATGAGTGAATTACACAAACTGTTTATTCTGAAATTAATCTGAATACTTACTGGCCCCATTATTGTAGCTTGCCAATGGAACACTGAAAAAGAACAACAAAAAATCACCATGAAGCAGTATCTACATTGTACCTGCAGCATAGTAACATCTCATTCCCCATCTAATCCCAGTTCATCTATAAGCAATATGATGAGTCCTGAGAAAGATGAGGAATATAAATCAAGTTTGAGTCTGAAGAGAGAAAAAAAATGACTAGCATGGTCAAGAACACTGATAAGGTGCTCAATGAAAAAGTATTTGGGCTAAAACATGAAAACTCATGTCAGAGAGAGAAAATTCTTGACAAAGCCCAGAAGTCCACTTTTAAACAGTCATTTCCTTACTTCAAAGGGTAAAAAAGAACTAAAAGACTCAACTCTTTGATATGCTATATCATCTCCCCAACACAATTATAAATAATATACTCCCTTTTATAATACTGGTATAGAGCAGAACTATAAAGTCAAAGTAAACAATACTCAAATTAGGAAAGGATGGTTTTTATAATAAGAAAGTTTCTAAGAGCTCTCATGTGTAGAATTACTGGTCCCTCAACAAATAAAGAAAACATCAGCTAAAAGCCCTAAGCTTGATTACAAACTCTAAGGAAAATCTCAGTAAGTTATAAACTTGTTTAATAAGGAAATCTCCTCTTCAAACTGCAAAAAATGGTTCTTGTTCCACTTCAAAGGTGGTGCCATGACATAAGTATAATACAGAGATCGAAAAGCAAGAGTTTTCACTTATAAGCAAGCTACTTAGCACTTAACATTCATACTAAGATCTGCGCAAACTAAGTGAAGTTGTCACCAGGATTATATGTGAACCAACCCAAACCAGCTAACTCATCACAAGGAGGAAACGTGAAGACTAAGATGCCATGTGAAAATCCACTGGGTTGTCAGTCCAAATCCTAAAGTTCCTTCTGATCTCCTGCATATCAAACTGTCACTATGGTTGGTCTGCCCCTCACTGAGGCCTGAACCCAAAAATAGCAGCGTGTTTATTAGGAATTAAAGATGAAGGATAGGTATTGCTGAGGAGGCTCCCCTTCTTAGATTACTATTAACTAGCACTGAGAAAAATTCTTCATAATTTCTGCCAACCAATTTCTTATGGATTAAGTAGCTAAGGAGAAAGTCACTTTGAGCTACTAAGATGGTCCTAGTATCTTCAACAAAGGTCCTATAATAGACCCCTAATATCCTGTTTAAAGAAACAACAGAGTCTCACTCTGTTTTTAATCACAAATATACTTACACTTTGAGTAAACAAAACATATTGATAACTGGAGTAAACAACTCCAAGGACAAGGCTGAAAATCCTATTAGACAAATGGATGACCAAACTACAGGTCAAGAAACCTGTTTTGAAACAGGTCTTGTTCTTCTACTTAGTCCTTTTATAATTATTTAAATTTATGGCTGTAAATGGGAGGATATAACTATACCTGCATTCTTGCCTAAGGTTGCAAGAGTCAGATACAGAGTAAGAAGAAAGCACTTACATAATAAAATACACAAGTATCAAGACATTAAAAATTAAGTTAAATTTTCCATTAACTATGTAAGCCCTAATTTTTTATTCTGAGTCTTTTCAAGATCAATCCTTTTCTTGCTAAAAATACTACCAGATTTAAGAAGTTATTAAGAAAATTTAAATCAGAACAAATTGTTAGCTAAAGGTAAAATACTTTTTTTGTGATTTCCTATTCTTCCTCTACAGAAAACAAAGTATGTTTTATGCTCTATGACTACAATCCACTAAAAATTAGACTACATAGAACCCCCACGAGGCTAAGAGCAGAAATCCTGACAACCTGGCAACTAGAACATTTACGATTATAGAAGGGATACCCTTCCTAATAGAAGATGTGGAAAGATCAATATTTTCAAGTAATATTGCAATCTCTTTCATATCCAGCACTCCAGAAAGTTGAAGACATTCTAGTATGTTTAACTAAGATTCTTATGTTATTGAGAACTCTTAGAAGCAAAAACAACAGGCTATTTCATATGTAATTCATATCTATTTAGTTAGTAAATCATATCTGTTTAATATTTCTCCAACAGAACTAAACGCATGTAAACCACACTGGCATGCAAAGTTCTAAATAAAAACCCATTAACACTCATTTATTGATTATTTATCTTCACCTTTATAAATAAAGGGTCAAATACTGTCGTCAGATAAACGAGCGAAAACACACACATAGGACTAAGTCTTTAAGAGTAAGAGGGAAAAGGAAGAATAAAATTGCTAATTTAGCAACTGAGATCAATGAGATTTACGCCTTGTTAAAATGATCTAGAATCTACAATACTAACAACAGGCAGAGAAAGACAAACTAAAAACATATTAAGGTGAATTTTAATTAACGAAAGCATGTGAAAACCTACCATTTAAAGCTTAATTGAGTATTCTGCCACACTGGTTAAATATAACAATACCTATTGGAATCATTGACTTAGGTCTCCCTCTGGAACTCTCCTGGACTCCTAGCTCTCCTAAGTGGGATTATACAAAAGGAGGGAAGAAGATAATGAGAGAATGTCTAACCTGCCTCAAATTACAATGGTTTCGTTAATAGTAGTTCAAGAATCACTACAGGTTGCAAGTAGAAAGAACTCTAGAAATAGTTACTGGGTGAAATATTGGGCATAAGCATAAAATACTGCAGTATTTCATAAGAATATCTATTTAAAATACTTTTCATTTAAGGATCAATCTTAGGAGCTCTTCAAAACAAAAGTTCATAGTACTAAAGTTTTGATGGTCCAAAAACAAACAAACAAATTCTACTATCACCTTGGTTTGATGCTGTCACACCAAATTACACAAACTGAAAGCTACAACCTCTTTTACAAGAGTTTAAGTGTGAAGTTCACAGCTCAAGGATTACTCTTTAGTATCCTCAAGGATGAAAGCTTGAGGCTAAAAGGGAGAGTGAGACTATTTGTTATAGTTTGAGACTGAATCTCAAGAGGCCTATATTTGAATTCAGGTACAGATCTCTAGAGAGTCACCTTCACCAAATGTTCAAAACAAAAGAAAACAAAGATTATATGAACAGTAAATCTTCAGCTTACTTTTCCTTTTTGTACTGAAGTACACTTCTTTCTGCTTACCAGAGCTTTGCAGAAAAGTGGGAAAACTTTAATGGTACATTAAAATCTGGATATTTAAAAATAAAGCATTTTACTATTAAATGTATATTATTTAAATATAAAATAAATATTTCTTTTTTTTTTTCTTCTTCTCCCCCAAACCCCCCAGTACATAGTTGTAGATCATTCTGGCTTTGCTATGTGGGATGCTGCCTCAGCATGGCCTGATAAGCGGTTGCCATGTCTGTGCCCAGGATCCAAACCAGCAAAATCCTGGGCCACCAAAGCGGAGCATGAGAACTTAACCATTTGGCCACAAGGCTGGCCCCAAGATTTCTTTATTCTCACACTAAATATTAATAACATATGGTGCTGAGGGGCTTGAGAGCTAGGATAGTAAAAAGGAGCTCAAAAAGTTTCTCTTTGGCCAAGAGTTTCTCTCTTCCCAAGATTTAAATTCTCCTTATAACAAAAGTTAAGATGATGAAAGTGCATGTAGCTATCTAATTACACTGTTTTATCCTTATGTGATTCATCAGGAAGACTTGATCAAGAATTTCTGACAGCAATTCATCCTCAAATGTTCTCAAACACCCACAAATTTTTTACGTATAATATCAGCAAACACTATCTAGATGACCAAGTGTAAGAAAGTTCTGTCTCTAAGGAGGAGATTTTCCCTATTCTCTTTTAGAAGGTAGGTACTGTTGATAGTTCAGTAGTATGTTATTCAAGATAATCAAAGTTGAACAGGAAGGCTAGGAGTTAAGGGAGAGGTAATTATTATTTTTTAAACAGCTTTATTGGGAGATAATCCACATACCATACAATTCACCCATTGAAAGTGTACAATTCAATGGTGTTTAGTATATACAGAGATATGCAACCATTACCACATTTCACTGTAAAACGTTTTCATCATTCCCAAAAGAAATACTATATCCATTAGCAGTCACTCCCCATTCCCCACAAATCTCCAGTCCTATGCAACCATTATCTATTTTTTGTTTCTAGGGATTTATATGAAATATCCTATTCTGGATATTTCATATAAATGGAATCATACAATATGTGGCCTTTTGTGTCTGGCTTCTCTCACTCAGCATAAAGTTTTTAAGGTTCATCTACACTGTAGTATATGTATCAGTATTTCATTTCTTTTTATTGCTGAATAATATACCATTGTATGGATACATCAATTTTATTTATCCCTTCATCAGTTGGTGGACATTTGTGTTTTTTATAATTTTTGGCTATTATAAATAATGCTTCTATGCACATTCATGCTTAAGTTTTTGTCTGAACACATATTTTCATTTCTCTTGGATATATACCTAAGAGCAAACTCACTAGGTCATACCGTAACTCTGTTTAACTTTTTGAGGAACTGCCAGACTGTTTTCCAAAATGCACCATTTTACATTCCTACCACCAGTGTAAGAAGGTTCCAATTCTCCATGTCTTCATCAACAATTATTATTATTATTATTATTATTATTATTTTTGGAGGAAGATTAGCCCTGAGCTAACTGCTGCCAATCCTTCCCTTTTTTGCTGAGGAAGGCTGGCCCTGAACTAACATCCGTGCCCATCTTCCTCTACTTTATATGTAGGATGCCTACCACAGCATGGTGTGCCAAGCAGTGCCATGTCCACATCTGGGATCCAAACCGGTGAACCCTGGGCTGCCGAAGCGGAACGTGTGCACTTAACTGCTGCGCAACTGGGTCAGCCCAATGCTTATTATTTGACTTTTTGATTCTACCTATCCTGGTAGATGTAAAGTGGTATCTCATATGGTTTTGATTTGTACTTCACTGATGACTAATGATGTTAAAAATCTTTCTATGTACTTATTGGCCAGTTGTACATCTTTTTTGGAGAAATGTCTTTTCAGCTCTTTTGCTCATTTTAAAATTGGGCTATTTATCTTCATACTGTTGAGTTATAGAGTTTTAAAATATATTTTGGATAAGGATAAATAGTCCTTATCAGATGCATGACTTGCAAAATTTTTCTCCCGTTCTGTGTCTTTTCACTTTCTTGAAGGTATCATTTGTAACACCTAAATTTTAAATTTTGAGAAGTCTAATTTATCTATTTTTTCTCTTATTGCTTATGCTTTGGGGGAGTTTTATTTAACTCTCCAGGGTAACAACTTTTATATCTGAGAAAGGAATGTGAGAGTATTGACTATGGTACAAACAAAGCAATGAAAATTACTTTAGCACACTAAAGAGAACTTTAAAAATGAAATCTAATCCCTAGACTTCAAACACTTTTAATTAAAGATCAGCCACTTTCAACTATGAGGAATTTACCTTAAATAAAACCACTTTTTCAGGTGAAAGACCACACTGATGCAGGTGAACTATGAGATACCATGAAATGACAAAACTAGAATCAGAAAACTTGAGAATGAGTCCACCTTGGGAACCTCCACGAGCCTCTCACTAGATTCTTCTCTAATAAAATAGTTCACAATTTGTACTCCACTGACATACAAGAATTGTTGTAAGGCTTAAAAGAGATGATGTGGGGTATCAAATATTATAGTTACTCATACTGGACAGGTCTGAATATAAAAATGTAAATGGGATTTTTCATCACATGTACTTAATCTTATAATTTATAACTTGTTTTATCTGTAAATCAATCCTTGTAAAAAGCGCCTTACTTGCCTTTTTTTTTGTTTTTTAAAAGATTGGCACCTAAGCTAACATTTGTTGCCAATCTTCTTTTTGTTTTTATTTCTTCCTTCTTCTTCTCCCCAAAGTCCCCCAGAACATAGTTGTATATTTTAGTTGTGAGTGCCTCTCTCTGTGCTATGTGGAACAACACCTCAGCATGGCTTGATGAGCGGTGCCATGTCCACGCCCAGGATCTGAACTGGCGAAACCCTGGGCCACCGAAGCAGAGTGCACAAACTGAACCACTCGGCCACGGGGCTGGCCCCCTTGCTTTGATTTTTAAGGATTTACCACACCAAAAACATTAACAAAAATCAGGAAAAAATAATTTTAAACACAAACTAATATAAACTCATATTTATTTTTTTGTCTTAATTTATATACTTCTCTTACACAAATGTTTCCAAGTATGCTCATTTTTTTCCTCTTTGCTAAATGTTACATCTTTTTGTGAATTAGTTTTGTGTCATAAAGCACAATCTTATTCAAATATCCTTCCTTTAAAAAAGGCTAGAAGACGGTATAAAGGGGAAAAGCTGTGTTGAGACAAATGGAACAAATGGAAAATTATTATCCAACACGTGTGATAAGATCTAATAATTATTTTAGACAGGATTAAGCAGATAAACTGGACATTAAAAATAAACAAACTGTACCTGTATTGACAAGTGTGAGCCAATAGAAAGACAGACACACATACACACACATACCCCCCATCATCCTTAGTATTATCTTACTTAAAAAACAATAGCTGGTTGTAGGTGAAAGCTTGAATATTTTGCCTCAGGAAAACACCCAGAAGGGAGGAACGATAGGTAGGAAGTGGACAAAACAACTACACAGACAATGTCTGGCAGAAGAGGTTCAAAATGTAATGAACACAGAAGATGATGGGACACACATAGAACTTCATCTTTCATGGACAAGTAAGGGTAAACATTGCCTTTTCTCTATAGCATAATTACCCCTTCACACAAAATAACCTTAAGAGGTGTATATTCATTAGTCCCAGAGTTCCCCAGAGGTAGACTATTACGCTGTTTTACTCCATCATTCCTTTTAAATACTTACTATCATCTCCAACAGGACCTGCTGAACACTGTGCTGGGGGGTCCCGTGCCAGGTCGTTCAATTCCTTAAGAAAGGAGAAAGAAAAGAAATGTATTCAACATAAATATAACTTTATCCATTAATAAAATTTTCACTGTTACCAATATTCTGTCCCACCACTACAGCTCTTTTAGGAGTATTCTTTCGAAGTCAGAGATGGGTAGATTAGTGAATCTTTAGGTTAAAGTATTTTGAATTCTTGAATGCAAATGTGTGTTTAAAAAAGTGGATCATTTTTGCTTAGTTCAGAGTTTAGTAGGTAAATATAAGCAAAGTTAACACGTATTAAGTACTAAAGAGCCACAAAAACTGTTTTAAAGTAAAAACTTCATTTATCAGTTTTCAAAAAAGATTCAAGGCCAGTTTTTGTACCTCAAAACTATTAGGTTATACTTGGGACAAGCTCTTGAAGTCATAAATGTTCCAAATTATACGGGACCATCTCACAAGATGTTGATATGTTTTCACCTGATATCCATTACCAGGTTCCAAAGGTAGTAGAAAAAAACTTTAAAAAGCCTGGCTGAAGTAACAAAACCCATCATAAAGTTTTGTAGTCAGAGACAGATCTACCTGTAGTAATGGTCTACAACCAGATGCCAGCTTCTTAGCTATTTTAACCCAAGAGCCCACAAATCTGAGATTTGTTACTGGGCGGGGATGCCTGAAAAACCACAAGGCAGGAAATCATACCATATTCCCTTTTCCCTGGGTTTGTTATTTGAGATAAAAACAAGCTCTGAAGAAGGATTAGTTTTAGATTATATTTTAAAACTACAACAGTCAAAACAGAAAAATCAAATATTTAAAAAGTAGAATAAAAACTAGAATCTTATTAATGAGTTACATAAAGGTATGAATTTAATATTCCAAATATTACACACTTTTAAATTTGGAGCACAGTTATTTCTCTAAGTCCCTTCCTCTGAGTTAACTTATTCAATCAGTCATTTTGGTTACATCAGTTATTCTGTTTTATCCTATCTGTAAGCTTGGAGGACAAAGCATAAAGTACAGAAATAAAGTTTTGGGTTTTTTTTTTAAAGCACTGGGAATGAGATAAAGATTTAACAATATCTACTTTCTCAAGTACCTCAATTTTTGAATTTTGTATCTCCCTACAACAGAGATTCCTTACCCATCAAGAAAAAAATAACCTATTGTACAGTTCCCATTCCCAAATGTTTGTAATACAGGTCAATATAACTAAGAAAGCTTGCTTGATTTAACACACAAAAGTTTAGGGGCTGGCCTGGTGGCGCAGTGGTTGAGTGTGCACGTTCCACTACAGCTGCCTGGGGTTTGCCGGTTCGGATCCTGGGTGTGGACATGGCACCGCTTGGCAAGCCATGCTGTGGTAGGCGTCCCATATATAAAGTGGAGGAGGATGGGCAGGAATGTTAGCTCAGGGCCAGTCTTCCTCAGCAAAAAGAGGAGGATTGGCAGCAGATGTTAGCTCAGGGCTAATCTTCCTCAAAAAAAAAAAAAAAAACCCCACAAAAGTTTATTTCTTTTGACTAATAGGTTGCTAGTAAAATACAATTTGAATTGAACAAGCTATTTTGAAGTCCTGCCATGTTCATTAAATGGAATTTTACTTGTGATTTATCCTTAATATTTTGCTCCTTTCAAATTAAGCCACCTTTTTCCATTCTGAATGACATCAAGAGCTAAGACTTACCTAAGCTGAATATAAGATCCATCAGTCCATTTCACGAACCAGTATGATATAATTAATTTTAAAAACCTAACCCAAACTTAGGCTAATAGACACACTCAGCACTTTCTCGGTTCAAAAGGCTCCTATATGATACAGATGAATCTCAAAAGCATAATGCTAAGTGATTAAAGAAGTCAGACATTCTGTATGAGTCCATTGATATGACATTCTAAAAAAGGCAAACTTACAGTGACAGAAAGCAGATCAATAGTTTCAGGGGCTGGAGGGAGTTGGAGAGGATTAACTAACTACAAAGGGACATGAGGAAAATTTGGACGGTGATGGAAATGTTCTATATCATGATTTTGGTAGATATGTACAACTGTGTATATACCTATCAAAACTCAAAATGTATACTTAAAATTCTTTAATTTTATTGTATATTATATCTCAAAGTTGTTTATTTAAAAAAGCATCCATCCATCCATCTTTGTATATGCATAAAATACCTCTGAAGAATGCACAAGAAACTAGTTAACAGTACTTGCTTTCAGGAAGGAAAGCTTGCTTTGGGGGTCAGAAGGGGAACTGTGTATATTCCTTTTATATCTTTTAAATTTTATAACAAGTATATTTTTATTGCATATTTGAAAAATAAATTACCAGTTCTGGCTGTAAATTTGGATTAAAATAAAATAGCTATTAAAAGTTGTAACCATCTGGAGGGTAATCAAAATAGTGAAAACCCAGTTAAGACTGAATAGAAGCTCCAAAATTTGATGTCTCTGCACCAAGATGAAAACTGAAGTTGAATCTTGAAATTTAATAAAGTTACTAATCTAGATGGATCACTTGGGCAGAAAAGGTGCCCTAATGTATGAGGCTGTTTTTTTGTTTAACAGTTGGCTTTATTATTTGGCTTTACACCTATTGTACAGTTATATACGTTAATTTCTTTAACTTTTTATTTTAAAAGAAACAGTATTGAGATTTGTCTTATATATGAAATAGTAAATTATACATTATTGGGTTGAGAGTAGGGCTAGGACAAAACCCAAAACCAAGGAATTTTTCTGTAGCAAATGCAATAAAGAAATAAAGTAAATACAACTAAATTTAGAAAAAAAGAGAGGAGGGGACTTGGACAGTTCAGATAGAGAATCCTTACTTTCTAAAAAGATTTTATGCTCCAACTTTCCTTGAAGTCTAAAAAATCAGAATAAAGGTCTTACTTTGGGAGTAAACTATGGATTTTACTGAACAGTTCTCAATTTAAAAAATTTCTTTGATGCTGTATACTCCACTTGTTTCTAGGTATACAGCAGAACTGATATTTTTAAAGATTAAGGGTTATAAACAATTTTGATTCTCTGAAACTTTCCTAAGTGTTTCTCATCTTAGTTCAATCAGCCCCAAAACCTTCTAACAATTAATTTTTTTCAGGTAAAGTTTAATTCACTATGAACTTTTTAACACATTTCCTACTACTATCTTTTTTGGCTCAGGAATATGATTTCCAATGAAGAGATACACAGGGATAATAACAGTGCCTTATATTATTCCTTAAGAATATCTATTTTCCAAAGGATTAGCCCTTATTTAAAATGGACCACTATCAAATAAAATAGAACACTAAAACCTCTGAAAGGCTCAGATATTTCTATCATAGAACTACAGCAAAGAGAAATGAACCTTCCTAACTCTATGAGGGGAGGGGCTCCTGCAAGGGATATGTAGATTTTTCTTTCACTGTATCCTTAAGTACTCTAGCTAGGCCATTAGTTGGTAAAAATTAATCCTTCCATTAGCCATTTTTAAATAACCCTCTTTCCCCACAGTCTTAACAATTATGAAACAAAATACAGATCTGTGGCATGGAATAGAGATTTGTTTCACTATTTTGGTCCTCACCCTATAGCATAAGGTCAAAGAAACAAGATGGGAAAATGAGAGGTTATAATTAATTTCATAGAAAAATGGTTCTAAAGTTGAGTTTTAATAGTTCTGAATATTGCTATATAAATCAAGGATCTTTGGTGGTGATAATCAGGATATGAAAAGATTTAAGCAGACATTATGATTCACAGAATTATAATTTCAAAGTCAGAAGAAATCACTTAGACCAATTCCCAATTTTGTAAGAAAATAAGATATAAAGTATCTTCTAACCCAAGGAAGATATGTTATTAGTAATTAGCAGAGTAAGGACAAGGTGTTCTACTGTACCATACTTCTTTAATCTGGATCTAAAATATTAGAAATGTACAAGTTAGACTGTCTGAGAATCTATATATTGCCCAGGAAATTAAGCTGAATCTCCTTTAGGATGATTGAACTGCAAAGAAAGAACAGCTAAACAAGTAATAGTTCTTAAAAATGAGGTTCTTGCATAGCAGCATCAGTATCACAAGAAAACTTATTAGAAATGCAAATTCTCAGGCTCTAATCATACCTACTGAATCAGAAACTCTGGAGTGTAGCTTAACAAGGTGGTTTTAACAAGCCCCCCAGGAAATTATGATACACACTGAAATGTGTATTACTTCTTTTTTCCCCAAGGAAGATTAGCCCTGAACTAACATCTGCTGCCAATCCTCCTCTTTTTTGCTGAGGAAGACTGGCCCTGAGCTAACATCTGTGCCCATCTTCCTCTACTTTATATGTGGGACACCTGCCACAGCATGGCTTGACAAGCGGTGTGTAGATCCACATTGGGGATCGAAAGTGGCGAACCCCGGGCCGCCGAAGCAGAACATGTGAACTTAATTACTGCGCCACCGGGCTGGCCCCAGCCCAGTCTTAACATTGCCATATTAACTTTATGAAGGCCCCTGTATCCTCCGTGAACTAATGATTATCCTGAACTTAGTGTTTATCATTTTCTTGCATTCTTTTATACTTTTCTATGTGTCCACAAACAAGGTAATCTTGTTATGATTTTTACCTTTTATTTAAAAAGTGTCACATGGCATGTATTCTTCTATACTTTGCGTTTCCCTCAACATATTGAGCTATTTTTCCATGAAGATACACAAGTAGATCTAGTTTTATTCCTTTTTACTGCTGTTTATTTTGCTACTCAATGTCTAAACCACAACAGTTCCTTTCTTCCGTTGATGGACGTTTATTTTCTGTTTTTCACTATTACAATGTTTTGTAAATATTCTTACTTATTCTTGTACACACCTGAGCTTTTCTAGGTAAACACTTCTTCAATTTAACTAAAAAGTACCACCTCCACTCTTTTTGACCATGCAACAATGCCTTGTATTATGATGGGTTTTTACCATTATTTCCTCAATGCATACATGCAAGCCAAAAAAAAGTGTAGTGATAACACACTGGAAGTTGCAAACTTGATCATTGCCTAGAGAAGGGAAAATCATCCTTAAAACATGCTTAACCATGAGGCCAATTCATCTGCCGACCTCCAAGAACACGGAGATAAACATGATAGACAGTGTCCCCCATCTGAACCGTCATTCACCACCATTTCATAATCCTTCTTCAGGCCCAGATCAGCAGTACATTTCTTGCCAAAAATCATCAAATGTCCAAGAAGACTTTCATTATCCTCTTCTACTATAGAAATCTGGGATATATGTTTCTTGGGTATCACCAGAAAATGTGTTGGTGTTTGAGGGAAACACCTTTTTAATTATAATTTTCTTGTCAACTCTACAGGTGTTTCATACAACTTATGTACTATTTAGTAAACTGAGATGTTTCAAATTATTAAAGAGGAAATTTCTTCTAAATGTCTAAATGGATGGCTATTTTCTAAGTTTATAAAAAATTCTAGATGTCCTTCACTTCAATAATTGGTTCTACCAAAAACTGTATGGAGATTTTTATGCTGCAAATATTAAAAACTAACCATCTCACGTGTAAGTATATTAACGAAAATCAGTTTCCATAAGGATAACTGTTATTCTATAACCTGTTAATGTTCTTGCTGATATCAGTAGGAGCAAGAGGCAGAATCCAGGTTTTCTAACTCAATATTCTTTGATGTTTTCTCATTATTCTGCTCTTAGGTAACTTTAAGCAAGTCATTCAACTTCTCCAGATCAGAGTTTTCACATCTATAAAACAAGGAAGTTAAACTAAAACAGAAATTTATACAGCATGGTTCTGTTATGGGGTTCAGGAGTCAAATAAATTTGGGAAACGTTATAATCCACATAATTATAAGAATATTCAAGATTCTAAAGAAGTCCTGCATAAAGAAAACACTATTGTTTGGACACAGAACCAGGCTACGCCTCTTTCCTTGGTCCATTCTTCCTATGCCACCTTCTTCTGTGACAGATTTTATTGTCACAAAATGTCTAATGTCTATGAGAAAGTCAGAAATAAGAACGGAGAAACCAAAAAAACATTTCTTATCCTAGACAAAGAAATGTTACTGTTTTAGGATAAAAGCCTCTCAAACATGACAGAGAAATCTATGCAGCATTGTTAAACTCTGTCCTGTGTTATTTCTCATATCTATATCTTGTTTCCTCCCTCTAGGCTATAAATTACTTCCAAGTAATTTTTTCAACTTTTTTAAATTGTAGTAAGTACCCATAACATAAGATTTGCCATCTTATCCATTTTTAAGTATACAGTTCAGTGGTATTAAATATATTCATAATGTTGTGCTCAAAGTGTTTTAAGAGAATGTTTATTGCAAAAGAAAGCTCATGTATGAGTTCCTTTTCAGATATGGTTAATACAAGATAAATTCCCTTTCCAAAGCAGATTACATGTTTCTGTTAATTTTCAGAGACAGGGATTTCTTGAAAAAGTTACTTTAAGTTCCAGGAAATCCTTACAACTGCTATTTGTCTGACAATGGTGATAGCTTCCAGTAGTGATCAAACATATAGCTGATGTGTTTTTGGCTTAAAGTAGTTTTTCAAAAAGTTAAAAAGGGACAAAATATTTTTCTCATGAAGCATATACCTTTTAAAAGGAAAATGATATGCTATATAAAGATATTAGCAAAACCTGTCATTTATATAATCCTATTATACTAAAAAATTTACATAAATACTGAAAGTTTATACTATCTATATCACAACCCACCAAGTAAAGCTAAGCAAAGTACCTTATTGTATTTATATTTATAAAGTAAATATAATCTAAAATTCTGTGTAACAAAGGAGATCCTGAATACCTTAAGGTAAAATAAGGAATTCAAAAATTTTAAAGATTTTATAGGATTTTAAAGAAAATTCTTTCTTTAGACTCATTATTGACCTTAATTACACAGCCAGGGCTACATTTTAATAAAGTGGAGGAGAGTGTACAATCAGGAAGTCAGAGAATAATGAGGTCTATCACCATTTGGCAAGCAGAAAAAGTCAACTACTGGAACAGAAGTCTTAAACAAAAGTTAGTGAGTTAAGACTTTTAAGATATTTCTATAAAGTAAGTTACAGTTGAGTTATAAGGCACTCAAATTTGTTTGGCATGCTTAAAGTTTCACAAAGGAGAAACCAATATGAAATTCTGACAATGCATATAATTAACCCAATTATGAACCTGAGGTTAAAAGTTGTTTTTAAAAAGGCCAGACTTCAGTTTACATTTGTCTATCTTCACAATAGCAGTTATGTTTTTAAAACACATCAACACTGAATACTTCCAACTGCAAAGATTAGTGTTCAGATACTGCTGTTTTAGGATGAAAAAAATCTTTTTTATTCCCAAAGCGATCCTTCTTTCTCGAAGCAGCTATATTATTAATTAACCATTCCATATAAATCTAGTATCATATATAGTACTGTATAATATTTCATGTTCAATTTTTTATCCACAACTATCAAAAGTTAATTTCTGTTTACCCTCACCTCTACTCCTTGAATGCTTAATTATAAATTCCTTTAGTGAGAGACAAGGTATAGCATATTCTTTTTTTTTTTTGAGGAAGATTAGCTCTGAGCTAACGTCTGCTGCCAGTCCTCCTCCTTTTGCTGAGAAATACTGGCCCTGAGCTAACATCTGTGCCCATCTTCCTCCATTTTATATGTGGGACGCCTACCACAGCATGGCTTGCCAAGCAGTGCCATGTTCGCACCTGGGATCTGAACTGGCGAACCCTGGGCCACCGAAGCGGAACATGCACACTTAACTGCTGAGCCAGCAGGCCGGCCCCTATCATATTCTTTACTGCATTTCCCAGAGACTGGAACATAAGAGGTATTCAAATGCCAGCATGTATGGATGAATGCCTAGCACAGCACCAAGCAGAACTGGTGCTGACACACTTGCAAATGGGAAGATAAACAAAAGCACATAAACAACTAAGGGGAAGGCCAATCCATCTAGCCTAATCACATATAGTGTCAGAAAACAAAAAGTTAGTCCACAATGACATACAGAATATATTAAGATCTAATTACTGAACCTGAATAGAACATTTTTGGGTGAGACTAGATAACACTAGAGAACAAGGAGTTTCTTCGAGCACTTCAGCAGCAACCACTTAGATGGAAATGTTCTAATTTAAGACAATACTGTTTATTATTGAAGATCAAGAACGTTTCCTAGACTTTATTTTACTGATATGAACTATCATTTACTCATTTCAAAACTTTTTTTTTCTTAATTCATTAGCTTTTTAATTTCAACCAGTCCAAGAAATCTAGAAACAGTTTGCCTGGAATACACTCTGCACTACCCTCCCTCCATGCACCTTTAGGTTTCGCTTAAGTACTGCCTTTAGAGGGGGGCTTCCAAAAGCCCTTCTCCCCCATTTCCACTCGATTTACTGTTGAGTACTATGACAGAAAAGTACAAGTTACCTTAACAATTCAGCATAGTTCATATTTATCTGTGTGATTATGTACTATCTCTTGACCCAGTGACTAATAGGGACCTGACCTCTAGCTTTGTGCACAGTGCCTGGCCCATGGGAAACACTCAGTAAACACCTGTTGAAGAAGAGATAGTTACAATTATACACAGTAACTGTAAGTACCTAGAGAAAGATAACACCATCTTTCATTAATTCTAAGATACTTTTTTTTAATATACCTGAAATCAAACTGTATATTATACTTAATGGCATGTCAGCTTAATTGGCAGTATATTTTCTTTTTTAGTAGTACATACAATAACAGTACATCTATCTTTCAATTGATGGCACCTTGGAGTCAATGAAGCAAGGTACTTGGGAAGGCAGTAATATTCTCTGACACTACACCCATGGGATCATATACCTAACAAAGTACAAATTTAGAACTTTGGCAATCGGGGTCAAAGTAGAAGATGATTAAGTAAATGAAAGAATTAGGATGGAAAATCACAACTCTTTTAGAAGAGTACTTCTGTATTAAGTGGGAGGACAAAAATATTAGGGAGGGGGGTACCAAGAGCAAAACAGGCAAACAGCTGTTCCTTGCTAACAACTCCTGGAGCTGATGAACTCTCAGGGAAGATTAGACTCCACACAGGGTCTCTGTCAGGATCTGAAATTCCCTCTCCTTTCTGTCACTAAAGCAATGGTCAATGTTCTTCAACACTCTATGTCCAAAATGAGGGTGGCACACAGCCAGGTAGATGGGAAGAGTCTATGTGCTAATAGACAGATGGTGGAGTACCTACGCCAAAAGATTTTATCACTCACTAAGCTCCACAGAAAATACTGAAATGCTAAGAAAAAAACTCCCTTCCTGGTATTTGGGTAACCAGGATCTTCTACACCAGCGGATTCTACCTCAGTTAACAACTACATAGCAAACTAGAAACCTAAAGAACTTATTTTTGTCAAGGATCACTGCTACACTCTTCCTTAACACTAATCACTATGAACTATAGTCCCAAGCTTGAGAAAATGGGAAAATAAATTAATGTTAATATCATTATCTTGGTATGCTTCTTTGCTAATTAAAGTGGCAGGATAATGGGGACCTCAAAGAGGTAAAAATGCCATCCTGTTTCCCATTATAACCTGTAAAATTATGCCCCTATTCCCTAAAAAACCTGCAAGTACTATTTTTAATAAGTAGCCTATGGTTAAGTTTTAGTACTCTGACATTGTGAAACATATAAAAACTGTTAACCTAGAACTGTAAATCCTTGAAACCTAAAAGTAATACCTCTCATGGACTTTACTCATCTCTTTTCCAAAGCACAGTCAGTTTCTGTTTCACAAGTTCTCCAACACTAACCTAGGGAGTGCAAAATGATGACCCCGCCCACAGTTAAATCAGTCTTCCTACAGACCGACAATCTCTATGATATAAAATAGGTGACCAATAGTCAAGTAAGCTGTTAAATTTTACTATGCTAGAAGACTGGCTACATAGATGCAAAGCTGTCTCAGGTGATGAATCAAAGCACAGAAAACACAATTTAAGTGGGGGAAAAAAAAAAAGCCCAAACCAAGTCTCAGGCCCAGGATTATATTTCAGAACAATCATTCAAAACACCAACTGACAGAAAAAGATTTCTGTGTCTCTCTGGAACAAACTTTCAAAACTGGACACTAGACAATATTAACAAAAGTGCAAATAGATATATCTGAATAAATGTCTTCTCAAAATTAACATTTTATGCAAGCTCAAAGATAGGAGCCCTCTGTCCACACTGAAATCACCTGAGATGCCATCTAATCAAGTATCTTCTACATAGTAAGAGAAGCATTTTGGGGGGAAGATATTATAGTACCATGACAATAAGAAAAATGAAGAGTTTTTGTTTTTCTATGATGAAATTCACACTCTAAAAGGACTTTCACTTTATTTGCAGCAAGGGTTGGGGGAGACCCAATCAGAAAATTAAGCCCACAGTCAGGCTGGGGCAAGGTTTGGCACTGACGAGTATTATCTGTTTCAACATTTTACACTTCCTGATATTAAGAACAAAGCATAGCTCTCATAACTAGTTTTTAATAAGATCTGACCAATTAACATACAGGGAATGTTTAATCCATATAATCATTACAGTGGTGCTACTTCAGGATTCTGAGAGCATTTCTGAAATTAAAAAAGAGGAGTTGACAAGCAGAGAAGCTGTTCTTCAGGATGACAATAGAAAAAGTATGAAAATATTATGAATCAAGTTAAAAAAAAAAGCACATAGTCTCTTTAATAAACGGTGTTGGGAAAACTGGACAGCCATATGCAAAAGAACGAAAGTAGACCATTATCTTACACCATACACAAAAATTAACTCAAAATGGATCAAAAACTTGAATGTAAGACCTGAAACCATAAAACTCTTAAGAAAATATAGACAGTACGCTCTTTGACAGTAGTCTTAGCATATCTTTTTGAATATTATGTGTCCTCAGGCAAGATAAACAAAAGAAAAATAAACAAATAAGACTACATCAAACTAAACAGCTTCTGCACAGCAAAAAAAAACCATCAACAAAACGAAAAGACAACCTACCAACTGGGAGAAGATATTTGCAAATCATATATCCAGTAAGGAGTTACTATCCAAAACATATAAAGAACTCACTCAACTCAACAAACAATCTGATTAAAAAATGGGCAGAGGATCTAAACAGACATTTTTCCAAAGAAGATCTACAGATGGCCAACAGGCACATGAAAAGATAGTCAACAGCACTAATTACTACAGAAATGCAAATCAAAACCACAATGAAATATCACCTTGCGTCTGTCAGAATGGCTATTATTAAAGAGGCAATAAATAACAAGTGTTGGAGAGGATGTGGAGAAGAGAGAACACTCATACACTGCTGCTGGGAATGTAAACTGGTGTAACCACTATAGAAAACAGTACGAAGATTCCTCAGAACATTAAAAATAAAACTACCATATGATCCAGCTATTCCACTTCTGGGTATTTATCCAAAGAACACAAAAACACTAGATTTGAAAAGATATATGCACCTCTATGTTCACTGCGGCATTATTCACAATAGCCAAGACTTGGAAACAACCAAAGTGCCCATCAATGGATGAAAGGATAAAGAAGATGTGGTACACACACACAGGAATACTACTCGGCCATAAATAAGGATGAAACCTTGCAATTTGGGACAACATAGATGGACCCTGAGGGTATTATGCTAAGCAAAATAAGTCAGAGAAAGACAAATACCATATGATTTCACTCACATGTGGAAGATAAAAAAAGCATAGATAGAAAAGACTGATGGTTACAGGGGGAGAAAGAGTAAAAGGGCAATTTGTATGGTAACAGATAGCAACCAGACTTTTGGTGGTGAACACAATTTAGTCTATACAGAAGTCAAAATATAATGATGTACACCTAAAATTTATATGTTATAAACCAACGTTACCTCAACTAAAAAGTTAATTTAAAAAAACCAGCACAGACAGCCTCAAGTTTCTTAATATATGTATGCTATCAAGACCATGAGTTAAGTGAGTGTCTCATTAGGAACATGGCTAGTAGTATGAAATTCTTTTTCCTGTGACTCAATGTTATCTGACACTTTCCAGAACAGACAGGCAACCAAGAAGATAGCCACCTCTCTGGTCTGTAGGCTTTTAAAGTCTTACAGAAAAAACAAGGAATACAAGGTAAAAACTCAAGAGCCTAGTGATTACATTTTAATGCTACAAGAAAGAAAGAGTTTAATCCCAGTACATATGTGTCTTTTTTAGAACATTTACATCCTAATATCTTTTATCTTAATTCCTTTTCCTTAGTCTCCCAACACTAGGCAAAGTAAACAAAGCAACTTAAGAAGGGATGGGGAAATGCAGAGATGGTGGTCAAAGAGTACAAACTTCCAGCTATAAGATGAATAAGATCTACTGTACAGCATGGTGATTATAGCTAATAATACTGTGTTATATACTTGAAACTTGTTACGAGAGGAGATCTTACATGTTCTCACCACAGAAGAGAAATGGTAATTATGGTGGTAATCATCTTGTAATATGTAAGGGTATCAAATCAACACTATATACCTTAAACTTACATAATGTTCTATGCCAATTATATCTCAATAAAGCTGAGGGAAAAAAAGAGGAAAAAAATAAAGCAATTTAGGAAGTTATTCTGACAGGAAAAGACCTGGCCCTAAATAAATGGCTACACTTACTTCTCAAAACAATCACAACAATCACATTCTTAGGTTTCACATCTAACAAGCCTTTCCCTTCCTCCCTCTTCCTCCATTTCTTCCCTCCTCCTAATCACTGGCCAAACAAATCCTCTAAAAACTTTTCTGAATTAACATTTGGAAAAAATGTTAATATAACATTACTCAACCACTGGAATTGTTTTTAATGAATCCAAAGAAGCAAAATTCTACCACAAAATTAAATTTATAACATACAACCTTATCCAAGAGGTAAATATGTTATTTACAAAATTTACATATAATGTTATAAACCAATGTTACCACGATTAACAAAAAAAAAGGACAAAATTTACTACAATTTCTCCTGCAGTAAATAATTCCAAAGATGGCTGCTAACAATTTCTCCTCTCCCTCTAAGAACATACCACTCCTCTTATCAAGAAGTAGACTATTTCCCTTCCCCTTGAATCCAGGCTGCCTTGAGTGTTGCCTGACCAAAAGAATGAAGCAAATAAGACACTGTCACTTACAAGTCTAGCATTTAAGAGGCTTGACAGCTTTTCTTAGAGCTCTCAGTTACCATATAGGCTGTCCAGGCTATCTTGCTGGAAAGACCATTTAGGGGATGGGGGTGCACATTCCAGCCAAGAGTCAGCATCAAAGCCCCAGACATGTGGGAGAGGTCTGCTTGGACCTTCTAACCCTGATGCCTGCTGAATACAGCCACAGGAATGATCCTGGCTGACAACACATGAAGCAACACCACCTAGCCAAACCACAGAATCCTGAGAAATAATAAATCATTGTTGTTGTTTTTTTTTTAAGATTTTTTATGTTCCCTTTTTCTCCCCAAAGCCCCCCGGTACATGGTTGTATATTTTTAGTTGCGGGTCCTTCTAGTTGTGGCATGTGGGATGCCACTTCAGCATGGCTTAATGACCAGTGCCAGGTCCACGCCCAGGAACTGAACCGGCGAAAGCCTGGGCCGCCCAAGTGGAGCGCATGAACTTAACCACTCGGCCATGGGGCCGGCCCCTAAATCATCGCTGTTTTAAGGCACTTAGTTTTGGAGTCGTTTGTTATAGAGCAAAACTAACTGATAAATACCCCTAGATAGTCTCCAAACAGGACTCTGAATAACAGATCCTTCCAATAATTATTACCAGAGCAGTTTCTCAGCAAAACAATAACAAATTTCTAATTCTCCTAAATATTAAAACAAAACCCACTACCCTGTTACTGAAAGCTACTGGCCCAAGAGAAATTTGTGTGTGTGTGTGTGTGTGTGTGTGAGGAAGAGTTGCTCTGAGCTAACACCCATACCAATCTTCTCGATTTTATTATGTGGGTCACCGTCACAGCATGGCTTGACAAGGAATGTAGGTCGTGCCCAAGATCCAAACCCATGAACCCAAGCCACAGAAATGAAGCGCGCTGGACTTAACCACTATGCCATAAGGCCAGCCCCTTCAAGAGAAATATTTCTAATATTTTAAAATACTGCTAAGAGGGGAAAGTCATGATAAAAGTAGTTTATTCCAAGTGATCCATGTCCTTTCAGATTTGACATCCTAATATACTGTGTAGAGTTCCTTACAACACCAAACAATATTTAATCTCAGCAGGTATAAATATTTACCTAAAACTCCAAATGAGGTAAATAATAAGCTAGTCCACCTTAGCTAAATTTAGAAGACAGCCATTTTTATTTTGTTTTATTATTTCTGTGTGTGTGTGTGTGTGAGGAAGACTGGCCCTGAGCTAACATCTGTTGCCAATCTTTTCACTTGAGGAAGATTGTTGCTGAGCTAATATCTGTGCCAATCTTCCTCTATTGTGCACATGGGATGCTGCCACAGCATGCCTTGATAAACTGTGTGTAGGTCCACGCCCAGGATCCAAACCTGTGAACCCCAGGCCGCCAAAGCAGAGCACGTGAATTTAACTGCTATGCCACTGGGTCAGCTCCAGAAGACAGCCATTTTTAAATGTTATGTATTCATCTAGGAGAAAATCACAAACTATTTTTAAAATATCTAAATGTCCAATATTTTCATCAGCTACATAAAGATAGACTCATAGAGGTTCTGCATTTTATGACTTTTGTAGTGCCTGTTCCTTTAGAGTTACAATTCCTAGAAATATAAATTTTGGCATAACACTACAGCATGTATTTAGAAATATATACAGGAAGAACCACTGAAACTCAGACTTCAGGCAAAGTGACAAATTGAACATATAACTTTTACTCTCCCCAAATCCTATTTAAACGAAGAGTCAAAAGAATTTTCTTTTAAAGGCTTAAACCCACAAGTACAAAGAATGCAACAAGAGACAACACCAACAAACTTTTGGAAGCTAAAAAAGCATACTGATGAGTGATAGTGACTTAGCAGTCTCAAGAAGGTGAATCCTAATTCGTGGGAAAAATTCAAGAAGAAACCAAATTTACAAAGCTCAGAAGTTGACGGTGCAAGCAACTCCTGGAAGTAGGGCTAAACACAGGAGGACTACTTTTACATCTGTTTAAGTAGATGAGGATACAATCAGCAACATCTAGAGAATGAGGGACAGTATACAGGACAAAGGATCTGCTTTACTCAACAAAACAAGTTAAGAAAAAAAAAGAGGGATAACTCTATATTAACAAAAACTTAAAAGTCATCAACCAAATGCAAACCCTGGGCCTTCATGTGAACTAACCACTTGGCCATGGAGCCGGCCCCAAACGCATGTTTTTTAAAATGCACACATTTCCATAACATCTATGTAAATTTTGACAATATCCAAAACAATACTACATATTGTGTAGGGATAAAAATCTTAAAACTAATAAAGATAAAACTTTAAAACTAATAAAGTGGCATCTAGATCACTTCCCAGACTCTGCACTCCTCCAATGTGCGCCCTCCCCACCTCCCCAAGCAACAGGCTGAAGGTTTGTTCTCTGGAGAGGATAAAACAGAAGGTCTCAAGACTGAGAGACACTAAGCACAGTCAAGGGTAAGGATGATATATGGAAAACAGGAAGGTTAAGTGAACATTTACATACACACTTTGTTCCCAGTGGTTCTGAGAACACTGGAAGCCTAGCCTGTACCTTCCAGGCAGGAGATTAAAAGGTTCTTCTCAGGAAAATCTGACCAGCACAAGATAAAGAATACAATTCACTGACATTAGTGGTTCATCCAGAGAAAGAGCCCAGCCAACAAACCATAAATTGAATTTCACAGTTGCCAAGTCTCAGTGTCATATGCTCAGACTTTTTAATCAGCTTTTTAGTGTCCTACTCTTAAATAAGGATAGACAACTGACAATGAAGGAATCAGTCATCTGATAATTCATCTTCGACATGAAAGATAAAAGCCAAAACAATGTGGAGAAAAAAAGAAGCAGGAGAAAACAAAGACCACGCAGGGAGAAGAAAAAGTCAAAACAAAAGACAAACTATCATGAATATCCTTAAAGGTAAGAGAAGCTATTGCTTCTACGAAACAAGAGCAAAATACTTAAAACAAACAAATATTCTGAGAATGAGAAAGTCTTCCAGAAAGTAGATAAAAGACAAGATGGAAAATAGAAAAGAAAATGTAGGAGGACTAGTCCAAATACTCCCCAAATTGATCTACAGATTCCACGCAATCTCTATCAAAATTACAGCTGCCTTTCTTTTTTTTTTTCTTTTTTACAGAAATGACAACCTGATCCTAAAATTCATAAGGGAATCCAAGGGACCCAAAGAGTCAAAACAATCTTGGAAAACAACAAAGTTGGAGGACTCACACTTCCTGTTTTCAAAACCTAATACAAAGCTATAGTATTCAAGACAGTAAGGTACTGGCATAAGAATAAACATATAGATCAATGGAATAGACTTGAGAGTCCAGAAATGAATCCATACACCTATGGCCAATTGGTTTTTGACACAGCTGCCAAAACAATTCAGTGGAGGAAAGAACAAGTCTTTTCAACAAATGGTGCTAGGACAACTGTATATTCACATGCAAAAGATGAACTAGATATCTACCTCACACCATATACAAAAACTGACTTAAAAGGTATCAAAGACCACCATCTCACACCCATCAGGATGGCTACTATCAAAAGAAACAAACAAAAACAGAAAATAACAACTGTTGGTGAGGATGTGGAGAAACTGGAACCGTTGTGCACTGTTGGTAGGCATTTAAAATGGTACAGCCAGTATGGAAAACAGTATAGCAGCTCCTTCAAAATATTAAAAATAGAATTACCATATGATCCAGCCATTCCACTTCTAGGCATATGCTCAAATAATTGAAAGCAAGGTCTGGAAGAGATATTTGCACACTCATGTTCATAGCAGCCTTATTCAGAACAGCCAAAACGTGTAAACAACCCAAGTGTCCATGAGCAGATAAATGGATAGGCAAAATGTGGTATGTGTTACCTAATAGAATATTATCTAGCCTTAAAAAGGAAGGAAATTCTGACAACATGGATGAAACTTGAGGACACTGTGCTAACTGAAGTCAGTCACAAAAAGATAAATACTGTATGATTCCACTTATATGAAGAACCTAGTCAAAATCACAGAGACAGCAAGTAGAATGGTGGTTGCCAGGGACTGAGCAGAGGGGATGGGGAATTACTGTTCAATGGGTAAAGAGTTTCAGTTGTGAAAGATGAAAAGAGTAATGGCTGCACAACAGTATGAATGTACTTAATACTACTGAACTGTATATTTTAAAATGGTTAAGATGGTAAACTATGTTACATGTATTTTACAACAATAAAAAAAACCTGGAAAAAGTAGATCAAAGACCTAAATTTAAGAGTTAAAACTATAAAACTCTTAGGAGGGGGGCTGGCCCAGTGGTGCAGCAGTTAAGTGTGCATGTTCCACTTTGGCGGCCTGGGGTTCGCCAGTTTGGATCCTGGGTGCGACATGGCACCTCTTGGCAAGTCATGCTGTGGCAGGCGTCCCACGTATAAAATGGAGGAAGATGGACATGGATGTTAGCTCAGGGCCAGTCTTCCTCAGCAATAAGAGGAGGACTGGCAGCAGATGTTAGCTCAGGGCTAATCTTCCTCAAAAAAAACACACACACACAAAACAAAAAACAAAAAAAACTCTTAGAAGGAAACATAAATGTAAATCTTTATATCCTTGGATTAAGCAATGACTTCTTAGATACGACACAAAAAGCACAAGACACAAAAAATTAGATAAATCGGACTTCATCAAAATTTAAAACTTCTGTACTTCCATGAAGAAAGTGAAAAGCAATACACAAAATGGGAGAAGAATTTTGCAAATCACATAACTGATAATGGTTTACTATATGTAAATGGTGTAGAATATACAAAGAATTCTTACACCTCAACAATAAAAAGACAACCAAATTTTAAAATGCACAAAGGATGCATACTTTTCCAAAGAGTACATATATAGATGGCCAAGGAGCACACAAAGAGATGCTCAACATCATTGAGTCATTAGAGAAATGAGATCATTCAGTCATTAGAGAAACACAAATCATAATCACAATGCTATAACACTTGTCACTACGAAAGCTATAATCAATGAAGTAACAAGCATTGGTGAGGATGTGGAGAAACCAGAACCCTCATACATTGCTGGTGGGAATGTAAAATAGTGCAGCCAGTTTGGAAAACAGTTTAGCAACAGTTCCTCAAAAAGTTAAACACAGAATTACAACATGACCCAGCAATTCCACTCTTAGTTACATATCCAAGAGGAATGAAAACATATGTTCACACAAAAATTTGAAAATAAGTGTTCACAGCAGTATTATTTTTCATAGTTAAAAAGTGGAAATAGGGGCCAGTCTCATGGTGTAGTGGTTAAGTTTGGCATGCTCCACTTCGGCAGCCTGGCTTTTCGGGTTCAGATCATGGGTGTGGATCTACACCACTCACCAGCCATGCTGTGGTAGCAACCCACACATAAAGCGGAGGAAGACTGGCACAAATGTTAGCTCAGAGGTAATCTTCCTCAGCAAAAAAAAAGTGGAAACAACCCAAATGCCCATCAACTGATGAACGGAAAAAGAAAATGTGGTATATCCATACAATGGAATATTATTAAGCCATAAAAAGGAATTAAGTACTGATATTATACTACAACTTGTATAAACCTTGAAAACACCATGCTAAACAAAGGAAGCCAGACACAAAAGGTCACATATTGTATGATTTCATTTATATGAAATGTCCAGGAAAGGCAAATCCAGATAGATAGAAGGGGGAGGGGAGAGAGGAGAGACCAGTCCAGGAAGTCCAACATTCAATAATAGTTTAAAAAAGAGAGAACAGAGAAAATGAAGTTAACGAAACCATGAACAAAATTACTAGAAAATTTCTCAAAACTTCAGGACATGAATTTCTGGCTCAAAAAGACCAACTGAACGTTGAGCAAAATAAACGAAAATTGACCTACATCACCACACACAATGAAATTTCAGAACACTGGGGACAAGGTAAGCTTCCAGAAAGGAAACTGGTCACACATACAGGATCAGGAATCAGAACAGTATTGGACTTTCCAGCAATACTGGAAGCTAGAAGACAATGAAAATACTGACTACAAAAGTAAAAAGAGTGACAGACTGGTGGTCCTATCTCAGGCTCTAAGATGAGAGATCAAGTCATGTTCATGGTCCAACCTAAGAAACTAAAGGCTTCTGTTCAAATGCCAATAAACACTATTAGCTTCACATTGTTCCTCAAAGTCTGAACAATTTTTTACATCTTGTATTAACGTTGCATGTGACTTCATACAATTTAATTTCCAGATCTACAGATTCAACAACAGATGAACGAAAATAAGACATATATACTGAAAAGAAATTTACTGCATAAGCATGTTTTGGGATTACCACTTTAAGTTAAACAGATTTTATATATTAGAGATTTGTCCTATAGTGATGAAAATAAAGGGTATAACTATTTCTCTTTTGAAAAGGAATTTAAACTCTTTTAAACCAATTTAATCAGTGTTTTAAGCATTTGAGAAAGTCTCAAATCAACCTTGAAACGGATATACTAAATATCATGGCAATTCACGATTTTAAAAAGAGCTCACAAACACGTATGATATACTCTTGGTAAGCTCAATAATTTCAGATTTTATTATTTCTAGTCAACAAGTGAAGCATAATGCTTAAATATACAAATAACCTCTCGATGGACAGGAATCTGACCTACGACTAAATTCAGTGATGATATTATTAGTGCCTTGATGCAATGGGCGAAGTAGGGGAGGTTTCACAAAGTAATTACCCATCACCTACAACAATGCACCTTTATCAAAACATGAATATTTCTAAATATACAAAGATGCCAAGCTCAAAAATTACCAAGAGAAGCCATCACTCCTGACTAAACTTTAACGAAAGCTAAATTACGTAGGTCTGAATCTTAAGCTGGGTAGTAAGTACACAGGTGTTGGTCATATCAGTATCTAAAATACTGTGTATACATAAACTATTTCATTATAAAAGATAAATTTCAGGACTTTTAATTATGGCTGTTTCCAACTATTTCTGAGAACGGAGACTAGTTTATACAGGTTACTAGAGTTATCAAAATTGTCTCAGAGTAATAACACTAAACTAAAATTATGGTCTTACTTTTCTCCAAGAATAGGCTACAGAAAATGCCATATTCCACGGCCAGCCCCGGTGGCCTAGTGCTCAAGTTTGGCACATTCCACTTTCGTGGCCCAGGTTTGGTTCCCAGGTGCAGACCTACACCACTCATCTGTCAGTGGCCATGCTGTGGCAGCAACTCACATAGGAAAACAGGAAGACTGGCAGTGGATGTTAGCTCAGGGTGAATCTCCCTCAGAAAAAAAAAAAAGTCATACTCCCTAACTTGGAAAAGTGCTATGTGGTCACAAACACTAGGCTGAACTTACTGTATCTGTTTTAAGTAATGTTCTACATGACTAACATTATTATTTTAAATAGTTTTTATCTCAATATTTACATCAAAAAGAAGTCCTTTATTTTTCCTTTTTTTTTAAATAGTGAGGGCATCCATGGGTAGATGGGCATGACCCAGTGCAGGATGTCCAAGTCGGGAGAGAGTTAAGAAGGGTATCCCCATGGGATGGGGGAACAAGAATGGTATCTATGCAGGGAGGCCACAGCAATGGGAGGTTGACTATATACGGGAGAACTAATCAAATGAGTAAATATATTAAGGATAACAGAAGCCAGGTTTCTCATGGGCAGAAAAGAAATACCAATACTGAAAGGATGAAATATAAGCTAATGGTACTGGACTGGAATTAGACGTACCAGTGTTAACTCACGATTTTGATATATAGAGATAAAAGTAAATATACATGAAGATGTGTGTACATATGTGTGTGTGTACACACACACACATATTCCCTAGCTACATCCACTGATTATACTGAGAAAGCTTGGAAGTAGTGAGATTCCAAGAGCAATGAGCACATCTAGCATTCAGATCTTAGTTTCTAAATACCATTCGCCACTGAAAAGAACTAGGGATCCTTGGAAAAATAGATGATTACAGGGCTAGAGCAGGGAAAATAGAAGAAAAAGCCAGAAACATCTTATTGTGCCAGGACATAAAGCAGTGCTCAAAGAATGATGGAGGAAAAAAAGCAAATCCAGGACATAGTGAGCATTAAAATAAATGATAATTTTTTAAAACCCACCTGAATAAAACAGGAAATGATGAGTCCATACAAACATAAAGTTAAAAATGAAAAAGTTAACACAATAGCCAAGTCATGGAACCAACCTAAGTGCCCAGCAACTGATGCTTGGATAAAGAAGATGTGGTATATATATATATACAATGGAATACTACTCAGCCATAAAAAAGGACAAAGTCGTCCCATTCACAACAACATGGATAGACCTTGAGAGTATTATGTTGAGTGAAATAAGCCAGACAGAGAAAGACGAACTCTGTATGACTCCACTCACAGGTGGTAGTTAACATATGGACAAAGAGAACTGATCGGTGGTTGCCAGGGGAAAGGGGGGTGGGGGGAGGGCACTAGGGGTGAAGTGGTGTACCTACAACATGACTCATAACGATATACAACTGTAATTTCACAAGGATGTTAACTTTTATAACCTTAATTAAAAAAAAATGAAAAAGTTAAAAATTTTGAATAACAGTGTGGTACCCAAACTCCAAGATGGCTCCTAATGATCCTTTACTTATAGTATTCACACCCTTGTGTAGTCCTCTCCCCCACATTGTACCAGGGAGGATCTGAGACCAACAGAATATGGCAGAAGTGACGGTATGCTGCTGCTGAGATTAGGTTATAAAAGATACTGTGGGCTTTCATTTGGTTGCTCTCTCTCTCTTGGATCACTCTGAGGGAAGCAAGCACACTGAGGCAGCCCTATAGAGAGACCCAGGTGGAGAGGAAATGAAGCCGTTAGTCCAACAACCCCCAAGGAACTGAGATCTGCCAACAACCATGGGAGTGAGCCTGGAAGGGGATCCTCCAGCCTTCAGAGAACTGTAACTCCAGGCAACAGCTGGGTGCAACCTCAAAAAAGACCCTGAGCCAGAACCACCCAGCTATAAGCCATTCTCAGATTCCTGATCTTCAGAAACTATGTGATAATAAATATTTCTTGTTTTAAGCAGCTAAGTTTCAGGGTACTTTCTTATGCAGCAATAGATAAATAACACAAACAGGGTAAGTACATATTCTCAAAGTGTCTCCCAACAAATTACTTATTCATCATAAAGGGAAAAAGAATAATTCTATAGGAGGAAACTCGGATAGACATCACCTTAATCAAGTGATAGAAGTGAAAATTCTCAGTAGTGGGTCAAACTGTAAGTGCATACCACCTGACATAATGCAGTGAAAAGAATCCAACCAAAACCATGCACTACTTGATAGGATGCAAAGAGAGGGACACAGTATTGCTTCTGTGACATTCCTGCAAAAGATGCATGACCTAAATCTGATCAGGAAGAAACATCATCAGACAAACCCAGACTGCGGGACATTCTGCAAAATAACTGGACTGTAATTTTCAAAAGTGTCAAGGTCATGAAGTGAAGGAAAGGCTAAGGAATTTAAGGAGACTAAAGATAGATAACTAAATTCAGTGTAGCTCTGGACTGGATCCTTTCCTATAAAGGACATTACTGGAACAACTGGTAAAACTTGAAAGGAGTCTGAGGATTAGATGGCAGTAAGATGTCAATGGAAATTCCTAATACTGATGGTTGTATTGTGATTATGTAGCAGCATGTCCTTGTTTGTAAGAAATACACATTAAAGTATTTGGGGTTGATGAGGCATCATACTAACAACTTACTCTAAAATAGTTAGAGAAAAAAATGTTCTAGGTACTATATTTGCAACTTTTCTGTATGTTTGAGATTGTTTCAAAATTTTAGAACGTCAAAACAAACGAAAAAGCCAAACCAGAAAAGCCCAGTGGCAATTACAGCAGTCATTTTATTACAATTTGGTGATTAGATGGTACATAGGATTGAATGGTCCCCAAAAAGATATGTGGCACATCTTGATTCCTGGGACCTGTGAATGTTATCTTATTTGGAAAAAGGGTCTTTGCAGATGTAATTAAATTAAGGATCTTGGGATAAGATCACCCTGGATTAACCTGAGTGAGCCCTAAATTTAATATCAAGTGTCCTTATAATAGATAAAAGAGAAGACACACACTCAGAGGAGAAGGTAATGTGAGGATGAAGCCAGAGACTGGAATCATGTGGCCACAAAGAAGGAAGCTAACAGCCACCAGAAGCTGGAAGAGGCAAGGAAAGATTATCCCATAGAGCCTCCAGAGGGAGTGTGGCCCTGCTGATACACTGATTTCTGACTTTTGGCCTCTAGAACTGAGAGAGAATAGATTTCTGTTATTTTAAGCCACTCAGTTTTTGGTAATTTATTACAGCAGCCCTATGAAACTAATATAGATGGTATAAATAAGAGGACATTTAATCTAAAGAGAATCACCCATTCCTGTTAGTATACTATTATTTTAAGAAGTCTACTTCTAAACTGATTTCATCATGGCTTCTGTAAAACTTAACTTCAAAATTTTTTATCTGATATAAGCCCCTAAGAAGCTGGCAAAGGAGTGCTACCACTTTCATTGGCATGATGCTCTACAGGTGTTGGGCAGAAGTGTTCAAAGGACAGCAGCAGATACTTCTATTACAAGATAATGTTAAGAGAACTGTTTTTACTTCTAGACCTACAAAAATATCACATGTACTAGAAACATATTAAGGTAACAATACGTTGAAGTTTGTTAAAGAAAAAATTTGGAATTCAGTCCTCTTCCATTTAGAAATGTTATAAAACATTACTTTTACAACATCAGGATGTTTTTTTTTTTCTTTTTCTTTTTGATTGGGGTGGCAATGAAGTGAAATGCTAAAAAGACACTTAACACTGAGACCTAAGATTTCAAGATTCTACCAATTCCATGGTCAACATTACTGGGCAGTTAAGTTACAGTGACAAGTAACACTAAAAACTACCTTTTATGTAGTCCATATTTTCTTCCTACTCATTCACAACAGGCTTGCAGGGTATGCGACACTATCCCCATTACACAGACCAGGAAGATGGGGCTAAAGAAAATCAGGGAAGTGACCTGCCTAAGGCTACAGGATTAGAACATGACTCAGTAGGCAATGCGGCTCCAAAATCCTACTATTTTTTTCCCACCACACCACTTGCCACTGGCACTTGCTGAATGTTGTGGGCAAAAACTGAGTACGTACTATGCATCATGCACTAGGAATATAACTAATAAGACAGGGGCTTTGTCCAGGAGAGCTCAGTCTAGAGACGGAAATAATCAATCATGTCCACATACTAAAAAACAGTTCTGCAGTGGAACCCTACTGCCTGCATGCCTGGGGCAGGCTTCACAGAGAAGCCATTTCTGTCGGGTCTCCAAGGATGAATAAAGAATTCAGAAGGAGGAGGGGTAGGGTGAGAAGACATTCTCTGTATAAGGAAAAGCACACAGATTAAAGGAAAATGATTCTGAGAAGAATCAATTAGAACTGTCAATTACAGTATTTCTCATAAGCTACTAATATGTATCATAGGAATAAAGGTAGCAGTAATTCTTTGTCCTATATTTTATCCACGTTTAATACATGTTTTCAAGAAGTACTACATATCTCTGCAGATTTAAAGCAATAACGTGCCTCAAGAAATTTGCATACCAGAAAGCAAATGATGTCCATCTGTGTTGTGATGCGCAAACAGCATTTAACCATGGGCATTGTCTATCTGACTCCACTGATCTAACCTACTTCTTGTCATAATTCAATACATAGTTGAGAAGTTATCTAATCAAAGCTTATTGTATATTAAATATTTCTACTATACTAATTCATTACCCATGTACTTATAGCTAGAATACGAAGTTTTAAATGAAAAGCAGAGTCCTTTGCTTCTTAAACCCAAAAAGTCAGATAATTTTAAAACAAACATGAGCAAAGCATAGACTTCTCTTTTTTTTTAAATCAGGTGACCTGTCTGTCCATGAGACAATTAATGTTGGTAGTAGCCTAACTGCATGACTACTGCAAAATTGTAGTCTGGATTCTTTTGCTACAGTGCACCTGTTTCAAACAAATTTTGTAATGAAAACAATATACAATAACACATTTAACACAGAACCTGATGAAGATCCCTTTTATTATACAAGAAAAATACTATTCTTAAAGTGTTTGTTACTTTATAACAAAATGACAACGAATGATATTTCATCTTAATATATTTTGCTTTTAAATAATTTACCTAATTTTGTGATTAGGATATTTTGACTATACATTTTGAAGAATTTACCTGTCACCATTTGTGCTGTCAATTTTATTTTATTTTTATTATTATTTGTTGTTGTTGAGGAAGATTCACTGTGAGCTAACATCTGTGCCAATCTTCCTCTATTTTGTATGTGGGGTACTGCTACAGCACAGCTGCCGACAAGTGGAGTGGTGTAGGTCCGCACCTGGGAACCGAACCAGGGTCACCAAAGTGGAACACACTGAATTTAACCACTAGGCCATGAGGCCAGCCCCTGTGCTGTCAATTTTAATTCCAGTGTGCATTATTTCATGAACTCATTTGTATCCATCAATAATATTAGTTTGAAAAGTGTTCTAATAAAGTTGGGAAACATTAGAAATGAGGAAGGAGGAGACAGCAATTTATCAGAAGCTAAGGGAAATGCGTGATAACCACCTTAATGGTTACAAAAGTTAAATAAAAACTGAGATATCCACTGAATTTGGCAATTAAGTAATGATCAGTGACCTTACTAAACAGTCCCAGAACAGTGAATAGACTATTCTTTCAAGAATTTTGGCAGTGAAATGCCAGAGATGGGAGGGATGAAGAAAAGGAAGGAATTAGCTCTAGTGAGGGAGGGGAGCTGAAAAGTTTTTTTGTTTTTTTTAGGATGGGGGAAATCTTGGATAGTTTGGATGCTGAGGAGAGTTACTAGAGAAGAGACTGGAACTAAGGGAGCAGGGACAATTACTAGCAAGCAAGGACCAGGCACAAACAAAGAACAGGATGGAAAGCAAAAGTTAGCTCCGCAAAGGGAAAAGTGAGCTTCTCCAGAGACAAGAGGGAAGAAAAGTGATGACTAAGGTAAATTTGGAGCAATGGCCAGCTCTATAGTCAAGACTGCATGCCTCTGAATCCTGGCTCTTCCTACCATAACCATATAATCACAGGCAAGTTTGTTTACATCTCTAAGTCTCTGTTTTCTCATATAATCTGGGGAGAACAGAATTCTCATAGGGTTGTTCAAAAGATTCAGTAATTCTGATAAAAGCAAATACTCTTAAAGACGGCAGCTATGTGGTTTTGTTTTTGTTTTGAAAGCCCTCAAATAATTTACATATAAGATTTCTATTTTCTCTGTAGAATAAGTAATTAGGTTATCTACTGACATTAAAATAGAGTGTTTAAAGAGGTAGGACAATGATTCTTAATCTTTTTTTTTTTTTTGAGCAAGATTAGCCCTGAGCTAACTGCTGCCAATCCTCCTCCCTTTGCTGAGGAAGACTGGCCCTGAGCTAACATCCATGCCCATCTTCCTCCACTTTATATGTGGGATACCTACCACAGCATGGTGTGCCAAGTGGCGCCATGTTCGCACCCAGGATCCGAACCAGTGAACCCTGGGCCACCCATGCAGAATGTGTGAACTTAACCACTGCACCATCGGGCCGGCCCCTGATTCTTAGTCTTTTGGAGAGATTAAAAAACACATTTGGGGGGCTGGCCCCATGGCCAAGTGGTTAAGTTTGTGCGCTCCGCTTTGGCAGCCCAGGATGCAACCATTCAGGTCCTGGGCATGGACCTACATACATGGCTCATCAAGCCATGCTGTGGCGGCATCCCACAGAGGAACTAGAATGACTTACAACTAGGATATACAACTACGTACTGAGGCTTTGGGGAGAAAAAGAGAAAGAAAAAAAAGAGGAAAAAAAAAAGAGGAAGATTGGCAACAGATGTTAGCTCAGGGCCAATCCTCCTCATTAAAAAAAGAAAAGAAAAAAACACATTTGACTCTGATGAAAGATATATGGAAGCTAGAACATCCAAAATTTGCATAGAAGTGTGATATTATACATTACATTAATATTATCAAAGGTAAGGACTGAGTGAATTCCAGTCAAAATAATGAAACAAATTAATAAATAGTCCTATGGAGTACTAGACTCCAACAATAAAAGAAATGTTGAGGAAAAGATCATCTGGTTCCAGGGCATAATTTAAATACCCAATTATTTGAACAAAAAAACAAATAAGAAAAAAAGATTGCACTCTTGGATTTACATACCTAACGGCTACATAAGGGTATGTGGCCTACCAGAAAATACAGTGGACAGTCAAGAAATCCAGGTTCTTGATCCAGCCCCGTAAGTCACATGGCCTTTTCTGACAGTAGCTCTGAGACGTGTTGCAGTGCTAACATATTATGATTCTATTACTTAAACTCTCACTTGACTCTGTAGACAGAAGAACAAACGGTTCTACTCTATTTTCCCATGTCATAGTTTAATATGATTTTGAAGGTTAGCCTGAGAACCTAACTACCAAAACTTTATTTCTACAGAAAAAACAGTGTACTCCTGCATTTCTGGGATGAGGCCGCAGAGGTTCCTGGCAGCATCAGGCATGAGTCAGGTATTCCTATCGTAGGAACTGACTAGGATATTTTAGCAGCCCTCTTCTCTCTGAACTAAAATATCTAGAATTAGACTTTGTCAAAACTTCCTCTTTGTCAGTCAGTAGTACAGTAATACACACTGGGAGACTTTAAAGAAAATGTAGATTTACTAACAGTTATCCTTCAAAGATGGCTGTTTAAATTATATTTAAAGAGCAATCTGGGATAGCCAAAGAAAGTTTCTCAATTCAATGAACCTTTGTAAAGCAAAGAATCCTTTTCTAAAAAAAAAAAAAAATCTTCCCAGAGATTTCAAGAAGCTTATCTTTCGGACTAAGAAGTTATGTCTGCTTTCTAAGATACAACTAATTCAAACAGCCATCTTCAGCCAATCATTTATTATATTAAAGTTCCCAGTACTCCAAAGGACTATTTGCTAATTTTTTTCATCATTTTGACTGGAATTCACTCACTCCTTACCTCTGATAATATTAATGTATGTATGGTATCACACTTCTAGTACTGTATTTTAAAATAATCTTTTTTTTAAATTTAGTACTGTTACAGTGTTACAACTCCTTTCCCATATCCTTAAGAATCATCCTTTGGTAATCTCCCAATCTTAGACATTTTGAAAGTATGTAGTCTACAGAAAGATGGTTCATAACATGAAATACATCATAATGAAGTTAAGAGTAAGATGTAAATTTCTACTAGGGGATCAATGCATCTACTAAACTGGCCTTCCCTCATATATAACCATAAAAACTTCAGCAAAGGAGTTAATTAGAAGCTTATGAAAAACTACTTAAATACTCTGAAATCTTTAAAAAGATAGAAAGCGATGTTTAAATAATTTAATCCTTACACCCTGATTACTTACTGAACCTCAATCTTCTATTATTTTTAATCGTAATATTAAACTGGTGCCTACCAAGCTACCAAAAAAGTGTTGTTTTTTACATTTGAATTGGTTGCCAAAAATATGGATCTGCAGCTTCCCTTTAAAAAAAAATGAAAGAAAGAAAGGAAGATCTGGCAACATTAGGCCCACAGATCCTGGCAATAGCAACATTTGGAGGGACCTGGGTAGCAGCTGCCCTCTTCTGATAGCACATGCAATTTCTAGTTCCCCCCAATTGTCTTTGCTCACTTTGGTTATGTGACTGGCCTTTATAGACAACAGAGTTTGAAATCTTTTATTTTACTGAAATTTAATTTTTTTGGTCTCTTGAGGGGACTTAAAAGAAGCAAGCCTTAAAAATCTTTATCACGGAAACAAAATAAAACAAGTGATGATCCTGGCATTAAAGCTATGTATACCAGATGCTAACTGTAACCAGCAGAACACCATTAAACCGTACAAGGCACTATTACTGTCAAGAAAAGAGCTTTTAGTAACCTAATTTTGGTCTGTCTACAACTCCTCAAAAAATCAAGATATTCAGCCTTTTACCCTTCCCAACAATAAAGACATTAACCCTATATTTCAATATTATGGCACTTTAAGAGCACCAAAAAGCCTCCAGCATCTGTATGACAAAGTAAAGAAGAAAAACAGGAAGTTAAAAAGGTCTCTGATCAGTCAAAGACACCACACAGTTCACAGAACACATGAAGCCCTCTTCAGTCAGAGCCTACTGGATCTTATTTTAGACATAATTTTAATAAGCTCCGTGATCTGGTTTCCCAGCCCACAACAGATGAGATGCAGCCAACTGGAAAAGGGCTGGGGGTGGTGCTGCTAGAGCATCAAAATCAAAGCTGAAGACCTATAAAGTCAGCAGAAAACCTCAAAACATAGCAGGCTGGGGACACTTGGTATAGACACAAACAATCCCAAAGGCTCTCAATCCCTGCACAGAACTATACTGGATGTTCATAATGGCCCTTTTTGATACACTCTGTTAAAGCACAGGCCAGGAGAACCTAAAGTGTGTATCAAAATAAACTCCATCAAAAGCCTTTCCCAAAAAGACATGGCATTTAAAGGAGTCATTCATAGAACGCCATTTCCCTCAGTCAAAGAAACAAGATATTGAATACCTAAAGATGTCACACGTCAAATGTATTCGTTCTTAGCAAAATTTTATTAGAACTCACATGCAGCAGTTGATGATATCTAAAGTTGAGAGGGTATTTAAGTAGACCTATTTTTTCAGAGAATGATAACTGGGAAGGTGCAAGACTAAGATCAATTAAAGTAAGTCTTTTGGGGATTCCATTATAGATACATTACTAGGGCTAAGGACAAGATAGAACTGGTCTTATTTATACCTATGTAAGTCTGCATTCAACTTAAAATTGATGACATACAAAAAGTGTGAAAAAGGAAAATGATCCCCATTTTGTTTTCACAATCCTATTGACTAGTATACCAAAAATAAATTTTATTATTCTAATCCCTGGCAGTCTCAGAAGGTGAGCCATCCTTTGTTGAAGGCTCCAGGTTATAAACCATGGGGGAAAAGGTTAATATTGAATTTTACAAGTTCAAATTATCATTGTCTAAACTTGATTTTCCTTATTAAAATTTTTATAAAAGCGTATTTTAGAGAAAATCTAGTGAATATGTAGTAACTCAAAAAAACCCATATTACTGGGGGCAAATATATTAAAAAATGTAAATGCATGTTTTGAGTGCTATTTCTCTCTCTGAAAAAATCTTTATAACACATATTAATCAATGTAGATTAAAGGCTACATTTCTTGATCTGTAAATTACCATACATTATAGTCACTCCTCTTCACGTTTTAAAATAAGAGCCCAGTGTTCTACAGGTATAATCTCAAGTTGATAACTTCCCAATTAGACTCTATAAGAACCTGGTTAACTCCTAAATGCCTTAAAAATGCATATATATTTTTACTTGGGTGACCATCCGTCAGTGTGCTCCTGCCCCTTAAACGGTTAAGAGATCTGTGCTTAAGGTTCAAGCTTTTTTTTTTTTTAACAAACCACCTGCTTCATTTTAGTATAAGATTTGCTCTGTCTAAAGTCTGCCATTTTCCATGTTAGAAATTAAAGAAGTCAAAAGAAGTTGGTAAGGATCTAACTTAATTTACAGTAACCACTGGGATTAATTCCACACTAAAGGTCTTTGATCAAGAATGAAATGAGAACCAATTGCTGAACTGAGGTGCTCCTGCATTTCTGGGCTGAAACTATCCAACAATCTGCATTTTCACTGAGTTTAAGGCAAAGTGAAACTGGCTCTCTTCCGCTTGCATCTCCATCCCATCCTTGAGGATGGATAATCCCAGGATCTACCTCTTACTAAATGGCTAGAGGTTTCATACAGCCTCTCCGACTAGTCAAGTGAAACACTAAACAAAAAAGAAAATCCCCACTTCTAAGGAAAAAACGTGATAGTGAGAGCCACCAAGAGGTTACAATGAGGGGAGAGAGAGGGGGCCCGCTAAATTTTAAGCCAAGCCCATACACTAGAAGCAACATTAGGAAAACCTCCGTATAGATAACTAAATAACCCTTCATCTTAAAGGTAAAAAATCCTTTCTAATGGAAAAATCTAACAAAATCCCTCGCAAATTAAAAGGGTCTCGCTGAACACATCCATTTTGTGAACAGACTGTTAAAGGAAACTTTGTGTAATTTCCTCAGTGTTTTTCAACGCTCAGGTTTCTACCTCTATACTTACCAATTTAACAGCTTTTCTATTAGATCCAGTCCTGCAAAAACTGAAGTGTTAGTTTCTGACTACGTTTGGCAACCTCAAGGAATAAAATGCTTCTCCCTCTACTACTCTCCTCCCTCAAGAGTCATGTTTTTTTCCTTCTGAACTTCCTATTCTAACAATTTCTAGATGAACAGAGTGGACACAAGTCTGTGGCCGCCAAGAGGTAAAGTGAACTCAAGAAATACTTAGGGATCGGACAAAAAGGCTTTCTCCGTGTGCCTGAGATACAGGCCCCAAGCTCAGGGTTCTGTGGAGGGAGCCAGGGCAGGTGGAGGAGAGAAGAGGAACCGGCACAGATGGGGCGAGGAGCCCTTCCGACCTCTGTCGATGAGGGCCGCCCAACGCCCCAGCCCCAGCCCCCCTCCCGGCACGGCCGGACAATGGCCCTCCAGTGCAGCAGTCCCCGGCCGAGGACAGGCCCGGAGACTCCACACCACGCAAGGCCTAGAAAGGAGACCGGGGAGAAATGCCGAGCCGGGCGAGCGCACCTCCGGCCTATGCGCGGGCAGCGCGCCGGGGCCTCCGCGGTCGCCATCACTGGGAGTGGGGTGTGAAGGCCTCCCGGCGGAGCCATCGCCGGCAGCCGGGTCTGAAGAGGCCGCGAGCCCGGCGGAGGCGACGGCGGGAAGTGCAGGCCGCAGCCTGCTCAGCTGGCCTGCCTGGCGGCCCGAACCCACGGTCGACCTCCGGCCGCTTACCTTGTGGATTCTCTTCAGAGCCATCGTGGGAGGCGGGTGGCGGCGGCCCCCGGGGCGGGGACGGGGGCAGGGGAGGGACGGGGAAGGGGCGAGGGGGCGCGAGGCCGCCTCGGTGATCGCGGGTCGGCCGGAGAAGATGGGGAGTTCGGAAGCGCGGGTCCGGCGGGAAGGACTGAGGGCCGGGGCCCACTCGGCTCCTGAGCCTGCCGCAGCGGTCACCGCATCACCCGGCGGCGGCCCCTTTATGTGCTGCCGCCCGAGCCGCCGCCGCTACCGCCGCCGCCGCCGCCGTCGTAGCTGCCTCTTCCTCTTAAGCTCAGCGCCGCCTCCTCAGTCGCCGCGGATCCCTCCGCCGGGGAGCGACAGCCCAGGCCTCGGGCACGGCCGGCGCCTCTCGGTCGGACAGGCGGAGGGACTGCCTGCTGCAGGTGGACGGAGAGACGCGCGGGCGGGCAGGCGGGCGGCGCCGCCGGGGTGGGGCCGCCGGAGCGCGGGGTGGGCCCAGGACGAGGGGCAGGTCGGGAGGCGCGGGGATTGGCGGCCAGGGGAGGGAGGGCCGGGCCGCGCCGGCGGCGGAGGGATACGGGCCGCCCCTGTGAGTATCTTACGCACCGTCGCCGCCACGGCCGCCTGGAGGATGACGCCGCGAAGCGCTGGGAGGTCTCGCGAGAGCGTGGCGTGGGGTCGTGGATGTTCGCGTGCTGATACCATTGAGTATCTTCCTTTGGTTCCCCACGCGGAAGATCAATAAACGTTTAATAGCGATGGTTTGTCAAATCATTGACCGTGCCCACAACATAGACCGACTCAGGAAGAGGCACTTATGCCCACTGCGACGTTCCCGAAGGAAAAAGGGACTTGTCCAAGGTCACACAGCTCCACAGCGGCAAAGCTAGTACTTCCCTGTAGTAGAGGGTCTCATCAGATCGCTTTCCGGAAGCGGGGTGGTAACAGCCTGGGCACCTGCGGGAGTGTGGTTCCTTGAGCATGCCACGGGCAGCCCTGAGATAGCCTTTCCAACCAAGGCCCCAGCTGGATGACAACTTGAATATCTCAGCCACTGGCATGTCAGTCGTAGGAGAGGTGCCCAGACCTCGCTGAGGCTTGGGGAATTGCTACAAAGAAGCACTGTACCAATTACCGCAGAAAAAACTTGGACGGTGTATTCTCCAGTAGTTAAAACCAATCTTGTGTTTCAGGTCACCATCAGGAGCAAGCCTAGAAAACCTATTCGGGGCGGGGGGGGGGGGGGGGGGGGGGCAGGTTTTAGGAAAATTAGCCCTCAGCTAACTTCTGCTGCCAACCCTCCTCTTTTTGCTGAGGAAGACTGGCCCTGAGCTAACATCCGTGTCCATCTTCCTCTACTTTATATGTGGGACGACTGCCACAGCATGGCTTGACAAGGAGTGCCATGTCCTAACCGGGAAAACACCCTCCCCCACGCCTCCACCCTCACTCCCTGCCCGCAGAGGGGATAGTGGGCGCTTAACTGCTGTGCCACTGGGCCGGCCCCCCTGGAGTTGTGTGTTAGGAGGTGGAAGCAAAAAGCTAATTCACTGAGCAACCACTGTGTGTCCAGCCCTATACCAGGACCAGTGAGATATAAGACCAGGCCTGGGCTGGGAGGTGTTTATTATCTGACGGGAGATATGGGAGAACAATAAGGAATGTTTTCCTGGGAGATGATGCCACATTCTCAAGTGTACCCTGAGGTTTTCTGATTCTTAAGCTGTGTTCTTTCCTCTATCTGGAAGGGACCTTGAAGATCATTGATTCTAACTCTTGAATTTAGAGAGGAGAAACTAGAGCCCCTAAGGGAACGATCTTGCCAAAAGTCATACAGTAGGTCAGTAGCAATACTGCCTCACCTATTGACTAGAGAAGGTTGGACCAATAGGGCAGGGCCACCGTGGATTCAGTAAGTCAAAGGAGGGCAAAACTGTATCCAGTCGTCCAGGGTGGGTATCTTTGAGGCTGGAGGTGAAGAGGAACATTCCACAGCTCCAAATCTTTTCTTCCTAAGGTATATGATGGGAGAGTTACAAAAATGCCCATTGGTCAGATTTTTAAAATTTTTTGTTCAACAATAATTTTTTTTGTATTAGAAAAGCAGTATATATTTGTTGCAAGAAATATAAATAAGCAAAAGGAAGGAAAGGAAAGTCAACCATACTCCCATCATCCAACGATGAACCATTTTTAACATTTGGTTTATGTCCTTCCTCTTTTTCTTTTTTGGTAAGTCTTTTTTCCTTAAATATACATAGACACTTTTCTTTGAAAAACGTAGGATCATGCCATAATTCTATTTGGTAATCTGCCTCTTTTTAAAACATAAACACTGACTGTATTTAAGGTGTACAACATGATGATTTGATATACATAAACATAGTGAAATGATTACTACAGTCAAGATAATTAACATCTATCTCTTAACTCTTTTGTGTGTGTGTGTGGTGAGAGCACCTGAAATCTTTGGTAATCTACTTTTGTTTTGGTTTGGTTTTTTGCTGAGGAAGATTAGCCCTAAGCTAACATCTGTGCCAAATCTTCCTCTATATGTGTTCGCTGTTTGTGGGTCACCACCACAGTGTGGCTGATGAGTGGTATAGGTCCACGCCTGGGATCTGATCCTTGAATTTAACCTCTACACCGTGGGGCCAGCCCGGGTAATCTACTTTTAAAATAAACAATATATAGTGAATTTTCCAGTGTCAATACACATTTCTACCATATTTGAAGGGCTACATATTCTATTATATAAATGCACCATATTTTAACTGGTCACATTTTGGGGGACATTTAAGCTGTTTCCAATTTTTACTGTTAAAAATATTGCCGTAGTGAATATCCTGTAGTTAGTCTTTGTACAACTCTAAGAGTGCTTCTTTAGGATAGGCTCCTAGAAATGAAGTTGCAGCATCAAATAGTAATCAGATTTTTGCGTCTATGTTCATGAGGGATATCAGTTTATAATTTTCTTTTCTTGTAATATCTTTATCATGTTTTCATATCAAGGTTATTCTAGCTTCATAAAATAAATTGGGAAGTGTTCCCTCCTCTGTGTTCTGAAAGAGTTTGTGTAGGATTGATTTTTTTTTTTCTTACTTAAATGAATATTTGGTAGAATTCACCATTGAAGCCATCTGATCCTGGAGTTTTCTTTGTGGAAAAAGTTTGATAATAAATTCAATTTCTTTAAAAAGTTTGAGACTATTCAGATTTTTGTTTTTTCTTCTTGTGTCCATTGTGATAATTTGTGTTTTTCAAGGAATTTGTCCATTTCATTTAACTTGTCCAATATATTAGCATTAGTTACTCATAATGTCTTCTTATTTTTCCTGGTACTATCTGGAGCATCTATAATGATAACCCTTTTTTTATGCCTGATGGTGGTTATTTGTGTTTTCTGTTTTTTTCTTGATAAATCTTGCTAGGGATTTATCAATTTTGTTAATTCTTCCAAAGAACCAACTTTTGACCTTGTATTTTTTCTATTGTTTGTTCATTTTGATTTCTGTTTTTATTTTTATTATTTTCTTTCTTCTACTTATTTTGGATGTGATTTGTTCTTTTCCTAGCTTCTTAAAGTGGGAGCTTAGAACACTGATTTTACACTTTTCCTTTTTTTTAAAGAAGATTAGCCCTGAGCTAACTGCTGCCAATCCTCCTCTTTTCACCAAGGAAGACCGGCACTGAGCTAACATCCATACCCATCTTCCTCTCCTTTACATGTGGGACGCCTACCATAGCGTGGCGTGTCAAGTGGTGCCATGTCCGCACCGGGGATCCAAACCAGCGAACCAGGGGCGGCCGAAGTGGAAGGTGTGCACTTAACCGCTGTGCCACCGGGCAGCCCCTCCTTTTTTCTAATATAAGCACTTTCTAATAAAGAATTAAAAGCACACTGCTTTGCTGCATCCCACAATTTTATGTTTTATTTTCATTTTCATTTGGTTTAAAATAGTTTCTAGCGGCCGGCCCCGTGGCCGAGTAGTTAAGTTCGCGTGCTCTGCTTTGGTGGCCCAGGGTTTCACCTGTTCAGATCCTGGGCACTGCGGACATGCCACCGCTCATCAGGCCATGCTGAGGCGGTGTCCCACATAGCACAACCAGAGGCACTCACAACTAGAATCTACAACTATGTACTGGGGGGCTTTGGGGAGAAGAATAAAAAAAAAAAAAGGAAGAAGAAGATTGCCAACAGTTGTTAGCTCAGGTGCCAATCTTAACGAAAAGAAAAAAGTTTCTAATTTCCCCTGTGATTTATTCTTTGACCAAGGCTTATTTTCAGATACTTTGGAATGTATTGGTCATCAGGGAAATGCAAATTAAATTGATAATGAGATGCCATTTTACACCCACTGGAATGGCTAAAATCAAGCATTGACAACAATAAGTGATGACAAGGAAGTACAGCAATTGGAACTCTCATACATTGCAGGTGAGAGTATAAAATGATACAACCAGTTTGGGGAACTGTTTGGTAATTTCTTATAAAATTAAACATATATATATATATATACCATATGACTCAGCAATTCTTCTCTTAGGTATTTATTCAAGAAAAATGAAAACATATGTCCACAAAAAGACTTGTACACAAATGTTTATAGCAGCCTTATTCATATATAGCCTAAAAGCAGAGACAGCCCCAACGTCCATCAACAGGAGAATGGGATAACAAATTATGACATTCATACAATGGAATTATACATGAACAAAAAAAGGATGAGCTATTGACACACTCAACAACACGAATGAATTATTAGAACTTTCTGATTATTATTTAAGCAATTATTTAAGCAAAAGAAGACAGACACAAAAGAATATCAACTGTACAATTCCATTTGTATGAAGTCCAGAGACAGACAAAACTAATTTGTGGTGTTTGAAGTAAAAAAAGTGGTTGCCAGGGGCTGGCCCCGTGGCCGAGTGGTTAAGTTCGCGCGCTCCGCTGCAGGCGGCCCAGTGTTTCGTTGGTTCGAATCCTGGGCGCGGACATGACACTGCTCATCAAACCACGTTGAGGCAGCGTCCCACATACCACAACTAGAAGGACCCACAACGAAGAATATACAACTATGTACCCGGGGGCTTTGGGGAGAAAAAGGAAAAAATAAAATCTTTAAAAAAAAAAAAAAAAAGTGGTTGCCATTGTTGGGAGGTGATTTGTCAAGAAAGGGTTCTAGGAAATTTTCTGGGATAATTGAGGTGTTCTATATATTGTTTTGGGTGGAAGTTACACAGTTGTGTGTATATATATATGCACACAATTGTCATAACTCATGGAACGGAACACTAAAGATCTGTGCATTATATTATATGTAAATTGTATATATATATATAATAAAACAATACAAATTTTTTTAAAGAGTATGCAGAATTTTTAGGTCTTCTTATATAATATATTTCTCCTTGGGGTGAGTTTTCCTCCCACTCACCCTACATGGATCTTTAGAGCCCTCAGTTTACCTTCCATTATCCTACTGAGATTGTGAGCACACTGCATATACTTGGACTTTGATATTCCCTCTTGGTTGTTAACCCAATTCTGCAAGCATTATAGTATTTAAACGTTTTCCTTTGGCAAAGGTGTTCCCAGGGCTAATAGCTGTATTAAATGATACGGAGGACATTTTGATCAATATAAATAGACAAGTGATTGCTGTGGGCTGAGCAAAAAGCACAGCCCAAGCAATTTGGGAACTCCCTATTTTTGGATCTCAGCAACCCTATAGGAGAGTTCATTTTGTCTTATGAGAATAACTGGGGGCTGGCCCCGTTGCCGAGTGGTTAAGTTCACGCACTCTGCTTCTGCAGCCCAGGGTTTCACCAGTTTGAATCCTGGGCGCAGACGTGGCACCGCTCGCCAGGCCATGCTGAGGCGGCATCCCACATGCCACAACTAGAAGGACCCACAACTAAAAATACACAACTATGTACCGGGGGGCTTTGGGAGAAAAAGAAAAAATAAAATCTTTAAAAAAAAAAAAAGAATGACTGACTAAGGAGTATTAGGTAAACCAGGAATTGATTTTCTAGCTGCATCAGTATGATCCCTTTTTGTGATATTTTCTAAGATGTAGTTTAAAACATAAGAATATCCCCAAACATTCCAGACTCTTTAAGATAGTGCCATCATTAGAGGCCAATCTATTTCCTTGGAAAGCTAGGCTTTGTGAGTTTGAAGTGGCTCATTTTTTCATAGTAAAAAATCAGAACAGTGGTTTACCAGTGGAATTGTACTCGATTTTACATTCTTTTTGTACAGCCACTCTCTCCTGTTATATATGATTTAGGGTGTGTTCTGCCGACCAGCATTTATTCTGTTGTTAGGCTATGGCCCCATATCCATGCCCTACCTCATAGGAATTGCTAAGTAAAGAAATGACACTAGTTTTGCCATCTGACTCCGATAACACTTTCTTATGTTTTTTTGGCAGCCTGGTTTTAGCCTAAAAGTCATCTTTCAAGAAGCTTTCCTGACAAGTCACCCCAAACTAGATGCCCTTAGATTAGAGTCCTGTCATCAGAGATTGATCACACTTCATTGTAATTGTTGGACAACTGTCTCATTCAATAGACTGTCAGTTTCTGGAGAGCAGAGCTGTTGTCTCTTTTGTTCCTCTTCTAATCCCCAGTGCCCGGAATATCAAAGACACTTGTTGAATGAATTCATGAATGACTGACTGAATAATGAGCAGCTCAAGAAAACCTCCTTTATACTCACACGTTGTTGGGTAAGACAGCAGCTCCCTTAAAGAAAGAAAGAAACAAACAAAAATAGTCCATGGTATTCCAAGACTTTATGTCACAAAACTACAGTCTAAACCCAGTGTAGAAGGGTTCAAAATCTAGTAGGAAGGAGAAATACTGTCCCTACTCTGTCCTTAGAGAAAATATAATTGTGCAAATGTGGACTTCCTCCTGCTGAAATAGTCCAAAAGGAGAAGGAGATGGTTGTGCATATTTGTGCTTCCTCCCTTACTGAGGTCAGTCGTGCTAAGAGGTAGTGTGGTACAGTGACACAGCAGTTTAGAACCAACGCTTCGTAGTCAGTGGATTTGAACCCTACTCTACTGTTTACTCATCGTGTGAAGTTTGTGCAAGTTACTTGACCTCTTGAAACTCGGTTTTTTTCATCATCAGTAAAACAGGGATAGTATTAGTATCTTCACAGGATTGTGAGATTAAATAACAAAAAGTATGTATAAAGGTCCTGGCCTGAAGGAAGTGCTCATCAAATATTAGTTATGATAATATGATAATTTTTCTGCGAAAAGAAGTGTTATAAAAGACTGGTCCCAGCCAATCTTCTGCCCTCGAGACAAGTCTACAAGCTCAGTCTCTGTGAAGCTGGGATTGGTGTCCTGTTTCGGAGTCCCAGAGCCCTCAACCACTGTTCTTTCCCACGGAGCTTGTGGCCCAGAAGAGAATGCATCAGCAAAGGGTGGATCCCTTTCTGCAGGCCTGGCCCACACTCCACGTGGTGGCAACCTTGGAGGGCTTTCAGCCTGGAAAACAAACGGCCTGGCCGTTGAATCTAAAGACAGTCCCCCAACCTCCCACTGTATCCTGGAGAGGAGGTGAGAGGACTCGAATGGAAGGCTGTGCATATACAAGTCGTCAACCAAATCTGTTAGTCATTATTATGTGGTATTATTCAAAGGGAAAGGTTGAACAATTTTAAAATGTGATTCTGTTAGTTATTAAATCTGCTGCTTAAATAAAGGATTTACCTATCTGTAAAAGTGGCTTACATAGCAAAGGATGTGGACAAGTCATGTATTTATTATGTGTTTGGGTAGGGGAAGGGAATTTGTAAAGATAACAGAAAAGGACCTGGAGTTCCAGAGAAGTCTTGGACCCTTGGAGAGAAGGACAGGGGGGCTACCCTCGGGGGGGCGAGGTCTAAGGACAGTGAAGCAGATTGGGTGGCAGAGCAGTGTAGACTGCTGAGTAAAGTCCCTATTTCTGAGGACTTGGTGGTTCTCACAGTCTATACAGCCTCTTCACTGCTGGGAAGGAGATCAGAAGCCAGAATTCAAATAGCTTTAGCAACAAACAAGATGTATGGTATAACCCTATTTGTGTTTCCAATAGTGTATAGAGACTACACAATATAGATAATCTATGTGGTATATGCATAGGATAACATCTGTATCTGGTGGTTATCTGAGAGGGGATTATGAAGAACTTTTGATTTCTAGGCCATACATTTCTGAAATGTTGAATGTTTTATACTGAGCATGTTTTATTCTTATATTAAAAAAAGAGTTTTAAAATCTAATAATGTTATAGCAAAAAATTGGACACAGTCTAACTCTTTATCAATTGGGAAAGGTTAGAGTACTGTAATTTGTATTACGGAATACTATGCCACCATGGAAAGAATGAGATGCACATATCCTTCTCTGGAAGAATTATCACAGTACTGTTGAGGTTTAAAAAAAAGCAACTGCAGTGAAATGCGGTTGATATAATTCCATTATTGTGGGTTAAAAAAGTCTTGATGATGCATACATATATAAAAATTCATGGAGCTGTATGTACACTTGAGATTTGCACAATTTATTCTGTTATACCTCAATACATTTTTTTTTAAAGATTGGCACCTGAGCTAACTGTTGCCAATCTTCTTTTTTTTTCTGCTTTTTCTCCCCCTCTCCCCCAAGTACATAGTTGTATATTTTAGTTCTGGTCCTTCTAGTTATGGTATGTGGGACGCTGCCTCAACATGGCCTAATGAGGGGTGCCATGTCTGCACCCAGGATCCCAACTGGCGAAACCTGGGCCACCGAAGCGGAGAGCACGAACTTAACCACTCGGCCACAGGGCAGGCCCCAATACATTTTTTTTTAATCTTTGTGAAATTCTGGTTGTATGTGTGTGTCTGGGTGTATATGTATCAGAATGTGCATAGAAAAATATGTAGACACATGAAGACCAAATTTTTAACAGTAGCTACTTAGTTATCCCTTGAGAATTGCATGGGGAAAGTGAGGGAAGCTTCTTTTACTTTTTGCTTTACATAATCCTAGATTATTCACAATTTTTCTTTTTAAACCTTTTATATATATATATATATATTTTAAAGATTTTATTTTTTTCCTCTTTTCTCCCAAAGCCCTCCTGTACATAGTTGTGTCTTTTTTAGTTGTGGATCCTTCTAGTTGTGGCATGTGGGATGCCGCCTCAGCGTGGCCTGATGAGCGGTGCCATGTCCTCACCCAGGATTCGAACTGGCGAAACCCTGGGCCACTGAAGCAGACCGCGCGAACTTAACCACCCCGCCATGGGGCCGGCCCCCACATTTTTAAATAATAAGGATGAGTTGTTTTTGTTATTAAAACAATAAAAACTAAAGAGAAAAAAAATTCTTTGTCTTCTGTGTGGTTCCCTAAATCACTCCACTGATTTCAGGGGCATTTCTGCTGGCTTCCCTCCCTCTCAGTGGATAAAGAAAATGAAGTGAGAATATTCCAGAGGCTTCAGGCAAATTGTGTCCAGTTCAGATCATGGTATTGCTGATTTTCCTCTAATTTACATTAAGAAAATTGAACTTTTTGTTGAAGTCGATCTTGTTCACACGAGAAAGCAGACGAACTTTAAAGCTATGGTGTCACGGCCTTGTAACATTAACACTGCTCTCGGAAAAGAATTGAGATTTGGCGGCGAAGCTCCGGGTGAATATTACCACTTTTTAAATGTCTATTTTTACTAAGGCCCCAGAAGCATTCCTTTGGAAACGTTCCAATAAAATTAGCCAATGGGAAACAGGCACAGGGGACCTGACAAGGCGGGGCTGGTTTAGAGAAACGTCAGTAGAGAGTGAGAAAGCTGCGTCCACAGCCAGGCCCCTCCCTACAGCCTTCGGCTCCGTCCGGTCCCCGGTGTCACCTCTGGGGCAGCTGCCGCCTCTGCGGATGGGGCTGGGGACCAACCCGGAACACCGTCCTTCCTCTGTAGCCAGACCCACGTGCATCCAGGGTTCACACGGATTTAGAGGAATGGTTGGGCCCAAAGGAAGCAGAATGACCAAAGAGATGTACACAAAATAGGGAGGAGAAAGAGCGCCAAGGATGGGGACCCCTTGCCAAACTTTATCTTTCAGAATAATGTTGTGACTAATGTAGAATAACCCAGATCCATCATTAGGGTATGGAGGAGGGGGTGCCTCACTAGCTTTACCTTTTTTCCCCCAAAATGAAAATATCTTTAATTTTTTTGTCTGATTATAGAAGTAACATGTTTGTTGTAAATTAGTATAGAAGTAACATGTTTGTTGTAAATTAGTCAAACAATACAGAAACCCACAGAGCTGAAAATAAAGCCCGCTTCTCTAATTCTACCTTCCCAGGAATAACCACCGTAACAAATGATGTGTGTCTGTCCAAACATTCTAATGTAAATATTGTATATATAAATATACATACTGTATGACATAGCACAGGCTGACTTTGACAATCAATCCTTAACCTGGACATCAGGTTTCTCAAATATAAAATGAGGGTAGTAATAAATAGTAACTGCTATTTTAATTTTTTTACATAAGTAGACATACTACATATAAGATTCTACACAGGTACTGTTAAACTTTATTTTTGAAATATTTATAGATTCACAGGAAGTAGCAAAAATAATGTAGAAAGTTCCAGTGCCTTTCATCCAGTTGCCTTCAGTGGTTACATCTGACATCATAAGGGTACAATATCAAAACCAGGAAAATTATGTACAATATGCATATATAATTTAACATCATTTTATCACATGTGCAGATTCCTGTAACCACCACCACGATCAAGATGCGGAACTTTTCCATCACCACAGAGATCTCCCTGGTACCTCTTTATGGTCACATTCACCACCCCCCCTACCCAAACATCTCTAACCCCTGGCAATTACTAATTTATTTTCCATCTCTATAATTGTGTCATTTTGAGGATGTTATATAAATAGACAGTATGTGACCTTTTGAAATTGGCTTTTCTCAGTCAGCGTAACACCCTTGAGACCCATTCAAATTGTGTATCAACATTTTTTCCTTTTTATTGCTGTGTAGTATTCCATTCTGTAATGTATTAAAAAATTTTTTTTAATTGTGGTAAAATATACCTGACCAAAAATTTGCCATTTTAACCATTTTCAAGTGTATAGTTCAGTAGCATTAAGTATATTCACATTGTTGTGCAACCATTACCACTATCCATCCACAGAAATTTTTTTATCTTGCAAAACTGAAACTCTGTACCCATTAAACAATAACTCAATTCCCCTTCCCCCAGTCCCTGGCAAGCACCATTCTACCTTCTGTCTCTACGAATTTGACTACTCTAGATAGCTCAAATAAGTGGAATCATGCAGTATTTGTCCTTTTGTAATTGGCTTATTTCACTTTAAGTCCTCAAGCTTCAGCCATGTTGTAGCTTGTCCGATTTCCCTTCCTTTTTAAGACTGAATAATATTCCATTGTGTGTATATCCATTCTTCTGCCGATGGATACTTGGGTTGCTTCTATCTTTGGTCTATTGTGGATAATGCTGCTATGAACATGGATGTTCTATGATGTACTTTTGTTTGTCAAAACTATATCATGCCACTGGTTAACAAAACAGTAGATGAAAAGTTTCTCTTTGTAGAAGTATTCCAGCCAATATTTTAAGAAAGAACGATAGAATATCAGCATTTTTCAACCTCTAATGAATTAATTGGTCGAGGCATGGAGCATAAATGGCTGCTAACTTTTTAGAAAGAGACAACTAGACACTATGTGCCTTCTGGTAGAAGTACACCACAGCAACGATGAAGAAATCTTGCCATCAAATCTCTGCAACAACTGTGAAGTAACAGGAAACAGAAAGGACAGAAAAGCATATCAAAACTACACCTTGGAAATGCAACCAGCAAAATCCAGATTGTGAGAAACTTCATGACAAATAACATAGTTTCTTCAGCTAATAAGTTGCAAGTAAGCACACTCGTACACATACGTACACACACAGAGAGATGGAGGAAACATAAATCAAAAGATATTTAAGAACCCACACCAAAAATTTGTACGTTCATAACAGCATTATTCCTAATAGTAAAAATGTGGAAATGACTGATGAATGGGTAAACAAAATCTGGTATGTCTATACAATGGAATATTATTTGGCAATAAAAAGAAATGAAGTATTGACACATGCGGCAATATGGATGAACCTTGAAAACATGTTCAGTGAAAGAACCCAGTCACAAAGGACTGCATACTGTGTGATTCTATTTATATGAAATGTCCAGAATTGGCAAATCCAGAGAGACAGAAAGGAGATTTGGGGGATGATGGCTAACGGAAGGGGGTTACTTTTGGGGGGAATGAAAGTGTTCTAAAACTGATTGTGGTGGTGGATGTACAACTCTGTGAATATACTAAAATCTGTTAACTTGTACTCTTTAAATGGGTGAATTGTATGATATATGATTATAAATTAATAAAACTGTTAAAAATATTTAAGAAGCATATCAATCAATCACAATGTGTGGACTCTATATTCTGATTCAAGCAAACTAGTAAAAATGAAATTTATGATATAATTGGAAATTTGAATACCAACTAGATATTTGAAGATATTAAAGATTTATTACTATTTTTTAAATGTGATAATACTGTGGTTATTTTTTTATAGAGTCTTTTTCTTTCAGAGATACATACTGAAATATTTACAGATGAAAAGATGTCTGAAATTTGCTTCAAAATAGTGCAAGAAATAGGGGCTGGCCCGGTGGTGTAGTGGTTAAGTTCACGTGCTCTGCTTTGGCAGCCCAGGGTTTGCAGATTTGGATCCCGGGTGCAGACTTAGCACTGCTCATCAAGCCACGCTCTGGCAGCATCCCACATAAAATAGAGGAAGATTGGCACAGATGTTAGCTTGGAGTCAATCTTCCTCACAAAAATTAAAAAATAAAAAAATAATAATACAAGAAATAAACAGGTGGAAGTACAAATGAAACAAGATTTCCTGTGATGTAGTAACTGTTGATGCTGGGTAATGGATGCGTGAGAGTTCATTATAATCTATTCTGTCTACCTTCATATACGTTGAAAATTTTCCATAATAAAAATGAATATTGGTGAACATATTTCCATATCAATGCGTGGAGACCTACTTCATGCTCTTTAAGGATTGCATAGCCTTCCACATTTATTTTACCAGTTCCCTATTAAAGGACATTTGGATTGTTTCCAAATATTCAATATTCTAAACAATACCTCAGGAAATAACCTTGTACAAATGTCTCTGCCCAATTAACTATTTCTTTAGAATAAATTCACAGAAGTGAAAGTGCTAGATCAAAGGATGTGCATGTTTTAGATTTTTGTACATATGGAAAGATTGTTCTCTAGAAACATCCTTGAGGTTACCCATTTCCTAACACTTCCAATAATGTATTGGTCATTAGCAATCCTTTTCTTCTTTTTTTTAAAAAAAGCTTTACTGCAATATAACTTGTATATCATCAAATTTACTCATTTCAAGTGTACAAGTCAATGATTTTTAGTATATTTGTAAAGGTATGCAACAATCATCACAAACTATTTTAGAATATTATTATCACCCCATATAGAAACTTTGTTCCCATTTACAGTCACTCCTCAGTCCCACCTCAGTCCTTGGTAACCACTAATGTACTTCCTGTCTCTGTAGATTTGCCTTTTCTTGATATCTCATATAAATGGAATCATACAATATGTGTTCTTTCATGTCTGGCTTCTCTTAATGAGCATAATGTTTTTGAAGTTCATCCATGTTGTACTATGAATCAGTACTTTGTTCCTTTTTATTGCTAAATAGTATTCCACTATGTGCATATACCACATTTTGTTATGCATTCATCAGTTGATTGATAAACAACCCGAATGCTGTTTCCACTTTTTGGCTAATGTGAATAATGTTGCTATGTACGTTCTCATGCAAGTCTTTGTGTGGACTTACATTTTCATTTCTCCTGGGTAGATATCTAGGAGTAGAACTTCTGTGTCATATGACAATTTGATGTTTAACATTTTGAGAGACTGACAAACTGTTTTCCAAAGCAGCTGCACCATTTTGCATTCCCATCAGCAGTGTCTGAGGACTCCAAGTTCTCCACATTCTCACCAACACTTATTATTATCTGTTTTTTTTATTATAGCCATCCTAGTAGGTGTGAAGTAGTATCTCATTGTGGTTTTGATTTGCATTTCCCTGATGGCTAATAATGTTGAACATCTTTTCATGTGCTTTTTGGCTATTTGTATATATTCTTTGGAGAAATATCTATTCCAGTCTTTCACTCATTTTTTAATTATATTATTTGTCTTTAATCCTTTTATTTTTTGCCAGTCTGTGAGGTGAAAAATTGTTTTTGTTTGTTTTTATTTAATTACCAATGACCTGGACAATTTTTCACATACTTATTGGCCAATTGTATTTTTTGTTTTGTGAATTTCCAGTATTTGTAAGAGCTCTTCTTATATGAAGAAAATTAATCCTTTTTCATATATGTTAAAAATATCTCCCAAACTTTCCATTTTGACCACGGTAACTATATATATATATATATATATATATAACTATATATATATATATACCCTCTTCATACAAATAACCCAAATAGCTCAGGCTAATTAGGTTGAGACAGAGTACTTGATCCTGTCCAAGAGCACATAGTATTCGATGATCTCCCCATAACCTTCACCATTCTCTATCCTCTGGCCATGCTGAAGCAACCAATGGAGCAACTATCCCTTGATTATGGTGTCTCAAGCCTGCTTCTGAATAATCCCCTGCAGAGAGACACAAAGATAATAAAGCTTTTATTCTCATTTCACACCCTCCTTCTCTTCTAACAACAAGAACGTCAATAATCTCATTTATTGAACACTTACCAAGCATGTCAGACACTCTGCTTTGGCACCTTATGCAGATCATTATCTCTGTAGTGCTATGTTCCTCATGTCACAGATGAGGAAACAAGGCTGAGGGAGGTTTACTAACACACCCAAGGCCACAGAGCTAGGGAGTTGTGTGGCTGGGATTGGACCTGCGTTTATCTGACTCCAGAGACCATGCTCTTGCCCGCTGAGCTACATTTCTCCATTTCTGTAGCCAGGGCTTTCTCCTGGCTTCAGGTGTGCTTGACTAGGGAGGCCGAAGTGCAAAGTCTGGGGAATATCCATCCAATGAATATTTACCATTGGAAAATAGAGTGGAGACTCTGAACCCTACCATCCCCCTGAAGTGGAGGGTGATCTCTGTCTGCTGTCATTCTTTAGACAAATAATTCCTGAGCACTTACCAACATCTGCGTTATGCCTGGCATATAGTGAGTGATGAGTCAATAATTATTTGCTCAATAATGAATAAATGATTGAGTAAATGAATGAATGGGCATTTACTGTGTTCCAAGCATCCTGCCTGTATTTAGGGATACAATGCATAAAGGTGCCCATGGTCAAATGGGACAATGATATATAGGAAATTATAAGTCTGAGACAAATATATAGGGAATTGCAATCTTACAGGATAAACCCTATAGCAGCAGCAAAGATGACAATCATCATTTTTACTGAACCCTGACTCGAAATATTGCCTCATTTAAATTATCCCAACCACCCTATGAAGTGGATATGATTTTTATTTTACAGATGAGTAAACAGTTTCCAGATGAAGAAACTAAGGCTTTGGTAGGGATAGGCATAGGGGGCTGTGTAGCACAAAAGAGGGGTCCTAATCCAGATTGTGAGCTTCAGGGAAAGAGTCTTGGAGGGGACGACACCTCATTTGAAACCTGAATTACAAGTAGGAGGTAACCAGGCCTGCGGGAAGAGGGACTGCCTTTCCAGGCAGAGGAAAAGCATGTACAAAAGCCTGCCAGTCAGAGGAAGCATTTGTGGCCTCCCTTTCCCCTGCACTAGCGTCCGTGTTTCAAAAGTCTGAGAGCAAGCATCCGTTCTGTACCGGCTCTTCCTGTTTTCCCCCAAACACCTCTTTGTCATCTTGTAGACCAGAGCCTGCAACCAAATTGCCTTTTAGGTTTACCAGTTCATTCCAAATACTGCCAGGCTCCTAGGAATGGGTGGCTGAACTGAGGCCTGTCACACTCACAGGGTGGCCAGAGCAAGATCAGGTGGCCACTGCTGACACTAAAGGCAGACAGGAAGTCAAGCAAGTGTGTATGCGTGTGGGGTCCCCTTGGTGAGCCACATGCTTCCCCAAGCCCTGAATCTCCACTTTGAGTCTTACTCCTGGGGATCAAAATTTTCCTTCTAAAATGTAAATGGCCCCCTCAAATGGGCATCTTTGACCCTTAACACTTTAGGACCAATTGTATCAGTTATTTAATAGGGAATGAGGAGAGATACATTCTCTCACTCAACAAATATTCATTGAACGGCTACTTTGTGCAAGCCCCTATGCCTTTTCCAGGGTGTAAAAGGACAAAGTTGCAGCCCTCATAGAGCTCACATTCATAGAGGAGGTATTCCAGCTACTACGCCTATGTAACCAATTACCCAAAAATCCAGTGTTGTAAAACAATAATTTATTATGCTCATGGATTCTGTGGGTCAGAAGTTCAGGCAGGGCACAGTGAAGATGGCTTATCTCTGTTGTACCACGTCTAGGGCATCAGCTGGAAAACTCAAAGGCCAGGCTCTGGAATCATCTGAAGGTTCGCTCACCCACACGTAGTGGTTGATGCTGGGTGTAGGCTGGAATACCTAAATGTGAAGAAAAGAAGACTGCCCTGAGGATGAGACTCTCCGAAGGGCTGTGGCACTATAATAACAGCTCATGTTTATTAAGTGCCTTCCATGTGCCAGACATAAGGAAAACATTATCCCACGTAACCCAGGAGACTGGATGAAAAACGAGTATCAAGGGTAGAGGGGAAAGCCAGACAGGACTGAGTGGAATTGTGACTCTACAAATCATTTGAACATGGACAACTTTCTCTCTCTTAAAAAATGTGTGTGTGTGTGCGTGTGTGCATCTGCGTGATGTATAAAATAAAAAGTAAGAATTCCAGCCCTTTGCAAATATCTCCTGAATCCCGCTGCCTGGGAGTTTCATTGTTACCAGTGTGGTGTGTATCCTTCAAGATCCTTTTCTTTGCATTTTTGTCTCTCTATATAAAACTGTGGTTTATTTTTACATAAACGGAATCACACTACTTTTTTCTGCAACTTGCTCTCTTACGCATCAATATATCATGGACTACATTTTTCTTTTTAAAGACTGTAGAATATTTTATAATAATAATTGTATCATACTTTATTTAACTAATCCCTTATTGAAGGATATTTAAGTTGAGGTTAATTTTTTAGCACATTTGTAGGATAAATTCCTAGATACATTAATGCTGGGTGAAAGGATAGGCAAATTTAAATATTCAATAGAAATTGCCAGATTGTTTGCTAAGGAGGTTATAAGATTTACACTCTCCACCAACAGTGTATAAGATCACCTGTTTCCCCATACCCAAAGACATCCCTCATCACACGTGAGGTCAGGCACACCTTTCCATATGCTTTTTGGCAACTTACATTTCTTGCTCAGAGATTTGCATGCCCATATCTTTCTGAAGTTTGGTTTCTTCATTTGTGGAAATCGGGATGTAGATTCCTGGGAATCCCAAGCATGAGAACTATAGGATCAAGAATGAATGGCAACGCTTGTGCAACTCCTGCCTCCCTCACCCCTACTACCATGGGTGAGAACCCCACACATGATGGCTCTTTGATTGAAGAAGGCCTCTGGCCCTGAAGGGAGGACACTAGGGATTTCTTCTCTGAGCGGCTTTTGAGCCCTTTTTGTAACTCATTGGAAGCCGCCAGCCTATGGTAGCCGGTGATAAACAGCAGCTACATCCACTTGTAATCCCAGGTAACGGCTTTATGGCAGTGGCCAGAGACTCTCTAAACTAAACACAAGAATCCTTGAGAAGCATCATGGGAGGCTCTAAATTGGGCCCACCCATCCCCTCCCTGAAGGTTGGTGTCCCAGAAACAGAGTTGCCCACTGGATGGAGATTCTGGCATTGTCATTTACTTTGCTGAGTAATATTGGGCAAGTGGTTTCTCCAACTCTGAGCTCAGTTTCTTCATCTGTAAAATGCAGATAATAACAGCACTGACACAAAGGAATGGTTGTAGGATTTGGTGAGCTAACATATGAAGAGCACCAGGCACCTAACCAGGTAGTTATTATTACTCTTACAGATCTCTAACAAGGTTTCTAACCTCTCTATTAATAGCTCACTTAACATTCCTGTCAGTAGGTAAATAAAATCTCTCTTGCAATCTAATCTCAATACCTCCTACTGCTGGTTCAGCTCATTCACTTGAGTTCTCTAGTGAGGGAAGGTCATTTTTAGGACCCTCTTGTAGCTTTTTCTTTTTTCCCCTGATCAGACACAGTCTGTCAAGGCAGGATATGCTGGAGAGGGGTGCTTGTGGTGGCTCCTCCCACTCTTTATTTTTTAATTTTTTTTTAAGATTTTATTTTTTTCCTTTTTCTCCCCAAAGCCCCCCAGTACATAGTTGTATATATTCTTCATTGTGGGTCCTTCTAGTTGTGGCATGTAGGACGCTGCCTCAGCGTGGTTTGATGAGCAGTGCCGTGTCCGCGCCCAGGATTATGAACCAACGAAACACTGGGCCGCCTGCAGCAGAGCGTGCAAACTTAACCACTTGGCCACGGGGCCAGCCCCTCCTCCCACTCTTTCTTTGCCTGAATCTATCTCTGGAGACCCAGATGCTATCAGCTTGCATGAGAAGGAGGGGGGAACATTCTCACCTGGCTCAGCTTCTGTGGCTTTAGCCTATTTCCACCTGGATCTTTATACTTCTCCTGCCAGGACCCCAGGGGTTCTATTGACCCCTTCCAGAGAAGGAGGGTGTGGGGTGATTGGGCCAAGTTTGGGATTGGGTCCCTGCATAGGGCTTAATAATCATCATAAAGGCCTCCCCGGCTAGGGAGACTTGGAGCCTCCTAAGGGGCTTTCACATTCAGGATCCTCAAGCCTCCTTTGATCCCTCATCTCACCCTGAGGGGGTGTCTAGCCCAGGTTTCCAGAGGTGTCCTAGTAATGCATAACAATGGCCTCTTGTCACTGAGAACTTACCACACACAGGACTGTATCTTCAGCACTTGGTAATAATAATAGCTAGCATTTATTGAGTGCTTATTAGGTATCAAACCCCTCACTACTGGGAGGAAGATACTGTTACAGACAAGGAAAAGAGCTTGAGGGTCCTTAACTGCCCAAGGCAACAAGGAAAGAAAAAGGCCAGGCTGGCACCTAAAGTCCTGCTGGGACTCCAAAACTAGTGCTCTCTACCTCTAGGTTGGCTGCACTTCCAAACCTGTCCCTCCCCTCCCTCCTGCTGGTACCTCAGCTTCCCCTGACTTCCCCTGATCAGGAGTTTTTTTTCTGGGCCCTTCTCTCCCCTCCAGCCCACCCACTGAGATTTTGAATACCCTCCATTATCAATCATTCATTGGTCCCTCCAATTATTCAAGACCCTCCTGGGGTCACGAAAGGATTAGATCCCCAATCCCTCCCAGTCCAGCCACTCCTCCATCCTTTCTGGGGCTAGCCAACCCATCCAAAGATCAAAGGTCACCAGAGTCCAGAAGGGGTGCTATGGAAGTGTCCTTCCTCCCAGGGTCAGCCCCTAAAGATTGGGAGGTGGCCTAGACCTTACCAGGGTAATCAAGTCTGGATCCTCCCCTGCTAAAGAATCCCTTGGGAAACCCTGGGTGGTGGGGAACTGGGGGAGCATGCAGGGAAGCTGGAGTGCGCTGGCTAACTGGTCCCATAGTTATTTTCTAGTTTTATCTCCCAGGGCTCCCTAGGAATAGTTGCAAACGCAGGCTGGCTTCTTCTCCTGCCCACCCTTCTTTACCTCCCAGCAGCATTATCTCCTAACACGACTCCTAAAATCTAATGCTATATAGACCCATCTGTATTTTGGCAATATAGTCAAAAGTGCGCTCCCTTTGACCCAACAAGTCCACATCTAGAAAGCTATCTTGAAATAACTAAGGAGTCTTGTAAGGATTTTGTTATAAGGATGGTCCTCTCAGTGTTATTTATAAACAGAGAGAAGCTCCATGTCTAGTGATCAGAGACTGGTCACACACACACACACATACATCTCTCTAACACAACAGTCTACAGCTATTACAAATTGTGCAGCAGAAGAAAGTTTTAGTGACAAGAGGAAATGTTCAGAATGTATTTTATTTAACTTTTAATATTTTTGAGGAAAGTGATAAAACATATCAAACATCTCTTCTTCATGCTTATCTGTGGTTTCTAATTTATTTGCAAATGAGCATGTATTAATCCTGTAATGAAGGGGGGAAAGCCCATACTTGGCGAAATTTGGTAGAGATGGGATTTGATGGCCTTTGACTGGCTTTCTATTTAGTCTCTGAATGGATTCCTGTCTCCCTGTGGCCCAAGGAGCTCCAGAGTAAGAAGTCCCAGCAGATCTAAAAGTTTGGGTCAAAAGAAAAGCCATAGTGGGGCCGGCCCTGTGACCTAGTGGTTAAGTTTGGCACTCTCAGCTTCAGTGGTGTGGGTTCAAGTCCTGGGCATGGACCTACACCACTCATTAGCAGCCATGCTGTGGCAGTGACCCACATACAAAATAGAGGAAGACTGGCAACAGATGTTAGCTCAGGGTGAATCTTCTTCAGCAAAAAAAAAAAAAAGAAAAGAAAAGAAAAGAAAGAAAGAAAGGAAGGAAGGAAGAAAGACATTAGCAAGAAAGAAGACCCAAGCACTTCAGTGGTCTTCTTTTTGATAGTCTTTCATCAGCAGTTGTATCTTTGATGATCTGGAAAGCCAGGACATGACCCTGGCAGTGCCAAGGGGGCTGGGAGCCCCTTCTCCTTCTTTAACATGGATAATTGATGCTTTCTTACTCTCATGCAAATGGACCTCCAAAACAAGTCCCCCAGGGTCCCCTTCCACAAAATGGGCCCCTTGATGTTCCCTGCTACCCCAAGGACCTGAGCTACCTCCTCTAGAGGTAGCAGCCCCTCTCCCAGTCATTCTCCTATTGTCCATTCCTCCTTTTCCCCTGCCCTCCTGCCTCTATTGTCCTCTGTTCAGGTGAAGAGCCGAGGTCATCTGTGAGTGGGGAAGGGTGTTCATCTAGGTTCAGGGGAACTGTGAATGATACCTACAGAGACTGAGGGCAGTAGTTCACATTTGTTGGGGAGCCTGAAGAAGGCTTAGAGGATGAGTGGGACACCAGATGTTTGCATCTTCAATAGCCTCTTGGGTAAATAGCACCAGGCAAATATCTTTTGATCACCCCCTATATGTCAGATATGGCACTAGGTAGTCTTACAGCATCATCTGATGTCAATCTAGGCCTCGGACCACTGCACTACATTGCCTGCCCCGAGTTCACTTAATCCTCTCACAGCACTTGTTACATCTTGTCCTCCTGGTTTACCCATCTCCCCCACTAGACTATGTGTCCCACGAGGGCAAGAATGACATTATTCTGTCTGCCCCATCTATCCAGCATTACCCAGCCCAAGGTCTGGCACACATATTGGTAAGTACTGGGAAAGGATTGAGATGGTTGGGAAGGGGTTTTACGTTCTGTGCCCCTCACCTCTGTGAGGTTGGCCCAGTCGAGTGGAGGCTTTGGATCACCTGGTTGGGCAGCTGAAGGACATTGGGCATAGGCATAGGCATATCAGGTTACTTACAGGGGTCTGCTGGGGTCTAGATTACTCACATAGCTCAAACCCTCCATCAGTTTGCATTGCCCCAGATCTGGCTGACCTCCTCACCCGTGCTTGCCTCTGGTTTTCAGGGTACCAGATGCTAATGGGCAGGTATCTCAGAAGCACCATTCCCACAGCTGGAAAAACTGCTCATATGGGTGTGCAGCAGCTGCCTCAAAGACCCTATAAACCAGTTCTGTCTGGAGAATTCATCTGGTTTCAGGGGAGATGGCCTCCTCAGGGCTTGGGCACCTGGCGGGGTAATGAGTGGGAGAATGCTTTCTTTTCTCCTCCCTCATTCTCTTCTCTTCTAATATTCCAGCTCAGCCACCTCCCAGCCATCTACTGCAAACCCATCCTACCCAGAAATAGGACTATTTTTATCCCTAAAATGAAGCACAGTGTGCTCAAGCATATTTATAATTGTGACATATTGTTCCTTAGTCTTTCCATTTTGTTTCTGATAATGCCAGTTCTAGTCATCTTAAAACTCTGGGATCACTTGGGGGTATGTGACAGGGAGCCTTTTGAAGTAGGACTCACATGGTGAGGAGAGTTTTGGCAGGTAGAGAAAATGGGAAAAGGGTGTTCAGGCCAAGGCAGGAAGGAGTCTATGACAAAGCCAACAAAGGGTGTGGGGGAGGAAGTGATGGGAAGTGACAGGAATGAGACTGAAAGGGCCCTGCAGGCCAAGTTAAAGGTTTGGACCGGATCTTGAGGGCAGTCAGAAGCCATCGAAGAGTTTGGGACAGTGAGTATATTCCAGCAACAGAGAGAGAGAAGTGTTAAAATAGACATTTATTGACCACTTGCTTTGTAACGAAAAAGATTATTTCATTTAGTCCTCCCGACAATCTTATGAAGTGGTATCTAATTTTGAGGGAAACTAGAGCATGGGATAACTGTTTCTTCAAGGTCGAAGCTAGAAGTTGATCCTGGAGTCTATTCCTTTAATCATCATGCGGCGGGTCTGAGAGAGGGCAGGGGTCAGGGAAGGGCTCTGGAGACGCTTCGGAGACAGACTGGACAGCCAGATTTCACCACCTTCTGGATGTGGGTGTGAGCATGAGAGCGCGCTCAAGGATGGTGCTCAGGTTTCTGACTTGCAAAACACAGACTCTCTGGGCAAAAACGCAGAGGTGGGAGCCAGAGCCACCCAGCCAGTGGCACCAGCTCCGAGGCGCTGACCGCTCCGGCAGGGCAGGTCCGGACTTGCAGCCCAAGTGGTGCTGGAACAGGGGCTGGCAGGCCGGCACGTCTTCCTGGTCCTCGCCGGGCGCGAACCAAGCGCGGCAGGCGGGGCCGAGGTGGACTGCTGGGAGCAGCGCCATCTAGCGGAGGCCGGAGCCTCGGCACACGAGCCCCATGAGGTCACCGCCCGGAGGCATGCCGGGAGTGGCCGCTACGGGGGCGGACCTCCAAAGGGAGGGAGGAAGCATGTGGACCCAGCGGAGCACGGGGCCTCTCTGGTCTCTGTCCAGCTGTGGACTCAGCGCGCAACGGAGTGTGGGGCCTCCTGACTCTGGGGTCCCCGAAATGTCGTATCTTCCCCACCCCCAGCCTCTGTCCTCAGGCAGTGGCCACTGCCACCATGGTCTCTCCCTCTCAGACCCCGCAGATTCCACACTGGATCCCTTCCTCCCCTCCTCACACTCCTCTACTTTCCTTACCGGGTTTTGCCTCCTTGCCAGCCATTCCCCTGCCCTCTGGCTGCCTCCCTTCCTTTATCTTACAGCCCGCGTTACCGGGTCCTGTGGATGCTCCCCCCCCCCCCCCCCCCCCCCGGCCACTTCTCTGACCCCACTGGCTCTTTCCTAATTCAGGCCGACATCTACTCCAGGCTAGAAGGCCACATCGGTCAGCAGTCCGGCCCTCTTCAACCCGTTTTCTACAGTCCAGCCAGAGGAGGGATCTTTGTAAGGATTCTTCTTGTTCCCAGGACAATGCTCTTCAGTGGCCTTCCTATTCCTTCGGAATAAAGATCAAGCTCCTCCATCTGACCAACCAGCCTTTCACAGCCTGCCTCTATGACCTCCAGCCCATCTTTCACAACCTTTCCCTCACATGTTGAGCCACAGTCCCACCTGCATCAAAATAACTCATGAAACTTGTTAAATGTGCAGATTCTGGGTCCCCACCCCAGGCCCACCAAATTAGAATCTTTGGGAGTGGTACCTGTGTTTAGCAAGGCTCCTAGGATTGAGACCCACTTCTTGCAGTTCCTCAAAAATACCGAGGCTCTCTTCCCTCATGGCCTCTACATGGGTTCCCCCTGCCTAGAGACAATACCTCCTTTACATCTTTCAGATGGAGTTTAAAGGTCACCTCTCTCCTGCTCTCCCCAAACCTCAGGCGTACTCTTAAAACAGCACTTATTGAGTGGAGTTTTGCCTGTCTTCTTTGACTGTCCGCCCAAGCAGAATGTAAGCTTCAGTGACAAGGTGCCTGGGACAGAGATGGGGCTCAATAAATACTTGTTGAATATTGATGAATATGTGGGCATACTCCAAGCTCAACACAACTCTAAGACCTGACATGGTGGGGTGAGAGAGAGGAGCAACCCAGAATAAGACAGCCCTGAGGATGGAGGAGAGGGAGTGACTAGGGGTAGTGGGTCCTTCCAGTTCCTCTCAAGCTACCACCCACAGGCATCTGGTTTAGGGGCATACCACCTCCCAAGGATGCCAAGGAGAACGTGCGCCTATATATCAGCTTTCTTCTCTGTGGCCTCATGGACCTATCTCTGCTCCTTGGCTGAGGGTTTTGAGTCCCCCCTGTGCCATCCAGGGCAGCTGGGGATGGCACCTTCATACTCCAGCAGCACCTTGTCTCTATTTTTTGACCCATCAGAGAAATCTCAAGCCTAGTCCAGACAAATGACTCGTTACAGCCTCAAGGAATGAAAGCCAGAAAACCAGGTTCAGACAGCAGGGCAAGCCCCTGCCCACATAACAGGGAAGGTGCTAAGGGAAACCAGCCAGCAGGTGCCCTCTAGAACCAACAGAGACCACCGCTGTGTCCTGGATCTTCTCTGGCTGCAGAATCAAGGTACTCTGCCCTCTGCCCTCAAGGATGTCTCCATCTAGTTGGAGGTTGTGGGAAGGGCTTGAATTGGGTCTTAATTACAATAGCAACAGTAACAGCAGCTTTGATTCTTATTGAGTGCTTGCCATGTGCCAAACACTGTTCGAAGCACTTGACATGCATCTTCTCTTACACCTCAAGCAATCCCTTTGCAGATTAGGAACTGAGGCTCAGGGAGGTTAAGCCCATCCATACAGTTTAAGGAATGGATATATAGCAGAGAGGTTGAAAGGAGGGCTCTGGATAAGTTGGGAGGGGATGCATACTCAGATTGGGGCAGACAGTGTCACAGCTCTTCAGTTGGAAGGAAAGACACGTGCTAGAGGGTGTCACCGGTGATGGGTAAGCCCTGCTTGTCAGGCTAATGTGCTTGTACTTACTCCTCTAAGCTCCACACCAACTGTTCCTTTCCTCTGTGTCTTTCTCTTAGGTGACCAAATGCTATGATTTGACCTAAAGAACTGGAGCTGGGAGTCCTGGCCCTGCTACAGTCTGGCTGTGGGATCTTGGGCAGATTCCTGCCCTCTCTGAACCACAGTGTCATCTCTGAAAGGAGCCTTACTCAGTCACTTCCAACACAGCCCATGGGTCTCTATTCATAGCTCCAGAGCACAATTAAGCTCAAATGTAGGAGCAGCTTTTAATTAACTTTAGCCTTTTCCCAAAATAGCCCCTTGGACACAGGACAGGCACAGAGGAGGGGGACAGGAGAGAGAGCAGAGGCCTTTTTGTCTGTACATTCTTTTTTTTTTTTTAAAGATTTTATTTGGGCCTGGTCCCGTGGCCGAGTGGTTAAGTTCGCGCGCTCTGCTGCAGGCGGCCCAGTGTTTCATTGGTTTGAATCCTGGGCGCAGACATGGCACTGCTCATCAAACCACGCTGAGGCAGCGTCCCACATGCCACAACTAGAAGGACCCACAATGAAGAATATACAACTATGTACCCGGGGGCTTTGGGGAGAAAAAGGAAAAATATATTTCTTCGTTGTGGGTCCTTCTAGTTGTGGCATGTGGGATGCCACCTCTACATGACCTGATGTGCCGTGCCATGTCCGTGCCCAGTGAAACCCCAGTCCGCTGAAGCAGAGCATACGAACTTAACCACTTGGCCACAGGCCGGCCCCTGTCTGTACATTCTTGAGTGGATGAATTTTCCAGCCCCCTCTTGCAGTTTTGGCTAGGCTCGTGGTTGGGTCTCCAGATCCAGAGACAGCATCTCTTCTTCCTCTCCGTCTTTGCAGTCTTTATTCATTCGTTCATTCATTCATTCATTCCTCAAAGTGAGGGATCCTTCTCTGTGGCAAGCATTGTTTTAGGACCAGATGGACAGGCAGGTGGTGAGGCTGCCTCTGTCCTAGTCCAACTGGCCACCAGGTGTCACCAGTGACAGCTATCCAGCCTCTTGCAGGTCTGAGAAAAGATGGGCTGAGATGGGGAAGTATGGACTGGTGAATCTGACCAGCTCTGCTCCGCCAGCCTGAATCAGAAGAAAGTTCCTCAAGCGGGAAAAAAATCCACCTCTTCACCCCTACCCTACTAAAAAGATACCCTCATGACTTCCTCAACAAGCCAGCTTGCCTGGGACCTTGGGAACTCACTACCTCTGTCCAGTCTGGAATTCTCTCTGCAGCCTACCCCTCACAGAGAGTCCACCAGCCTTCTTGTAAACGCTTTTAGGGACCACAGCTCACTACCTCACAGGCAGCCTATGTTATTAGAAGATTCTTCCTGATTTAGAACCAAAATTTGACACTCACTTTGATTTGTCCTACTTTTGTCTTCTGTGGTCAGAAGGCACTTCTGCCCCATACAGCCCTTTAGAGAGTTGAAGAGATTGCTCAGCTCTCCTGAGTTTCTTTGTTTGTTCATCATTCATGACTATACATAGAACATTTACTGTGTCTCAGGCCTCAGGGCCACAGCAGAGAGCAAGCAAAGTTGATTCCTGTCCTCCCAAGGCTTATAGTCTGCACAGGAAACCAACAACCATGCACAAGGCCAAATAGGAGAGATACCGGCTGACTCAGAGCAAGGGGAGAGGCTCTCACTCAGCCTAGGAAAACTTCCTGGGGAGATCTCCCTGTAGTCAGGCAAAGGGTGAGCAACTTCAATGCTGTTCAAGTATCAAAGTTTTTACGAAAAAAATGGAAGTATTTTGCTGGCGCCCTGAGCTTCATCTGCTCCTTGTGAAATGCAGCATCATGGGGAGAGGAGGAGTGTTTGGGGGACAGCGTAGGCGACAGAAAGAGCTATCCAGGCAGGGAGAGAAAGTGTGGAGTGCCTGGAGCACTGATAAGGCCCAGTCTCGTTAGAGTGCACAACTGAGGGAGGAGCTGTGAGGCAAGAGGCCCAAAAAGGAGGAAGAACCACCTTCAGGCCCTTCAATGGACACGAGTGTCCAGTGCCCAGATCTGGTCTGACACGAGGTCTGGGGGAACCGTGAGGTCACCTCCCTTGATGCAGATACTATATTCCCACAAACACAGTCCCGGAAGGCGGCAGCCTTCTGATGGTAACTTGTAGTGTGCATGTGGTCTTCTAAAGCCCTCAAAGATTCTCGAACTGCTAAGAGGACAGGGTGTCCCCATCAAGGGATCACATGCTGAATTAATGAACTTCACACTAAGCTGTATTTCTGTTGTTCTCTTGCTCATTTCCTTTTTCGGCAGTTTTTTGGGTTTTTTGTTTTTTGCCGGGGAAGATTTGCCCTGAGCTAACATCCATGCCAATCTTCCTCTATTTTTTAGTATGTGGGCTGCCAGCACAGCATGGCTGCTAACAGAGCAGTGTAGGTCTGCACCTGGGAACTGAACACTGGATGCCAAAGTGGAGCGTACCAAACTTAACCACTAGGCCACTGGGGCTGGCCCCTTTCACTTTTGATTACACAAACAGTATGCATTAATTTTAATAAAAATTTACAAATACAATAAACAAAATGAAAATCTAAAATTACCTTGTATTGGGGCTGGCCTGGTGACCGAATGGTTAAGTTTGCCTGATCTGCTTCCATGGCCCAGGGTTTCACCAGTTCAGATCCTGGGCGTGGACCTAGTATGGCTCATCAAACCATGCTGAGGTGGTGTCCCACATAGCTCAGCTAGAAGGACCTACAACTAGAATAGTGGGGGCTTTGGGGAGAAGAAAAAAATAAAATAAAATGAACTTGTATTGTTGTATTTATTGTTGTGTAACAGATTACCCCAAAACTTAGTGGCTTCAAACAACAGACATTTATTCTCTTGTAGTTTCTCAGATTTGGGAATTTTGGAATGGCTTAACAGGTTTCTCATAAAATTGCAATCAGGATGTCAGCCAGAGCTGCAATCATCTGAAAGCTTGACTGGGGCTGGGGGTTTTACTTCCAAGGATGCTGATTTGTACTCCTGGCAAGATGTTGCTGGTTGTTGGTAGGAGGCTTTGTACTCATCACTTAGACCTCTCCATAGCTGCATGAGTGTCTTATGACATAGCAGCTGACTGTCTCCAGAGCAAGTGATCCAAGAAAGAGGACGAGGAAAAAGCCACAATGCCTTTTATGATCTAGTTAGTCCTATACTTGGGAGGGGAATTAGGCTCACCTCTTGAAGGAAAGAGTATCAAAGAATGTGGGGATATCTTTTTAAACCTCCAGATACTCCAAATCCCTTTCCAAAATAACCATTATAAACATTTTGTTGTATTCACAATCACGATTTTTCTCATGCAAATATTTACATCTACTTTAAAAAATAAAAATGGTATAATATACATCCTGTGACTTATTACTATTTTATCTAACGTTTGAATAGGTAATAATGCATACAAATAGTGCTTAAAAGTACAAAAGCACTAAAGGATATGCTGTTAAAAGTGAGTCTCCCTCTCTCCCTTCCTCTTAGCCACTCAATTCCCCTCGCGGAAGTTCACCACCATCACCAGCATCTTGCATATTACAAACAAATATGCATGTCTACTTTTGTTTCCACACTCACTGTCCTGCGACTTGCTTTTTTACCTCACTATGTATCTCTCAGGTATTTCCATGTCAGCACATAGGAAACTGCCTCATTTTTTAAAGAGCTGCACAGCATTTCATTGCATGGAGGTGCCAGAGTTTATTTAATATGGCCCATTTTGTAACTAGTTCTGTGACTTAAAAAAAATACTATAAATGTCTTTCAGCGTCAGTAGATCTAGTGCTGCAGTATCGTTTGTTATGGTTGCTCATCATGTACTGTCATCATTTCAACTGATCCCCTGGTGTTGAAAGTTTGGGTTGCTTCCTATTTTCTCATGGTGGCTTTTCAGGCAAAAAGCATACATCTAGTGAGCCTCCTGGTACTATCCATCAGAAGCTTGAAAAATATGCATAATCTTTGACCCAGAAGTCCCACTTCTAAGAATCTCTCCTAATAATCAGAAAAGGAAGTGCATGAAGATGTACCTCCTTATGTTTGTTGCAAAGTTGCTTATAGTAGAGAAAAACGTACAAGAACCTAAATGCCCAATAACAGGCGACTAATTAAATCATAATTCATAATTTTACACCATGGAATGCTGGGTATACACCTAAAATTAGTAAGTAATTTTATTTTTATTGACCACAAATACACCTATGGGATGTTCCTTAGTTTTAAAAAAAAGCAGGTTACAAAAACATAGATATAATAAAATTAAGAAAACAATTCCCTTTACAATATCATTAAAAAGAATAAAATAGAAAACTGTTTGGTGGTTCCTTAAAAAGATAGACATAGAATTACTATTTGACCCAACAATTTTACTTCTAGGTATAGGCCCCAAAGAATCGAAAACAGGGACTCAAATAGAAACTTGCATGTGAATGCCCCATAGCAGCATTATTCACCATAGGCAAGAGGTGGAAACAACCTAACTGTGCACCAACAAATGAATGAATAAACAAAATGCGATATATATACATAAAATGGAATATAATTCCATTGTCATAAAAAGGAACAAAGTTCTGATACATGCTACTACATGGGTGAACCTTGAAAACATTATGCTAAGTGGAATAAGCCAGACACAAAGGACCAATATTGTATGATTTCACTCATATAAAATATCTAGGATAGGAAAACTTATAAAACAAAAAAGTAGATTAGTGGTTACCAGGGGCTGAGGGGAGGGAAAAATAGGGAGTTATTTGTTAATGAGTACAGAGCTTCTGTTTGGGATAACGAGAAATTTTAGAAATAGGTCATGGTTATGATTGTAGAAGATTGTGAAGGCAATTAATGCCCCTAAACTGTACACTTCAAATGGTTAAAATAGCAAATTTTATGTTATATGTATTTTACTATAATAAAAAATTCCAAAAAAAGTATAAAATACTTGGGAATAAATTTAACAAAACAAGTGCAAAATGTATACTTTATATACTGTAAGACATTGCTAAAAGAATTTTAAAAGATCTGAATAAATGGAAAGACATTTCATGTTCATGGACCAATATTGTTAGGATGGTGACACTCCCCAAACTGACCTATAGATTCAAGGCAGTCTCTATCAAAATCCCAGATGACTTCCTTGCAGAAAGTGACAAGTTGATCCTAAAATTTATGTGAAAATTTAAGGGACCCAGAACAGCCAAAAGAATCTTGAAAAAGAAAAGCAAAGTTGGAGGACTCACACTTCTTGATTTTAAAACATACTACAAAGCTACATACTACAAAGTAATTAAGATGGTGTGGACTTGTATAAGGATAAACATATAGATCAATGGAAAAGAATTGAGAATTCCTAAATGAACTCTCACATTTACAGTCAGTTGATTCTTGATAAGGGTGCCAAAACAATTCAGTGGAGAAAGGATAGTCTTTTCAACAAATGGTGCTAGGACAACTGGATATCTATATGCAAAAGAATTAATGTGAACTCCTAACTCACACTACATACAAAAAACTCAAAATGGACCCAAGACCTAAATGTAAGAGCCAAAACTATTACACTCTTAGAAGAAAACATAGGCATGAATCTTTGCGACTTTGATTAGGCAATAGTTTCTTAGATATAGCACCAAAAGGACAAGCAACAAAAGAAAAGATAGATACATTAGATTTAATCAAAATTAATAATTTTTGTGTTTGAAAGGACCATGAATAAAATGAAAACCCATAAAATAGGCGAAAAATTTTGCAAAGCATATATCGGATAAGGGACTTATATCTAGAATATATAAAGAACTCTTACAATAACTACAATACTAAATAATAATAATAATAGTAAAAAGACAAATAATCCAATTAAAAAATGGGCAAAGGGGGCCGGCCCAGCGGCGCAGCAGTTAAGCTCGCACATTCCTCTTCGACAGCCCGGAGTTCGCAGGTTCGGATCCTGGGTGCGGACATGGCACCGCTTGGCAAGCCATGCTGTGGTTGGCGTCCCACATATGAAGTAGAGGAAGATGGGCACGGATGTTAGCTCAGGGCCAGTCTTCCTCAGCAAAAAGAGGAGGATTGGCAGCAGTTGGCAGCAGATGTTAGCTCAGGGCTAATCTTCCTCAAAAAAAAAAAATGGGCAAAGGATATAATAGACATTTCTCAGAAAAGATATACAATGACAATAAGCATGTAAAAGATGCTCAACATCATTAGTCATCAGGGAAATGCAAATAAAAACCACAATAAGATACCACTTCACACTCATTAGGATGGTTATAATCTAAAAAAGACAGATAATAAATAAGTATTTTCTAGGATGTAGAGAAAGTAGAACCCTCATACGTTGCTGGTGGGAATGTAAAATAGTGCAGCCACTTTGGAAAACAGTCTGGTGGTTCTTCAAAAGGTTAACTATAGAGTTACCAAATGACCCAACAACACCACTCCAAGAGAAATGGCAATATATGTCCACACAAAACCTTATACGTGAATGTTCATAGCAGCATTATTCATAATAGTCAAAAAGTGGAAACTACTAAAATGTCCTCAATTAATGAATGAGTAAATAAATGCAGTATATCTATACAATAGAATGTTATTCAGCGATAAAAAGGAATGAAATTCTGATATATGCTACAACATGGATGAACCTTTAAAACACCGTAAGAAGACAGATACAATCACATATTGAATGATTCTATTTATGCTAAATGTCCAAAGTAGGTAAATCTACAGAGACACAAAATACATTAGTGGTTACCTGGGGGTGGAGTTGGGGTGAGGGTGGTTGGCAGGTGATGGTAACAGAATTTCTTTTTGGGGTGATGAAAATTTCTAAATTTAATTGTTGTAATGGCTGCACTACTATGTGAATATATTGAATTGTGAATTTTAAATCGGTGAGTAGTATGGTATATGAATTATATCTAATAAAGCTGTTACCAAAAACTAACAAACGAAAAAAACTGTAGCTCTCTCCACCCTGCTGGATACCTCTTTCAAGGAGGATGCGGGTCTGTCACTCGCTCCCTGAAGCTATAGCAGCTCAGCCAGCTGTGCTTCCCCACCCCCAATCGTGCATCATTCAGCCCCTCTTTCACTATCACATCTACCAGGATATTGTCCTATCCAGGAAAGACCATGGCACACCAGTTAGCTCCATAATGGAGCAATGGAATTGTAACAATGAGACGGCTGGAGTCAGACTCAGAACCACCCACGGATGGGACATCAAATCTCTGTGTCTGCTGGCGAGGTGACTTGAGCTCATGGTAGAGGCCAAGAAGACAGAGCCTGGCAACTCGAAGAGTGTGATTGTCAATGGTGTGATGGTGATGGTGGTGGTGGTGATTAGAGTTAGCAGTTACTGAGCATTTATAACGAGTCAGTTCTGTAAGTACATTATTTCTTCATCCTCATGACAATCATATGAGATAAAAGGTATTATTATCCTCATTTTAAGCATGAGGAAACTAATGCTCAAAGAAGTTAAATAACTGGGCCAATATCACACAGCTAAGAGAGGCAGAGGCCAGAGTGGATACCAGGTACACCACAGTCAACTGATATTAAATCTCTCTGACGTCCCTGTCCTAGCAGGATTCAGGGACTTTTACACATGACTATCAGGGACTCTTAAGCATGAAAGGCATTGTGTGGGCAAAAGGGTGACTCCTCTCCTTAGAGGCCAGAGGCCTCCCTACCCCACTCATGCTCTGTCCCAGGCCCAGTGTCCACTGAACTAGTGCTTAGGGGTTTATTTCTCTCCCAGGAACACTGATGACAAGCTTCAGGGAAGACCCATAGGAGCTGTAACTGGGCTAGACATAGAAACAAGAACCATTCGAGACCAATTTCCAGGCTGTCTGGAGGGAAGAAGCGACTATCAGGAAGTGAGGAGGAGGCCCCAGGAGCAAGCAGGCTGTGGAGCAGTGCGCTGGCACTCAGTGACACTGGCCTGAGGGCAGCAGCCTGGGAGCCAGGCAGCCTGGAACTTGGGCCTAACTTCCCTCTGTGGTCTTCACCTTCCTCCTTAGATGCCAGATGGTCAGTCTGGAAGAGCTTCAAGAGCCCATCAGCACAGCCGGTCTGTGTGGGTGTTGAGGACAATCCCATCCACGCAGCTGTTGTGATGCTCCCCAGACCCTGAGGCCCTAGCCTCAGCCCACAAAGCTCCTACCCACTCTCCAGTCCCCTTCTTACACCACGGACCCTGTCATAGGTTGAATTGTGGCCCACAAAAAGATATGTTGATGCTCTAAACCCTTAGTACCTGGGAATGTGACCTCATCTGGAGACAGTGCCTTTGCAGATGCAATTGAGTTAAGATGAGGTCATTAGAGTGGGCCTTAGTCCAATATGACTGGTGTCCTTATAAGAAGGGGAAATGTTGTGTGAAAACAGAGACACACAGATAAAAAACTCTGTGACGATGGAGGCAGAGACTGAAGTACTGCGGCTGCAAGCCAAGGAGCACCAGGGGCTGCTTTTTTCCTGTAAGAAACATACAATGAGCATATTTAAGAGTCAACAAATACAAAATTACATCATCATTTTTAGTGGCTGCCCAACATTCCATTGTAAGATGAACCACAATTTAGTTAACCAGTGCCCTATTGTTGGGCATTTAGATAATTTTTAGTTTTTCTAAATGTAAATAACACTGCCACAAACATCTGAAAAATGGGCATCTTTGTGATCTTGTCTGATTATTTCTTGATGAAAAGTTCCTAGAAGTGGATTGCTAGGTCGATGACTTTGTGCGTTTTTAAGGCTTCTGATGCATAGTGCTAACCTGGCCTATAAAACAGAGGATCTTCCTGCAGGAGAAGGGGGCAGGGGTGAAGAACGAGTTGGAGAAAATGAGACCAGTGTGGAGCAGTGGAGCTGGCAGCAGGGGAGTTAGTGCTGGGCAGGTGGGCAGGATCCTGGAGGCCCAAGGCTGCTTGGCACAGCTGGACCTTGAGGCAGGTATGAAGTTGCCCACTCTGGGAGGACTCTGCTCAGGCCTTCTCTTGGGCAAACTTGACTTGCAGCTTTTTGACTTTGGTTTTGAAGCAGCTGAGCCTTTGCTCACCTCAGGGGGCCCCTTCGTGAGCCAATTGTAGGGGAGAGAAATTGTAGGGAATTTCCTCCATTCTTAGGAAATTATTATTATTATTATTATTATTTTATTTTTTTGAGGAAGATTAGCCCTGAGCTAACTGCCGCCAATCCTCCTCTTTTTGCTGAGGAAGACTGGCCCTGAGCTAACATCCATGCCCATCTTCCTCTACTGTATATGTGGGATGCCTACCACAGCATGGCTTGCCAAGCGGTGCAATGTCCACACCTGGGATCCGAACCGGCGAACCTCAGGCCGCTGAAGCAGAACGTGGGAACTTAACTGCTGAGCCACCGGGTCGGCCCCAAGGAAATTATTTTTAAAAATGAGAGTATTTTCAGAAAGCCTCCTTGCTCCTGAGAGGCCAGTGGCATCTACGCATGTGGTGTGTCTTCTCGTATGTGGTTGTGATGTGGGGGAGGGTTTAGGCAAGGGCCCTCTGACCTGGGCAGGAATGAATGATTGCTGCTCTTTGGGGGCCACCCCAATCCCACTCTCCAGATCTGCCCCATCCTGGAATCTAATCAGCTTATCAGTTTGCTTGAAGCATGAAAGTTTCAGCATGAAACTTGCTCCTCTAGTTTTCCACCCCTTTCTGGGAAATCAAGACACAGAGGAAGCAGGGCTTTGGACCAACCCACTCACCTGGCTTCACATCCCCTCTCCCTCATTTACTAGCCTGTGGGACCTGGGGCAAGTTAATTCACCTCACTGAGCCTCAGATTACCCATCTGTAAATTGGGGATACTATTATTTCTGTCTGACAGGGTGGCTGAGTGAATTAAGTGAAACACCTGGCATAATGTCTGGAGCATGGTAAACACTTTATTATTATTATTATTATTATTATTATCATCATCAACATGACTGCCTTTTTGGCTGAAACCACTGGGTTCTCTCTGAGAAGTCACAGGCAGGGCCACTTCCTGTGAGAGCTGAAACCCCAATCCCCTGCAGCCTTTCCGCTCCTACCAAGCCCTTTACTCGAAAGGCTGTTGTTACAGGAAATGACTGCCCACTTTCCCCGCCTCCCTCATAACTCCGCAGTCTTCAGAAAAAGAGGATCTGCCTCTGGAAATCAGAATAAAATAATCAGGCAGGGCAGCATGCTGTAGTGCGTGTGCTGCCTTTGGCTGAGTGTGCTGAGTCCTGCGTGGGTTTTGGTGGAGTGTGTTTTCACCACGGGGGCTTGAGGGGAAGCTGGTGTTCCGGGTTGGGGCTGCAGGGAGTGTTAGGGAGTTTCTGAGCACCCTTGCTTTGGCGTAGCAAAGGGCAGTGGAATGGGGACCTTCTCAAGCTTTCACCCCCAGCCACCCTAAGACTTGGGCGTGGCGCATCAGGGCCTTGTTGGGAGGGCTCCTCCTGCCTCCCTGCGGTGCAAGAAATCTCTTCCTCCCCAGAGCACTCTAAGCTGCAGGTCCGGTGAGCTGCCAGGGCTGGAATGTGGTAGAGAAAACTTCAATTGCTTTTGACCTTTTATTTTTCAGGCTGCACCCAGAGAGGCTGCCTTTGGTTGCTGGGAGCCTTTGCACTGGAACTTCTGTTCCTGTTGTCTTCCAGAAACAGCCTGTGATCTGGGAGGTAGAAGGTAAGATCAGGAGGAGCCCAGCCAGAGCTCTAAGGCTGAGGCCCCCGGAACCCAGAGGTGAGTGGCAGCCTTCTGACTGCCCTGCCCCCAACCCCTGAACTGTGGTTTTCAGCTTTGCTGACTAAGGTCCTCCCTGGGGTGGATTCTGGGGAGAGGGAAGCCTAGGTCCCCAAGGGTCCCTAGGTGGGTGGGACAGCTGCTGCCTTCTTTCTTCACCACATCCGTGGTCTCGCTGGGGTTGGGTGGGGTATATATATGTGGGCGCGTGCACTTCTCCACCTGCTCTATTTTCAACAAATCTCTCCTGGACAGGAGCTCTGGGATGCTGTATGCCCAGGCTGTCCCCTAGGGGTGTCTCCAAGAGCAGCCTCTGGGTAGAGAGCTGGGGGAGGTGCCCAGCCAGGGCCTCAGTTCTGGAGCAGGAGAGTGAGGGGAGCACAGCCGTGGATTTCTTGGTACCCACAGATGCCTCACTCCAGCCTGCACCCGTCCATCCCACAGCCCAGGGGTCACAGGGCCCAGAAGGCAGCCTTGGTCCTGCTGAGTGCCTGCCTGGCAGCCCTCTGGGGGCTAGGGGAGCCGCCAGACCACATTCTCCACTGGCTGGTACTCCACCTGGCCTCACTGCAGCTGGGGCTGCTGTTGAAGCGGGCCTGCAGTCTGGCGGAAGAGCTGTGCCACATCCACTCCAGGTGACTCCCTGTAGTACCCATGGCAATTGGCCACCCAATATGTCTCACTCCCTTCACCCCAGCCCTGCCCCCCCTTGGATCTCTCTGGCTGAACTAGGTTGGAGTCTGTGGCTTGGCTGTCACCTTCAGGTACCAGAGCAGCTACCGGAGGGCTGTGCAGGCCTGCCTGGGCTGCCCCATCCGCTGTGGGACCCTGCTGTTACTGTCCTGCTATTTCTACTACTCCCTCCCAAACAAAAATGGCCTGTCCTTCATTTGGATGCTTGCCCTCCTGGGCCTCTCACAGGCACTGAACATCCTCCTGGGCTTCCAGGTATGAAACAGAGGGAGGTGTGGAGGGTGTGGCCAAGTGGAGGTTGTGGCTAGTGTGACCTGCTCTGAGCTCAGTACTGGGAGTGGGACTAGTTTAGAGGTTGGTCCTTAGATTGGAGTCTGTGATGTCCTGGAACAGTGGGTTCAGCAATGGCAGAAAAGGGAGAAATTAGGCAGCAGGTTGGGAAATCTTTTTGGAGGAGGAGGGTTCTGGTTGTCCTTCATGGAGGTCCCCCAGCCCCACCCTGCTGTCCATAGGGCCTGGCCCCAGCTGAGGTCTCTGCAATCTGTGAGGAAAACAACTTCAACGTCGCCCATGGGCTGGCATGGTCATATTATACTGGGTACCTGCGGCTGATCCTGCCAGGTGGGCCATCCTCTATGCCCCTATTTCCAGATCTACAAGACAGATAATAAGACTCATAGCCTCTTGTGTTTCCAGAACTAGCTATATTTTTCAAAGAATTTTCATGTCTAACAAATCATTTGATTCCCAAAGCAATCCTGTAGGCATGAAGGATGTTATTATTATGCCTGGTTTACAGGAAGGAATATGGGGCTTAGAGCCATTAAGTGACTTGACCAAGAATTCTTTCAATAAATGTTTACTGCATGCTATAGGCCCTTCATGTGCATTTTCTCTTTTAATTCACACCCTGTGAAGAAGGGATAATCGTCATCTCTGTTTTAGAGACAAAAAATTGTGGTTCCGAGAGATAAAGTGACTTGTCCAAAGTCACACAGCTTAGTAAGAGGAAGAGACAAGATTTGAACCCGGGTCTGCTCATATCCTGGACCCCTGACCACTCCACTTTGAGCCCAAGTGTCATGTCTCATTCTTCTGACTTGCTGGCCAAGGCCCTGGTTCTCCCATAGCCTTTTGCTGTCTTCCCTTGACACCAGGGCTTCTGCTGGGAAATGGGTCTGGAGCTAGAGGCCTAGCTCAGTGCACCTGGGAGCGCTGGGAATGTCACCTTCCAGGGCTCTGCCTGTCGCTCAGAGTCCTGAAAGGTGTGGTAGGAAGGAATGGGACTGACACAGAAATCTGGACAAAGGCCAAGTGAGGGGAGAGCGGGGTGGTGGGAGTAGGTGAAGAGGTGGGGAGGATTCCGGATGCTCTGCCCCTGCCGGCTTCTGGATAATGCGAGTGGACTAGACCATTCCCTTGCACCCGCACATCGAGGGGACCAATGATCTGGGTCTCTGTCCTGGGTGCGGTGGAAGACAAGGTTAATGAGAATGATTTCCTGGGCCTCTCCACCCAGGGCTCCGGGCCCGGATCCAAGTTTACAATCAGCTCCACAACAACGTACTATGCGGTGCAGGGAGCCATCGGCTGCACATCCTCTTCCCATTGGATTGTGGGGTGCCTGACGACCTGAGTGTGGCTGACCCCAACATTTGCTTCCTGCATGAGCTGCCCCAGCAAAGTGCTGACCGTGCTGGCATCAAGGGTCGGGTTTACACCAACAGTGTCTATCGGCTTCTGGAGAACGGGCAGCCGGTGAGTGTTCAGGGAGGTGGGTGCTGGTGGGGAGGGTCAGACCCAGAGCCCCAGAACTTCAACCCCTGGCCAAGCACTGAAAAAATTTCATTGCCCTTCTCTGAGCCTCAGTTTCCCCAATTGGTCCCAGGGCTGGGCAAGATTCAGCTCCGAATGATAATAATGATATGTAACACTTATTGAACACTTATTGTATGCCAGACGTTATTCTAGGAGCTTCATCTGACACCTCACCGAATCCTCACCACTATCCTGTGGGGTAGGGTCTGTTATGCCCCTTACTTTACAGATTAGGAAACTGAGACTCAGAGAACTATCAAGAAAGTAGATGATTTCCACCTGAGTTTACCAGGCTCAGGACCATAAAGCTGCCCTAGATGAAAGCTGTGAGAATGTTTGAAGGATTTCATGTGGCTGGAAGGAAACCCAGACCAGGGTTGAACCCCAGAGCCCAGCCCCCAGACTCAGTTTCCAGCTGGAGCAGTTGATAGCCTAACTCCATGGGCCTTGCCCTGGGATCTTAGGAGGAGGATCTGTGAAGGGTAAATTTAACACAACCCTGGCCCTGATTTTAGGAATGGGGCATCAGAGGCAAAGGCCAATCAGATAGCATAGACCCCATCAGGATGAATTTCTCCCAGGACACCATGTCTACAGACTGAAAGAGTGGGGCCCCAGCAGTGGCACTGGGGTCCAGAGTCTGTCTGCTTGGCCCTTGGTTGAATCTGGTCTTCCTCTTAACCTCCTCCAGGCAGGCGCCTGTGTTCTGGAGTATGCCACCCCCTTGCAGACCCTGTTTGCCATGTCACAGGATGGCCGAGCTGGCTTTAGCCGGGAAGATCGGCTTGCGCAGGCCAAACTCTTCTGCCGGACACTTCAAGACATCCTGGCAGATGCCCCTGAGTGTCAGAACAACTGTCGCCTCATTGTCTACCAGGGTGAGGGGTTGACAAGATGGGGAGCAGGAGAAGTCAGGGATCCCAGGGGTCTCCCAGAGGGTCAGAAGGAGATATGGCAGTACCATACCCTGGGCATTGGTGGTCATTCAAGTGGTCATTCAAGCCCTGTCCCTTCCTCCCCTGGGAGAGGTCCCACCTCCCCACCTTGGGACACCTGATTGCTTTCTGGGGTCTTTGGCTATGGGTCCTGGGTGGAGCGTGAAGAAGTGGGCTCTAGGGGCCCCTCACTTCAACTAGGGATGCTAGAGGAAGCAGAAGAGCCCCAGGCCAGGAACCAAGAGACCCAGGTTGCAGCCTCAGCTCTGCCACTCCCTTGCTGTGTGATCTTGGGCAGCTCTCTGCCCCTCTCTGAGCATCATCCCTAAAAGTGAGAGTGGAATTCTGTTAACTCTAAAACCACTTCTAGTTCTAGGATTCCATGAAACTCTAATCCCAATGGCTAGGAGCGGGGAGGCAGTACAGGGAGGTCGGGGAGAGGGAAGGTTGGAGGATCTGCCCAGCAAGTCCTCTGGGTGTGTTGGAGTGGGAATGTGCGAGGGCCTCATCCCACTCCCCCACTTTCCTCACCCCCATTCTAGAACCTGCAGATGGAAGCAGCTTCTCCCTGTCACAGGAGATTCTCCAGCACCTGCGGCAGGAGGAAAGGGAGGTTACTGTGGGCAGCACGGAGACCTCGGTGGTGGCCACTTCCTCCACTCTGTCCCAAGACCCCCAGCTCCTCATCAGTGGCATGGAACAGCCTCTCCCACTCCGCTCGGATGTCTTCTGAGGCCCAGGGTCACCTTGCCTGAGCCCCCAGCGAGTCCCAAGACTCTAGATTGGGGGCTTTCTTCAACAACTGGATTCCCAGCAGAATCGTTTCCTCTCACAGGAGGCCTCTCAGAGAAGGTCCCTGGACTTGACATCTCAAGAAGAGCCCTATGACCTTGGGCAAGTTGTTTCACCTCTCTGAGCCTCAGTGTCCTCATCTATGAAATGGGATTATAATCACGGCCTACATACCTCACAGGGTTGTTGTGAGGATTATGACGGCATGGAAGTTTTTTGTAAACTCTAAATGCCAAGTAAACTTAAGGGATGTGCCAAGTGTCTTCCATTGGGCCTTCTGGACCTACTCTCCACCCTTCTCCTCCTCTGCCCTGGGATCACATCAACAGGCTCCATTGCCCTCTGGCTTCTGGATCATGTTCTGTCAACAGAGAACCCTAGTGGAGGGAAGGAGGAGGGTGAGTTTGGGCCGTTTATTCCCCCAGCTCCCTCCCTGTGGTATCAAGGTCACTGTGGGCTTTGGGCATCTGTCCACCTAAAGTCACAGCTTGGAGACCCTCTCCATAACTCTGTGTATCTCCAGGTTCTGGTAACTGCTTCCTCCCCCTGCCCCTTCAGGCCTAGCAGGGGTACTGGCTCCCCTGATGCTCATCATGGAGCTCTCACTCTCACTTGCGGTTTCCTTATACCTGCTCTTTCTAAATAGACCCCTTTTTAAACACGCCTCTGATTATCCATTTCAGTGTGCCATCTTTTTCTCGCCGGACTCTGATTGATGCCAGCAAATGGCATTTATTATCCACATTGTCCAAATCTGCTTGCACAGACATACTTCCTTGCACCCCTCCTTATCCTAGTACAGGGCAGTGGGGTCGTGGGTATTGTTTCAATGTGGACAGAGCCCACTGATCAGGCTGTGGGCATAGACTTGGGCAGCATTCCCCACTCCACCTGCCCTTTTGATGCCCTTGTCACCAGTGGGAGGCTTGGGGAACAGGGAGGGGCCTGATCCAGCATGCAGATGCCATGAGGGGTACACAGCTGTGTCCTTGGCAAGCGGCGGCCCAAAGGAGCAGGGACCATTGAATAAATGCCCTCAGACAAGAGAGCCTGCAAAGGGATAAGATGGGAAGAAGGTTTGTGTGAGGAGATGGACATACCCTGAGGGACCTTGAACAACACAGCCAGCCACCTGCCATATCTTATGCCATTACTGTTAGGAGCTGAGCTGCTCCAACAACACTCTAGTGGCAAAATTGCCCCCATCTGGGAGGGCAGGTGACCCATTTCTACCAGTTCCATCCATCCCACCCAGGACTTGTTCCCTCCCTTCTCCCTTTGTTTTTATCACAAATGCTCGATATGAATTTCTGAGTACAGTATCACTGTGAGAAAGGCTCCACACACAGACACACATTTGCCAGAAGGAACTGACTGCCCCCATGGATGACAGAACCAAGCGACTGAGGGGGAAAACAGTCATTTCCTCTCCCCAGCTGTCTAGCTATTCTGCCCCCAAGGCCTGAGGATCCTCCAACATCACACCAGTCACTCTTACATCTAGAAACCAGCCCCAGATCAAGGGCCTGCCCAACGTGACCTTTCCCCACACATCCAGCCCCTAACATGGTGCTCAGGTGTGGAGTCTGATGGCCCCAGGTTCAAATCCTGACTCCACCACTTAGTAGCTGTGCCCACCTAGGTGTCTTGATCTCCCCAACGGTGAAATGGGGATAACAGTGGCTTCTCTTCCCAACGTTGTTATGAGGAGTGAATGGTACAATATCTGTAGGTCCACAGATGAGCCTGGTGCCCAGAGCATAGCTGGCCCACAAGAAGGAGCAGCTATTAACATTATAGCTGCCTCTCACCAGTCCCAAAGGAGGCAAGCCAGTCCTCTGCACACATTACAATCTCCACCTCTGTTCCTCTTCATCTTCCGTTATTTCCCAGCCTCCCTGACTGTGCTGGGGTCTCACTGAGGGCAGGCCCCAGGGTTGATGTGCTGCCCTCGGGTGTTCCCCAGGGTAAAGCACCCAGAGGTCCCTCCCTCCATAAATGCCTGTCTGCATGTTCTTGATTCACGTAAGTGACATTCAGAGGTGTCAGGGAAAGAGGTGCCGTTCCAGAGAGCTACTGTGAGGCTCAGCTCTGCCTTCCTGGCCTCCTGCATCTTCCCACCCTTCATATCCCTCTTCCTGCAGGTCCTCTCCCCACTCCTTCCTGCCCCCAGACAAGTTCCATGGAGCTCCTTTTCCTTTCCTCATCTCCCACCAGCCAGAAGGTTCTGGATCTGGGAAATCTCCTAGGATAAATTCTAGACTAGTTCCAACAGGCTCCCATACACAGAAGATGGGAGGTAATGAAAACCTCCAAATTTCCCCCACCCCATCCTGGGAAGGCAGGGCAGAGTCATGCCCCAAGATAGTGGGAGCCATTTAAAAGCAATTTGGGGAACTATAATTGGTACTCGGGGCTTTGCAAGGGCCTTGGAAGTGTTGACAAGGCCTGGGCCTTGACAGCCAAAGGGATGTGCCCCAACCAGGGAAGGGCAACAGATTTCCCTTCCTTTCCTGAGTCCCAAGAAGGCAGACCCCTGTGTTCTTCACCTTGGTTCTCCTGCCTGGCTCTCCTAGGACCTGGCAACTGTGTAGGCAGGGCCTCTGCGGGGAGCCTCTGACATCCCTGCAGGAGGGTGGGCTTGGTGGTGAAATCTTCCAAGGTGGACTCACTTTGACACCCAAAGAGGAGGCGATTAGGAGTGGGAGGAGGGAGGAGGGACTCGGAGAGGGAGGTACAGGGGTCTGGTGGTCCCTGAAAAGAGGGCAGTAGCTTTGCAGGGGTGGCCTTGGGCACTGGGAATGCTCACAGCAGCATGTTTCTGGGCAGGGCCCCCAAGTTTCTTTTATTTCTCCTGTGCATACAGGGCTTCCTCTAGAAATATTCTGCTGAGAGGGCAGCTCCTGCCGAGTCCACGTGTCCACTTCCAAAGCTCTGAAGCCCAGGCCCCAATATGCTTTTGACCTAATTCTCTGTGCAGTTTCTTGTTCTGAGCCAAGTCAGGCCAACTTTCCAAAGTCTCCTTCCTACAGGTATGTGACTTCATCAGTGCTGAGCCTAGGCCCATCTGGCACAAGGCAGAAGCCAGAGACAGGAGGTCCTGGCCAGGCATCTTCGTGACTGTCTGGAGGGTCCAGCACTCGCCAGTGGATGAGGTAGATGCCACCCTCTGGCTTTGGGACTGATGGTTCTCTGGAGAGAGTGGCATGGCCGTGGTGTAGCCTTGGCCCAAAGTGGACTACCACCACGATACAGACTGCCAGCAGGACAAAGACAGCGACGATGACAGAGAGCAGGGGCAGCCCGTCCCCTCGAGGTGGTTCCCAGGCCCCGCTGAGCACCTTTGGGAGTTGCTTCTGGGGTTCCTGCTCTGCTGAGCTGTTCACAGCTGGAGAAAGCCAGGGATAGTGGCCAGCCTGGGACGGGAGTGGCAGAGAGAGAAGGTGACGTGAGCATGTATACATAGAAAAATACCAAAATAGAGAGAGACAGACATCCAAAGAGAACTGAGAGAGACACACACAGGGAGCCTCAGAGAGAGAGAGAGGAACAGAGACAAAGAAAGAGAGACAGAGTTAAGACATGGAGAGAGAGAGAGAATAGAAAGACAGAGAAACATAGAGATAAACACACACAAAGCAATAGAGAGAATAAAAGAAAAAAGACAGATGGGAGATACAGAGAGAAAGAATACAAAGAGAAAAAGAGAAAGAAAAAGAGAGAGAAAGAGGAAGAAAAAGAAAGAAGTGAAATAGATATGGAGAGACAGAGACAGAGAAAAACGAAACAGAGATAGGGAGACAAAGTCATTCAGAAAGGGACAAAGAGGAGGCTTCGTTACGGTCTGGAATACAGAGTTTGGCTCCCCAAGTCCTCCCACTACTCTTTCTTTCCAGGTCTCCAGCAAAATTCCTAAATAGATCCCATGTCCTGGGTCAGGAATCTTAGCACACTACAGGCTGCTGTCCCACATCCTGGGCAGAGGGCAGGGAACAGCTGCTTCTTAAAGTCCTGGGAAAAGGGAGTCATTGTGTCCTGCCTCTTAGGTGCTCCCTACTCTCAACTCACATGGAAAGCAGAGGGCGGTACCCTGGGCGGAGGGAGAGAGGAAGAAGAGACATGAACCCGAGAACCTTGGGGTGAGGAAAGAGGGATACCTCATCCCATAATCCCCTCCGCCCCCCCCTCCCCCCCCCCCCCGCCAGGTATCAGGATCAAGTTCAGGGGCCTGGAGAGGAGGGGCTGCCCAGTTGATTCCTGGTTCTGTCCAGGATGGACTAGAGACCTCACGCCAGCCTCTTTCACGGTCCCAGCGTTCTTCTGCCAAAAGCTGGAGGTCATGATCCTTACCTCTGTCTGTCTTCACCCTGCTAAGTGTTGAGCAGGGATTGCCATGAAGGTAGCAAACCTCCAAACTGTAAATCCCAGAGCTGGCAAGGTCACCACAGGCTCAAGAAACTTTTTCTCCCTAGCCTCCTCTTCCTCAGCCAGACCATCAGGAGCAGACCCTCTGGGGAGGAGCCTCTCCCCTGATCCTGAGTCCTCAGCCTGGCCCTCCCCATGGGTAGGCAACTGGGGTCCAAGAAAGGCATTCAGGACAAACTCACTCCCTTTAGTTCCTCAGTCACAATGTCCACCCTGTCCCATCCCCAACACGTGTCCCTTCACATTTGGAAAGTCCAATACCCACCCCCACTTGAAAGTCTGAGGCTGTCTGGGGCCCAGGTCACACAGCTCCCAGGGCAGCGGGTGGGGAAGCAGCTCTGGAAGTACAGGGGCTAAAAGGGAAGTGCAGGCTGATGAAAGGCTTGGGGCCCCTGCCGGGAGTCAGACCAGCCTGGCAGGAGGGGGTGAGTCAAGAGAGTCTACCTGGTGCATTGTCTGGGCCGGCGCAAGGCTCCCTCAGGACTGGCGGTCAGCCGGGCAAAGGAGAGCCTGCCGCCCCAGCCCAGCCCCTACCCGGAGCTGCCACGTCTGTGGGGCTCACGGGGCACACACCCTCTGCACACACAGCCTCATCGCTCTCTCCCGTGCTTTCACTTCCGTGAACATCATCGGGACTATCCTGGCCGGCCCTTAACTCTGATAGAAACTTGATCTTATTCTTGGGCCCCTCCTTTCATGCTCCCTGCCAGCTTTAGGAGCCTGGGTCTACCTGCCCATCCCTCCTCCACCAGATTCCAGACACTTGGCCAGCACCCCCACCACGCCCCGCCCCTACCAGGACCTATCAACCGCCACCCCCCCCCTCAACTGATCTCTCAAGTTACAGTCCTAGGATTTTTTTTTCAATGCAGTATCTCAAACACACTGGAAAGTGTAGACTATTATACACTAAATCTCTCTGGCCCAACCACCAGCTCTGTCCATCTCAATGGTTTGTCACATTTATTTCAAAAAAATTTTAGAACTAAAATATTAGAGATAAAATAAACATCCCACTCCCTGACCTCTCCCCTCCTTCTCATCCCAGGGAGAACGACCTTGTTGAATTTGATGTTTATCATTCCCATGCAAGAAATTCTTTTCTCTTTGGGTTTTTTCTTCTTTGGTTGTTACAAATATTAATTCCATATATCTCTGCATTTGTCTGAAAGTAACTTTATTTGACAATGTGTGCGCTTTAATGTGTCAAGTCAAAAAGTGCCCACCAGTTTCTCCTCTCTCTGGAGAGTTTATAAAGGATAATTTTTGGTCCTAACTAACTCCATGGGACCAGCCATCCCTGATTCTATGCCTTGCTGTGCACATACTACCCTCCATTCCAGTCTGGAGACTTGGAGACCACCCAGAATTCCCCCCGCCCAGTGGCTTGGTCCCTGGAGGCAAGATGTAGCCTCCTGAGTCCTTGTCTCTCAGCTAAGCTGCTCCACACCCTGACATTCAGGGACCTCACTCAGACCTCCCAGCTTACCTCAAGCCCAGGTCACTAGGCTGCTGAGCTGACCTGCAGAGTGAGTAAGAGCAGTTACTGGCTGACCCCCTCCCAATGTGATCAAAGGCTCTGGTCATCCTCTACCTCCCTCCTTGGTCCGCTTACACTTCAGCCAGAGGAAATCTGAATTCTGCCACAGTCCAGAGCTTTAGCCACTGCTGTTTGCCTCCGGCCTCCTCAAGACACATGTCCCATTGCTCTCACAGGCACCACCACTGGGGCTCCAGTCCCTGAGTCCAAAAGCCCAATTTCTGATCCTTCTGATGGCAAATTCTTCCCTTTCCCTCCCTCACCAATCCTGGATCTATCTCCTAAAAGGCTTCAGAAAGGATAAGGGGGTGGAACTTCTGGGACCAGACTATTGTCCTAGCCTTATCTCACTTTCCCACCTCCTTGCTCACTGTTGTGAGCTGCCCTTCCCATCATCTAAACCTTAATCATCTTTTATGGCTTAGTTCAAATGTCACCTCCTCCAGAAATTTATTCTTCAGCCCACTGTACGGAAGTAGCTTTCTTGCTTTTCCTTAAATCCTATAGCAGTATGTTTCTTACCTCATTCCTGACATTTGTCACACTTTGTCTTATGTTACAGGTGTCTGGGGGTGGATCCTGGGCACAGACCTACACACCGCCCATTTTTCTTCCTAGCCTGTAAACCTCATCAGGGCATTCCCATCTGTGTCTCAGAGTCTATCACAGTGCCTGGTACTATACAACAGGTGCTGGACAAAAGTTTGCTGAATAGAACTGGAACCTGGAAGAATCTCCCCACCTCCATCCTGTCTTTAGTCCTGGAGGCTTGTAAGCAGGCACCCTTTACCTGTGGGGAAGGCACTTGTGAGTCACTACAAGTGTTCACTGACTCACTCCCCCTGTCTTTTTTTAGCTTTTTGTTGTCATGGAGCCTCTCAGATGGGTTTCGGGGGCTAAAATGATCAAGAATCTGCTCTTATTTCACAGAGAAGAAAATCCCTGGCTTTTGAGGTTTGAGCACAGAAACCAAAGACGAAAAGACTCTGGGGTCCTCCCCACCATCACTCCTCCGGGCTGGAGGCCCCTGACTCGGTTCTGTATACTGGGCTCACTTGTCTTTTCTAACTCCCCAGGGAGGTGGAAGAGACCCTGTCAGACTAAGGCAAGCAAGGAGCAGCCCTTCTTCCCTCTCTCTGTCCCCACTGAAGGAAGCCAGGGTTAGAGTCTGCAGAGGGAGCTGAAGGAGAGGGACTCTGGGGACACTCTGAGCAGGCCAGCAGGAAGTTGCCATGATATGAGAGGTCTGAGAGCTGGCTGACTTTCAGGGCTCATCTTCAGCTCAGGGTCACTGGAGGTGAGCCAAGAGCAAGGGTACCCATCTCAACCACACCCCACTTCCAGCCTTCTTATTAGAAGCTATAGGTCTATAATGGGTGTGGGATTTCTTTGTAGGGTAACGAAAATGTTTTAAAATTGATCATGCTGATGGTTGCACACATCTCTGAATATACTAAAAACTACTGAATTATACCCTTTGTTTTATTTTATTTTATTTTGGTGAGGAAGATTGGCCCTGAGCTAACATTGGTGCCAATCTTTCTCTATTTTGTATGCAGGATGCCACCACAGCATGGCTTGATGAGTGGTGTGTAGGTCTGAGCCCAGGATCTGAACCCGCAAACCCTGGGCTGCTGAAGCAGAGCATGTGAACTTAACCACTATATCACCAGGCTGGCCCCTGAATTATACCCTTTAAATGGGTAAATTTTGTAGTATGTGTCTTAGTCTGTTCAGGCTGCTATACCAAAATACCATAAATGAGGTGTCTTATAAACTACAGAAATTTCTTTCTCACAGTTCTGAAGGCTGAGAAGTCCAAGATCAAGACACGAGCAGATTTGGTATCTGTGAGAGCCCACTTCCTGGTTCAGAGATAGTGCCTTCTTGCTGTATCCTCACATGGCAGAAGGAGCAAGCTAGCTCTCTGGGGTCTCTCTTATAAGGCCACTAATCCCAATCATGAAGGCTCTACCCTCCTGATCTAATCACCTCCCAAAGACCTCACCTCCTAAAACCATCACCTTGGGAGTTAAGATTTCAACTTACGAACTTTGAGGGGACATAAGCCTTCAACCTATAGCCGTATGTGAATTGTATCTCAATAAAGCTGTTAAAAAACCCACAGTGAAAAACTACACACTTATTAGAATGGATAAAACAACAACAATAACTACAACAACAATGTAATAGTCCTGTAGCTGTTCACGGCAGTATCAGTCTTAAAAGGAAAAACTGGAAGCAGCTTAAATATTCAAACAGAAAGATGGTTAAATAGACCACAGAATAGTAAATATGTTGCCATTAAAAATGATTCCTATGAAGACTATGAGCCAGGAGAAAACGCTTGTAATTTGAAAATAAGAGAAAAGCTTCCTTTTCCTCTTCTTTTCTCTTCTGGAATAACTCAATCCTAAAGATGAGGCAGAACGAGGTCAGTGATGTGCCCATAGCGTGGGGGGAGTCATAGTGGCCCAGAACAGGGTGTCAGAGCCCACGAAGCATGAGGAAGGCGTCTATATGGTGAGGGAAGAGCCCAGCATGGAGGGTCAGAGGCTGAGTGGAGTGTGGAAGGCATCCGTGAGGGGACGGTGGCAGCCGCAATGGGAGCTTGGTGACAAGAGGAGTGATCAAATAGGGATAATGGGAGCCAGATTTCAGGGAAGGGCCTTGGAGAAGATACCCTCTAGTAGCAATGAGCACACCCTCCACCTGGATCTCAGTTTCTAAATACTATTCGCCACTAAAACAAACTAGGGCTCCTTGGAGAAATAGCTGATTCCAGGACTGGGGCATGAGATAAACCTGGAACATCTCATCATGTCAGAAAGTAAGGAAGTGCTCACAGAATGATGGAGACATGTCGAAAGGGCAAAGAAACCAGCTTGAAGGGGCTCCCAGTGGCCAAAATGGGGACAATTTGAGCATCGAAATAAATGATTGTAATGTGTGATATCCACATAGTTTCAAAATATCTCCCCACAAAATACTTACTAACTATAAAGGGGAAAAGAATAACTTTAAAGTGAAGAAAGCTGGCTGTAGCGGCTGAATGGTGGCCCCCAAAAGATATGTCCATATCTTAATCCCAGAACATGTGAATGCGACCTTGCTTGGAAAGAGAGTCTTTGCTGATGTAACTGTGTTAAGGATCTTGGGATGAGGAGGTCATCCTGGATCAGTCAGATGGGCGCCAGATTCAATGCCAAGTGTTCTTGGAAGAGACACACAGAGGAGAAGACACAGAGAAGGCGATGTGAATATGGAGGCAGAGACTGAAGGAATGTGGCTGCAAGCCGCGGAATGCTCAACAGCCACCAGAAGCTGGAAGAGGCAAGGAACACATCCTCCCCTAAACCCCTCAGAGGGAGTGTGGCCCTGCCAACACCTTGGCGTTGACTTCTGGCCTCCAGAACTGTGGGAGAATAAATCTCTGTTGTTTTAAGCCACCGGTTTATGGTAATTTGTTATGTAGCACAGGAAACCAACACACTAGCAGACACCACCTGAAGCGAGCGATCAAGCGAACATCCTCAGTAATGGCACAAATCAAAATTATGCACCCGTTGATTGGATGCAGAGAGGGACACAGCATTGGTTCTGTGACATCCCTGCCAAAGAGGCATAACCTAAATCTAAATACGAGGGAATGTCAGACAAACCTAAATGAGGGACACTCCACAAAATAACTGGGCCGAGGAGTTAAGCTTGCGCTGCTTCGGTGGCCCAGGGTTTCACCTGTTTGGATCCCGGGTGCAGACATGGCACCGCTCATCAGGCCATGCTGAGGTGGTGTCCCACGTGCCACAACTAGAAGGACCCACAACTTAAAAAAAAAAAAACATCTATGTGCTGGGGGGACTTGGGGAGGAAAAGCAGGAAAAAAAAAAAGATTGGCAATAGTTGTTAGCTCAGGTGCCAATGTTTAAAAAAATTAAAAAAAAAAGTCAAGGTCATGAGAGTTAAGGAAAGATCAAGGAACTGTTCCAGATTGAAGGAGACTAAAGAGACATACAGTGAGTAATTCTGGACTGGACCCTTTTGCTATAAAGGATGCTATTGGAACAATTATCAAAATCTGAATGGGATCTGAGGATTAGACGGTATTAATATATCAATACTAACTTCCTAATTTCGATGGCTGTATTGTGATTATGTGGGAGACTGTCCTTGTTTGTAGGAAATATACACTACAGTATCGGGGGTGATGGGGCATTCTGTTGGCAATTTACTCGCAAATGGTTCTATGTAATGTACTTCCAACTTCTCTGTACATTTGTACTTGCTTCAAAATAAAATATCTATCAAAAAATGAGAGAAGAGCATACCAATCACACAAATGGTTGCACATATATATACATATATATATAGTGACAGACTGGAATACATAGACTGGCGGGAAATCCACAACAATGATAATAATTATATTAAAGAGGTAGGATTGCGTGTGACATTGCTCTTAAATCTTTTGAGATTAGTTCAATAAGTATGTGTTGAGGATGTGCTATATGTCAGGCATTGTGCCAGGTCCTAGGCATACTGAAAAAAGTGACAATGCTGGCCTGTGTCTGCAGGAGAGAGTATCACGGGGATATGTGCTGGATGGATGCTAAAACAGGGTGCTGCTAGAGCACAGGGAACACCTGACCCCAATGTGAGGGGAGGGCTGAGGAAGAAATGCCAGGAATGCGGTTCTCTTCTTTTTCTATAAGAATTAAAATAATGTTTCCAAAGCCTCCCCCAAAGATGTTGGGAGTCCCATCTGCACTGGGAGCCCTGAGGAGGGAGAGGAATGTGGAGAATTCAGAGTCTACAGAACATGGGTGGCTGGTAGGCTGAGCTTTAAAGCTCAGTCATGGGAGGGGAGGACATGATCTGAAACAGTATGGGGAGGGGTTGGAGTTAGACTCCAGGAAAACCTCCAGGTGGTGTGTGGAGGGACCTGATGGAGCCCTCAGAGAGGAAGAGAGGGGGCAGGGATCCAGGTTGCCCTCAGTGGTCTTTGTACACAGGCCCTGGAGGAGACCACAGAAGCTCTAGCCCAGGCCATGCCGAGCCCGGGCACAGTTGCTGTTATTTCAGCCTTACATCCTCATCTGGGCTGCTGGGCTAAGCAGGGCCCCTGGAGCCAGTCCCAATCTGTTTCCTTCTATTCTTTGACAGGAAACTCCTGGAGAGCCAGTCCCCACCCCCGCCCCGCCCCAGTGCTCCCTCTCTCTTCTCTACTATGGACAGAGCCTCCACGGAGAGAACGGCTGCCTGCCCACCACAGACCCAGCTGACATGAGGACTGTCGGAGCTACACAGCTGTGCTGGGTGATCCTTGGCGTCCTCCTACTCCAAGGTAAGAGGCACTTGCCACTCTCCTTCAGGAGTTCCTCTCCCACAGTTGGCAGTCCTGGGTATGCTGGCCCTCCTTCAGGTCACACACCACACACGCTCTCCCTCGGGCCAGCGCCCAAGGGAAATTCCAGAGCCTTTTGTGAAGAGCATCAGTTGGATTGGGAGGCACGAGTAAAACAGAGGTATGGTTAAATCCTTTTGTGGGGAAATGTCCAGGGTGAACTGGGGCCCCCATAGAGGGTGGCCACCTGAAGTGTGGGAAGTGACTCCTTTGGTGTGAGATTGAGGCCTGAAAGCTCCTTCCAGGGTGTTCTAGCACAAAACTGTCTGTACCTTGGGCTTTACAGGTGATCTTTTTTCCTCCTCCATGTGACGAACAACCACCTGGGAATTCCAAATATTTATTTTAAGCTCAAATCACAGCAAAAGGGACTCAGATTAGATACAAAGAACTATTTGCCAAAGAGGATATACACAATATCCTCACCCGGGGGCTAGATGAGATGACCTTCAAGGAGATGACTTGGAAACAACACTTCTCAGACAGGGCTCTGCCAGCTGATGAGTCGTGAAGCAGCTCATAAGGGATCCTCTAATTAGGGAGCAGTTGCTGGGAATTGTGAGAAATCCAGGAGATTCTGACTCACAAGGCAGCAACTTCCCTTTGGTCATCCCTTCCCCACCCCCACTTCACCTTCCACAGTCCTCCGCGGAAGATTCATGAGCCTGTGCTCAAAGCAGCAGAAGAGAGTCCAAGAGTGCTTGGATGAGGAGGGAGGATGGTGTGGGTGAGAAGGCCGGAACGCCAGACACTCTGCCTCCTGGAGAGGCCAGACATTTCTCTAAAAGCTCATGGGCTGGGGGTGAAAACTCTGATCGCCGCCATCCCCCCACGCCCTCCGGGGAGGACAGAGTCATACATTTGATCTGGGGCTGGGGGAACATGCTGTTGTGGAAACTGCAGAGGTGGCAGAGGGGGAAATTAAAAAGTGAGACTCATGAGGTGGCCTTTTCCCAGGCCTAGGCTTCTCCCAGGTTCCCTACCCACTGTCCGGTCCCAGGCAAGTGCCAGGGCTAGGAATACCCTGTGTAAACTCTTCCTAAGCCACGCTCACCCCTTGAGTTTCCTAGCCTCTCCTCCCGAGAGCTCAGAGCCCTCACTGTCTCCTTCATTTTAGTGCAGTGAGGACATTCGGGCTCACAAAGGGACTTGACTGTGGATACACAGAGTCAGGGCAGACTTGAGACTTGGAGGATTTAAGAGAATGGGGCAAAAATAAAGATGTCTAGCATTTACTGAGCATGGACTATTTGTCAGGCACTGTGTTAGTGCTTTATATGCAATATCCTTACATCACACATGGTACTAAAATCACTTGCATTTTAAAGAAGAGAAAACTGAGGCCCAGGTCAGGGAGTAAGTGATAGAAGTCAGGACTTGAACTCAAGCCTGTCAGACTCCAAAATCCATTATTCTAACTAAACTATGCTGCTGAGGAAAAGAGGTGGAGGGGGAGGAGAGAGAGGATGAAAGGGAAGGAAGCAGGTAGGGATTAAGGAGGGCAGACCAGGAAAACGAGAGACACCTGTGGCCAGTGTTCTTCAGGTATCTGCATGCCCCCTGGTCAGAGGCACCCTGGCCTGTACAAACAGATGCTCCCTAAGTCTCTCCTCTACCATCAAAGGAATCTACTGCTGACAAAATGTTCCTGTAGGAGGAAGGGGTGGGAGACAAAGAGAGAGCAGCTACGAGGACTTGAAGCTTCTGACTTTGGAACTCCTTCCAAGACATTAGTTTTGTTTCTAGATAAATGTGGGAAGGCAGTGCACTGGGCCCTCTCACTAAGAACTAAAGTTATAACCTTATAGAGCTTAGATGGTACCTTAGATGTGCTGGATCAATAATTGATAGATACGCCTATCTATCAGTATTTCAGGATGCGCCTTGGGTCGAAGGGGTTCTCCCAGGGTCATCCCCAGCTGGGAAGAGTTCTCTCTAGCTTTGGGCACCTACACGTTTTAACTCCTCTCTTGACCCTGATTCAACGGGGGAATGGGGCTATCAGAGATGGTGACCTGGAAAAACACCTCCCAGAGTTTGGGCAAGCTTGGGCTTGGAAACAATTAATTCCACACTATCCAAGCAATAGCCGCATGGAGGAAGGCAGTGGCTAAGGAAAATAAACAGACCAGCAGGCTGCCACAGGCTGGGCAGGCCCCTGGCCTCCAGCCACCTCTGTTCACCCAGCCCAGGGCTTGGTGCTTCCCTGATGAGAGGGGCTAGGAGAGCAGGAGGGCCAGGCCAGGGGCTGCAGTCCCAGCCTGAGTGGAATGAAGGGAACCCAGCTGGGCGGCTCCACTTCCCTATGTTGTTTTCCTTTCACATTGTTCACAGGTTTCAAGAATGATTTCATTGTGGAAAATGAGCAAACACAACCTGACCTTTCAGGTCCCACACACACAAGGGACACATATATGGGCACACAAGCATGCACTCATCTGCATAGTCTGCAGGCATACACAGGTACACACAAAACTAATGAGGGCTTCTGACTGGGGCCTCCTGGTAACTGACTCCTCTCTTTGGCCAACAACGACCATTTCTGAAATAGCCTCTGGCTGTGAGAGTAAATTGGTGGCTCCTTCTACAGCTTCCCTGCCTCCTGTATATACCTCAGAACTTATGTCCTGTGCAGGCCTCTATCTCCAGCAGGAGGAGGGCAGAGGGAGAGCACAGATGCCAACTCTAGTCCTTAACACCATCTCACTCACCACATCTTCCCACCCCCTTCCCTTGGGGCAGGAGCAGGATGGCCATATTCACAGGGAAAAGTGGATGGCTCCATGGTAGTGTAGCAAGAACATTAGGCTAGGGGCCAGCCCCATAGCCAAGTGGTTAAGTTCGCATGCTCTGCTTCAGCGGCCCAGGGTTTCGCTGGTTCGGATCCTGGGCGCAGACATGGCACCGCTCATCAAGCCATGCTGAGGCGGCGCCCCACATGCCACAACTAGCAGGACCTACAACTATGTACTGGGGGGCTTTGGGGAGAAGAAGGAAAAATAAAATCTTTAAAAAAAACCCCAAAAAACCCATATAGGCTAGAGACCTGCAATCTTGGGTCCTTGTCTAGATGTGACAGGTCACTGGCCCTCTGTCCTTAGGCATATCCCTAGTTTGAAATAAACTTCCCCTGACCTTGTGTCAGGTTGGTATGAAACCCATGCAGGATTGAAGAGACAGGAAAGGACTCTGGGACATGGAACCATGAGGTCGTGGTGACAGTGCTATTGAGTCACCGTGTCAGAGGAAGCACGCACCAGGAGCTGGAGCCACATCCTTTAGCCCTCTGCCAAGTGTGTCTGCCTTCCAGTATGGGAGACTTGGAAAACCTAAAGGCCTGGGTTCTTCTATGGGCCCTGTGCTGGGCAGGAGACTCACCAAGCTAGTCTACGTGTTTTGCTTTCTCTTGCAGGCCACAACGCACAGTCCACCACAACACAGGACTCTAGTCTGCGGGGTAAGACCAAACACACAGGGCCTACTCCAGCCTTTAGGCCTGGGAGCTTAGAAAGGGTGAGAGCAGCTCTAGGCCCGTTTTGCACTGATCTCAGGTGATTAGGGCTGGGGCCAGAGCTCTCAGAACATCCAAGGCTAAGCTCCTCTAGGGACTTTTTTCAGCTTGGCCCAGTCTAACATGCCTTGAAAGAGGAGAGAGACAAATGGTTGGGGATGGGGATTGGGTAGGGAGAAAGACCAGAAAAGACCAGCTATAGGGAAAAAGAGAGGGAGACAGAGCAATAGGAGGCAGCAGATCCTCAGCTTCAGACGGTCTGTTTCAGGAAATCTAAATCTGACCACAGAGCCAACTTCTCCCAAAACAGGTGAGTGAGTGTGGTTGCTGAGGGGCCAATCCCTGTCCCCTGCCCAGCCCTGCACACCTGCTTGGAGCTGAAGGTTCTCAGATGGGCAAGAGAGGGTGGTGTCACCAAACCTACCCCCCCTCCAACTCCCCTTCTGCCTCTGTCCTTGCAGGAGACAGCCCTTCCTCAGAGGCCAGCAGTCCAAGCCCTCCATCCAGCACTAGCACCCCAGGTACTCGGCCACTCAGACCACAGTACTGTCCAGGGAGGGCCCAATCAGGAAGCAGACACAGTTTCTGCTCCAAAGGAGACTACATACTAGTAGGGGAACAGACAAGTGAACAGGACCTCACATTAACAATTACAAAGCAGAGTGAGAAGAACTGTGATGCGCATGAGCAGAAGGTGCTGTGGGATCCCAGACCGATGTCAGCCACTTCAGACTTGAGGGTCAAGGAAGACGTGCCAAAGGGAGTGACCTGTGAAGCTGAGGCCTAATAAGCAGTTAACCAGACAAAAACTGTGGGTGGAGGGTGGTGGGAACTGCATATTTCAGGCAGAGGGAACTGCACAGGCAAAGGCCCAGAGGTGAAAGAAAGGATGGCTCCTTCTAGAATTGAAAGCAGTAAAGAAAAGGAGGATTTTGGAAGAAGAGCCTTCCCTGCATACATGCTGACTGAGGCTCTAAGCAAGCCCATGCATACTTCCTAATCCACAGCAGCCACAGAGAAGGCCTCACAAGTCTCCAAGGTAACCAGTAAACCAGTGACGCCAAAGTCAAGCCCCGTCAATGGTCACTCGCCGTCCTTGGTGGGCCTGACCTCGTCCCAGCCACAGAAGCACACATCAGTACCTGGTGAGTACCTGGGGCTGGAGGCGTGAATGCTGGGGTGTGTCTGGCTGGGTTCCTTCTTCCCCTCTTCAGGAGGCCCATGTCCTGCCCCACAATGAGGGGTCTCAAGGCCAGGATCCACATCAGTGGTCCCCTGGTTTGGGAGAGAATGAGAGAGGTTCCGTGGGGAGTAGAGACAAGAATTTGGGCCTGGTCACAATGAAGGTGAAAGGAGCCTGGACTCAGGACTGATAAAGGACTAGATGGGGTAGGGGTGGAGGTGGGGGGTGGGGGTGAGGGTGGGGAGGGCGGAGGCGGGGGCGGAGGACCCCAAATGATGGAAAGGGCTACTCAGGGCAAGTTGGCCTTCCCCCAACAGCACAGGAGAGAACTGGGGGTCGGGGGGATACCCTCCATTTCACCCTGCTGTTTCATGGCGCAGGTACAAGTGTCCCAAGCAGTGGCAGCAGCAGTGGCAGCACGACTGGAGGTATGTCATGTCTGCTCACAACGAAGAGCACCCTGACGCTTTCCCTCATCCTACCCCTTAGCTCTGGGATTTTTTACACTCCCAGACTTATTTGGGAGGAGACTGAGGATAAGGAAATGGAACAGCAATTAGGCCTGCAGTACAATGAGTTAAAGAGGGGAAGAGATGGGTAACCATACCACTTTTAAGAGGGCCAGAAACTTGTGCCCCTTAACTAGTAGGCTGGCCTGTTAGATCAGTGCCTGGGGACAAACATCTGGTGTCCTTCTTTCTTCCCACTTCAACTCTTGGCAAAGCAAGGATGACTCTGCCTTGGCCAGTCTGGCTCCCTATGTTTGCAACATAATCCCTTTCCTCTGGGCCCTAAGGGGTGGTGAGAAGAGCATAATGAAGGAAGCATCTCAAATTCTCTGGAGTCCTCTGGAACTAGTAACTTAAACAACCGGCAATACTATTTACGTGACCCCACATCACCCAATTCTGAGCTCCATCCTCATGGGATCTGGTCGGAGTGCCAGGGAGGAAGTCTTTTTTGTAGGGCATGAGCTCTCTCTTCAGCCTTTCACCTGGGGGAAGCAGGAAAGGAGCAAGGTCTCTCTGGTAGGCTGTTGGTCCCTTCACTGACACATCCATCTCCACTCCATTTTAGACATGTCTCAAAATATTACCCCCAAATCAGACAACACGAGCCTGAGGACAGGAGAAGACTCGACAATCCTGCCCAGCCCCACGTCAGAGACAGTACTTACTGTGGCTGCATTTGGTGAGAGGGAGGAGAAGGTGGGGTGTGGCAGGGGACCCCACCCTTGAACTGACTTAGACTCTGGATCTGGAAACACAAGTTCAAATCTCATCCATTTGTTCTAGGAGAGTTTGGCTGACGAAGAAGGCCCTGGTGGGAAGGAGCCTCCACTGGTCCTCCAGTCAGCTCTTCTGCTCTGCCGGGTTCCATTTTCTTATGGGAGGATGGGACAGGGCTGCAGAGCTCACTCTGGCCAGGGGCAGCAGGCTGAGAGCTCACAGATTCAGCAGAGAAGGGGAATTCACTTTGCTCCCAGAGTCTGTCTACACAGCACTTAGCTGAGAAGGGAATGTGAAATCCTGTTGCCTGCTGTTGTCCCCTCCTCAGCCTCCCCTTCACCCCATCCTTTTCCCTGTTCAGGTGTTATCAGCTTCATTGTCATCCTGGTGGTTGTGGTGATCGTCCTAGTCAGTGTGGTCAGTCTAAGGTTTAAGTGTCGGAAGAACAAGGAGTCTGAAGGTACATGCCCTGACCCTCAGGGCCCCCCATTGCCCCTCTTTGCTGGGGAACCCAGAGCTAGATTCTGGAACTGACACTCAGCCCAGAGTTGAGGGAAGGAACTAGATGAAAGTCCACTTAGGTGGGCTTTGAGGGATAGGGTGGGCTTCTGTTACAGCATGTGTCCCCCCATTTGGATTTTTACAGATCCCCAGAAACCTGGGACTTCAGGGCTTTCTGAAAGGTAAGACTGTCAGAGGCGTAAGGGAAGGATCATCTATCTGACCTCCCACTCCAAAAGGGAACGGAGACTTCCCACCTTCTCCACACACGCACACACCCACACACCCACACACACGCGCGCGCACACGCAGAATCCTGACAGCCTCCACTGAGGCCAGGGAGAGGGGTGGGTGGGACAGGGGTGGACCTGAAAGGAAACAATCAGGTGATGGAAAATGGACCGGGACTCTTCAGCCCCAGGACTAAGCCTCTATAACCCCTTCATGAAAAGTATAGGAATTCAGATTCTAATATACCCCTTAAATAAAAGGACACTTATTTAAGGAATCACTTATTGAATACCTTGTATGTACCAAGCACTGTGGTAGATATTTTGTAATATTACCTCAAATCCTTACAGCAGTTCTTCAAGGCAGATATTACTGCATTTTATACATTTAAAAAATTGAGACTTAAAGAGGTTGTAACTTGATCAAGATCACACAAGTAGTAGGTAGTAAAACTAAGTTAAATACAAGTCTTTTGGGCTTCAGAGCACACTCTCATTTCATCACAGTCCACCACTAAAATGTAGGGTTATCAAAACCAGGGTCTAAGTTTGAACCCCCATCATGGTTCCTTGACCCTCGCATCGCCCTCCTGCTCCTCCTCTCCATGACCCATGTTCCCTTCTACCCCTAGCTGCTCCACAGCCAATGGAGAGAAAGACAGCATCACCCTCATCTCCATGAAGAATATCAACATGAATAACAGCAAAGGATGCCCCTCAGCAGAGAAGGTGCAGTTTTCCTGGTTCCTTCCTCCCCTCTCCCACCTCCTTCTCCCTTTAGGCTCTAGTTCCTTAACCAGAAAGAAGATGCTTTCAAAGACTCAGGCTCTTCTCTGCTCTTCCCTACCCCACCACTCCCAAGAAGTTTACCCTTCCTTATTGTGTATTTATTTTGCAGGTTCTTTAAAAGCAACCTTGGGGTTCCCATGGGGCCGAGGATGATGCAGCTGCCATGACTGTAAGGAGGAATGTGATAGGATTGGCAGAAGCGATAAACTACATATAAATTATTTTATTGTTTTACATCTACTCTCAGATCTAAACGACACTCATCCCTCCAGATCTGGGAGCAAGCTACCAGTATGAGAGACTCTTTCCCATATGGACAACCATTCTAGAAACATGGCCTGCTCCTCCCACATTCTCAAAATCACAGGAAGGAGAGTCTACAGAACAATGGCAAGGAAAACGACAAAATGGACTGGTCTTTTCTACTTTGCATTAAAATTATTTTCTGGCCTGCAGTCTAATTTCTTTTAAAGTCTGTGCTCTCATGTGCTTTTTTGTTGTGGGTTTTTTGTGGGGTTTTTTGGTGAGGAAGATTGGCCCTGTGCTAACATCTGTTGCCAATCTTCCTCTTTTGTTTGAGGATGATTGCCACTGAGCTAACATCAGTGGCAATCCTCCTCTACTCTATGTGGGATGCCACCACAGTGTGGCTATGTCCTCGTTGTGATCTGAACTTGCAAACCCCAGGCCTCCTGCAAGCAGGGCATTCGAACTTGACCACTATGCCACTGGGAAGGTGCTCTCCCATGTGCATTTCTTAACAGCAGCTTTAGGGCCTCCTTTCCTAGGCAAGGCACGTATGCAAGTTTCTGCCCCTGTGGGGAGCTCTCTGAGAAACCTGGGAGGTGGAGAGAACCTTTTGTCAGGTCTGCCTCCTGTTCGTCGCCTGGTTTTTTAAGTGGGATAAGGTGACTGACTAACCACTCCAATAGAGGGGAGAGAAAAGGAGCTGTAAATAGTGACCAATCACCACCAGTAAAGAAGTTTTAAATCTGGAGCATGAGAACACGGGAGGCACAACGCATTCTGACTTGGAAACTCCAGTGGTGAGAGCTGGATTATATGAGGGCAAATGTGATCTGCTCGTCCCAGAGTAGACATGTCTCCTTTTGGTCCTAGCTATGGGGATAACTCTGGGAAGCTTAGGAGCAAGGATAGGTCTGTGACTTAATAAACTGAAAACCCACTCACTTTATCCCATACAGCTATTATCTTTGTGTCCTAGAAATTGAAATCACAAATACTACAAAGTCATTTAAAGAGAAGGAGGAAAAGAAAGCAGTTGTCTGTTTTCTTAGTAATCTCTACCATGACACTGGTTTGGATATGAATCTTGGTTGGGGAGAGTCAATGGGAGAGTCATCTGTGTACGTCTGCACAGTGTTTAACTTTATAAAGTTAAGTCAGCAATTTAGAACACAGGGAGAACACAATTACCCATTCTGAAGCAACAACATGCTATTTTCTTCCGGATTTAGACTCTGCAAAGTGATTTGAGAGGGAAAGCCTAGAACAAAAAGTTTCACTCTCCGTCTCATTGAAACTATTCAAGTGGACTGAAGAAACCTACAGATTTTCTGAAATGCTCTAGGGCAGGACCTGTAACCTGCTCATGTCTGTAGCTCCTATGTGGTACACTGTGCCCAGCATATCAGAGGTCATAAAAGCCGGCTCTCAAGTGCAGGAAATCTAGCCAGAAGGCTGGGCGCTGCCGCAGACTTGCAGCTCGACTCTAGCGAAATCAGCCCCCATCTCCGTGCCTATTTTCTTACTTTTAAAGTGAAGTGGCTGGACTACGTGACCTTCACTATCCTTTCTGGCTCTTATATTCCACACTTCTATAAACTCTAGATGTAGGGAAAAATGAACACAATCTTTTGAGTAGAGATCACTCTGGGTGGGGGCGAGAGACAAGTCCTGTGGCTAGTGTAGGTGACTTTGGGCAAGTCTGACATTCTCTGGACTTGGATTTCCCAGTGTATTCATGTGTATTAAGGGAAGGATGATCCCTACCTAGCCCTGTCAACCTCACAGGCTACTTGGTAGGTAAAATGGAATAGTCAATGTGGAGATACTTGGGAAGGAAAAGTACTAGTGGGCAACTGCAGCAGACAACGTGGAGCCCCCCGCCACGCCCCGCCCAAGTCTCACTTCAGGATCAAGACACTTGTTCCTTCAGCTGCTGGGAGTGTTGGCTGCTGAGGGCTCATAGCTAGTCGATGACTGGTTGATGGAGGTGGGGGTGAAGATGAAGACCTGAACCTGTTGCCTCAATTTCTCCCTCTGCTCCATCCTGCGTCCCTTACTCCTCACAGCTGTTGTTCCCAGGAACACTCGCCAATAAACCTTCAGCATGCACATCTCAGAGTCTCAGAGTCTATTTCCTGGAGTACCCAACCTACAACAGCAATACTACACACAGTGTTTAAAAAAAAAATCAGATACATTTTATTTAAGCCTTGCTGCAAAAAGCACATGACTTCCTAGCCAGTTCCAGTACAAAAATCCATCGCTGGGACAGAATTCTCCAGGTGACATAACAATGCAGAAGGACTGGATTCTGTTTGAATTGTTATTGTTATTCTGACTGCCATGGGCACTTAGTTCAGCTGCTTATCATACTGGACATATCATAATTAGGTCAAGGACATGGTTTCACTCCAGGTAACTCAGTTGACTTCTCCATTATAAGGCCACAAACTTCCTCCTGACTCTGGACAAAGTCCAGCAAATATGAGCTATTGTCATAGTGTATTTATTTGTGGGGGAGATAGGGTGAATTGGTATTAGTAGGAGATTGAAAGCTTTTTACCCTGAAAATGACACTGCAGTACCACATTAGCCATGTTGATTTTCCTATTGCTAAATAACTATCCTTTGGGAAGGGGTTGAGGATGAATTCACTTAATGCTGAATTCTGCTCTCTTGCAAACTGTATTAGAGAAGGTTCTGTTGGAGGATCCCACTATTTATGCAACTACAAGACCCCACCTCTGACAGGAAATCCGAGTGCAGCCTTCTGCAGCCCCTGCAGCTTCCCTGAGACCATATCTCTTCCTCCGTGTCTAGACAACAGGATGGTGGCCATTTACAAGGCAGCTTCCTCCTTATTCTAACACAGGACTACATGGCCCCAAGCAGGAACAGATGTGTGTTTGGGGTTGCTGTAGAGTGTCTTTCTCTCACTTCTTCCCCCATCCTACGGGAGGGCAAACAAACCAGCTCAGGCGCTTAGGCCTAGTCAGACAGATGGATCATTTCCGCAGTATCTTTCTTCCAGGGCTGGATGGGGCAGCCTCTCAATCATATAGGGCACTTGGCAAAACTCACCATCACCAGCAAAAATCCACTACAGTTCAACAAGTATTTCTAAAAGTAAGTAGAGAAGACTGATAGGAACCTGAGGCTGGCTCTAGGTAAAATGATTTAGCAGATGAAGAATCTCTGCAGGCCCCTTGGCCTAATTCTTGCACACAATTTCCCAAAGCCAGGCTAGTACTACTCAATTCTATTTGAATCTGCTAGAAAACATCATGTGGCTCTGCTCAGCAGCCTCCCCCTGGATGTGTGGATGTCCTTTCTTGCCTGTTTGAATTTCTTTCTACACCTACCACCTTCTCTTTGAGAACTGCCTTGGAGATCCCAATTTCTCTTCCCCTATTTCCTTCCCAGTTGCTCTCTCAGTCTTCATACTAGTTACTTTTCCCTGGTACCTCCATCCTGAACCCTTTGAGCCCACAGCTTCCTCTTTTACCAAACACAGAGATTGAATTTGACAGTGGGAATTATTTTTGTGGAGTGGCTGTGTGCTCAAGCAAAAACTAGCACAGATGTGTTCTAAGTGTTGAGGTTTGGAGTGTTAATCCTGGTGATACAGCCATAGAAAAATTCATCCAGAAGTGTTGAGGTGTAAATGAGCTGAAGGGTACATTTGAATGGCAATACCTGAGAAGGCTGCAATGCTGAACGGTTTTTTACTTATGTAGGAGTAAATGAGTTGTCTAGAAAAGAAGGGGGAAGTGAGGTTCCAGAAGATGATGGGAAAGGATGTTGAGGTACTATTGCAGGAGATCATAGCAACATTCTTGCTGGGCTTTAGGCTTAGCAAGAACAAGTTACAAAACGGGTGGCTGAGAAATATGTGATCTGCTGATTCTCATAAATTACTATACTAGATTGTGCTTTGGAATCAAAGGCTGGAAGGGAGTATCTTATCAAGCATGAAGGCAAGGGGCTTAAGAACCCTGGGCCCTTGCAGGAATGGAACGCCGTCTGCATAACTTGCTGATTGTTCCTAGGATACTTACTCCCTAAGAGAATGGCCTTGGGTAGGGCCGGGCTACGTTGAAGGGAGGAAGACTAGAACTGCCGAGCTTTGACCTACATATCCCTGCTGGCATGAGTTCCTGCTATGCTTGTGCTTCTTTGCCTGCAAATAAATACGTGGCGATCAGAGAGACCTCACCTCAGTCCTTGAGGCTAATGGTCCCTTGTCCCATTAAATAACATAGATTGTGTTGTGTCTATTATATAGACTGTGTTCTGTCTATTCATTCCGTCCGCCCCCTTAGCTGGCTGCCTAGCTGGTCTGGGCAGCAAGTGGCGCCCAACGTGGGGCTGTTCAAAAGCTCAACCAGGGACCTGAAGGAAGAATCGCCAAAGAGCGAAGAAAAAGAAAAAAGAAAAAAGTGGAGTTTCAGCGGTACGGAACCTGGAAGCAGGGTGAGGCCTCAAAAAGATTACCCGAGTCGGGTAAGTGCTTCCAGAAGTTTTAACAGGGTAAATGGGTAATTTTGAAAATACAGAACAATATCGCCCATACATCTGTTTACTCAGGAAATTGCTGAAGGCAGGTGGGGCTAAGGTTAAATTATTTGAATTATTACAGACTATAGAGAAGCATCGTACTTGGTTTCCTACTCTAGGTACATTAGATTTACAACCATGGGAAAAGGTGGGAATTGAATTAAAGAAAAAATATCAGAAGGGCATTCCGATGCCTGTGACTATATGGAACATTAGTCATTAATTCGTTCCGTACTAGAGCCCCTCCAATCTTATATCAAAATTTTTGGCATATGTTGTTTTAATATTACCAATCATACTTTATATTTGGATGATATTATTAAGGATTTACAAGATCAAATGCATAATATTAATTATTCCCCTGATCTATTCTCATGACTCCCTACAGGGTAAAACAATTATTTTAAGGATGCCCTTTTACTCATTATAATAGTTTGTCTTCTGTTCCTTGGATGTTGGTTGCGTATATGTTTAAAACAAGGGCTTTCAATTCACCTAGTGTCCTATGGATTGGTGGAAATGTCGGGGCCCATAACATATCATTTACCCCCCACCTTCCAGGGACACTGGGCCTGGGCCCCACACAAAGGAATGTGTCTGGGCTCAGGGCCAAAGATGGCCACTTTGGCCTTGACTCTAAGGCACGAATTACAAAAAATATGTCCTGCATCATGTTCCTTGTCTGGGCTGGCCACCCTGACTGGCAACTGACAGGACTTTAGAAACATCTCGTCCGTGGGAACAAAAAAGAAATAACTCAAAATATCCAAATGTCTAAAACCCTGAATCGAAACCCAGAGAAACCTTAGAATAAAAGGGAGATCGCATTGCCCAACTTTTAATCTTACCCTATATTACCATGGGAAACTCACAACAAATTAGAGGACAGCGAGGATTTGGCAGTACGGGACAAGCAGGGGTTTTCCTTACTGAAAAAATTTTAGAATCTTGGCCAACCTGCAAAATAAACATCAATGGTAAAGCATTTGATAGATTAGTTGATACCAGGGCAGATGTCTCTATCATCAGCTCTAAACATTGGCCTTATCATTGGCCTACCATTCCTCCCCTGATTTCAGTTATTGGCCTTGGGGAAGCACGGGGACTCGTAAAATTAAGATAAAGTTTTATAAAAATTGATACACTTAAACGGGCCAATTTCAATTCACGCAAACTGATGTATGTAATTGGAAAAGCCAGCTGCAACAACGGGGAGCCTGTTTTAATCTTTTGAGGCTTCTAAATAAAATTAGAAATGCTTTACTGCCTCTTTAAAAGAAAATAACTAATTAAACATGCCAACAACCAAAGCCAAATCCAAATCTGCTGCTTTTGTCTACTCTCTTACTGAGCTTCCCAGCAAACTGAGCTTCGATTCAACTCCCCCAAAATTCCTAATCTAAAATTGAACTCATAAAAATGAACAAACTGGGGCTGGCCCCGTGGCCGAGTGGTTAAGTTCGTGCGCTCCGCTGCAGGCGGCCCAGTGTTTCGTCGGTTTGAATCCTGGGCGCGGACATGGCACTGCTCGTCAGACCACGCTGAGGCAGCGTCCCACATGCCACAACTAGAGGAACCCACAACGAAGAATACACAACTATGTACCGGGGGGGCTTTGGGGAGAAAAAGGAAAAAATAAAATCTTAAAAAAAAAAAAAATAAGTTTGAATTTAAAAAAAAAAAAAAAGAACAAACTTTTGAGATAATTTGGAGATATAATTAACGAAAGGACATGATTATTTATTTTATTGCATTTAAAAACTATAAACATATTCCAAGAGGCTGTAGTCTGTTGTCCTCTGTATAGTCGCATCACCACCTGAGATTTGCACATCTAATTAGTATCTTAATTTACTTTATTGCCCAGAATAAAACAGCCCAGAAGAGTCTTTCATAGGCAAGCTGCCAATAAATTTCCCCAAAGACTTTTCTTTACTATGAAGTAAATATATATACCATAGAAAAATATCCTCCTGTTATTATTTGGGAAGTACAGTTTATAGAAAAACAATTCTATTAAGATATACCATGCACATAAATATATATTACACTTATTTATAAAGATAAGTTTTTAAAAAGCAGTGCTTTTACTTTTATAAGATTTATTAAAATTAATCCTGTAAACATATTTTCAATATTCATGATGTATAAAATTGCTGCAAAACAAAGTTTTGCAATGAAATGCAGATATCTCTTTACTTACAATTTTAGAATTATTAATGTGACATGAATATTTACAGAGTATTACAGTCAACAGAAATTATTTTAAAACTCATAATTTAAGATCCAAGATGAGTATCTATCAGGCAAGATATTTAATATTTTGTTAGAAAATAGGCTCTATTCGACATGAACAGACATTTCTCCAAAGAAGATATACTGATGGCCAATAGGCACATGAAAAGATGCTCATCATCACTGATCATCAGGGAAATGCAAATCAAAACTACACTAAGATATCACCTTACACCTGTTAGAATGACAAAAATATCTAAAACTAATAGTAACAAATGTTGGAGAGGTTGAGGAGAAAAAGGAACCCTCATACACTGCTGGTGGGAATGCAAATTGGTGCAGCCACTATGGAAAACAGTATGGAGATTCCTCAAAAAATTAAAAATAGAACGACCATATGATCCAGCCATCCCACTACTGGGTATTTATCCAAAGAGCCTGAAGTCAGCAATCCCAAAAGTCCTATGCACCCCAATGTTTATTGCAGCATTATTTACAATAGCCAAGACGTGGAAGCAACCTAAGTGCCCAGCAACAGATGAATGGATAGAGAAGATGTGGTACATATATACAATGGAATACTACTCAGCTGTAAAACAGAACAAAATCATTCCATTTGCAATAATATGGATGGACCTTGAGGGAATTATGTTAAGTGAAATAAGCCAGCGAGAGAAGGATAATCTGTGTATGACTCCACTCATATGAGGAATTTAAAAGTATGGACTAAGAACAGTTTAGTGGATACCAGGGGAAAGGTGGGGTGGGGGGTGGGCACAAAGGGTGAAGTGGTGCACCTACAACACGACTGACAAACATTAATGTACAACTGAAATTTCACAAGATTGTAACCTATCATTAACTCAATAAAAAAAATAGAAAATAGGCTCTATTCTTTCATTTAGACTGTTAATAAATAAAGAAGTTGATTACACAGAAATATAAACAGCAAATGTAAAGAATTCATTTATTTTGAGAAATAAAATATATCCACATATATTGGTGATCATCATTGACTATTAAATAATCAAGAGGACTTCACTAAAATTATAATTCATAAAAGAAGTGCCAATATAATCAAAATTAAGGCATTCATTTTTGTAAAAAACTCAAGTGGAGGTTCTAATATTGGACCCCCTGGGTTTAAGGACTGGGTCCACCAATTACTGGCCCTATATCTTTGAACAAGTTATGATCCTTTTGGGGACCTTACTTTTCTCATCTACAAGATATAAATGATAATATCTTTCTAACATTAATTTTTAATTTTATTCTTTTGATTTTCAGAACTAAATAAAACGGTAACATATAAAATACCTGGACTATGTTAGCGATTACCATTTTTATTATTCCAGTTTTTCTTAAGATATTTAACAAAATAATCAAAGAACTTTTTCTAAATTTTTATTTTTGACTGGAGTATTCTTTATCATGATGATTATCACTTTCCCTGTTTATTATAACAAAAATAATAATACTCAAAGACTATGAATAATTGGTTCACCAACTTATTTATTAATTCAACAAATACTTATTAAATACACATTATATATTATATCACACTTATGTTGCTAAAGCTATAGACCCCATAAGGGCAAAATATCCACATACATATATCATTCATTATATGGATGACATCCTTTATACAGCCCCAGATACTAATTTATTATCTACTGTCTTCCAAAAATTACAACTTCATTTGAAACATGCGGGCCTAAAAGCCCCAGAAAAGATTCAATTCACTGAACCTTATCTCTATGTAGGCATAATAATAAAAAAAACCACTATCAAACCACAAAAGCTTCAAATTCAAAGGGACTCAATCACTACTTTAAATGATTTACAAACATTGCTTGGTGACATTAACTTGCTAAGGCCAAAATGAGGAATACCTACATATGCTTTATCACATTTATTCTCTCTTCTGAGAGGAAATTCTGATTTAAATAGCCCTAGAAGCTTGACCAAAGAAACAAATCAAGAACTGAAACTATTTGAACGATGTATTCAAACTGCTCAAACGCATAGAATCAATCTTCATATTCCAGTTTCATTGTATATTATTTCTACACCCCATTCACCAATGGGAATTCTAATGCAACGAAATGATTTAATAGAATGGCTATTTTTACCTAATAATATGTCTAAATCTATTACCCCTTATTTAGATCTTCCTGCTGAAATAAGTTGAGGACGAGAAAGAACTAAACAACTTTCTGGAAATGACTTGGATACTATTTGCTTGATGCTATCTCACAAAGAAATATCACAATATTTTCAAAATCATATAAAATAGCAATTGGATTTTGCTGATTATGTGGGAAAGATGGATAATCATTTTCCCAAAATATCTATATTACAATTTTTACAAAGGACTCAATGGGTCATTCCAAAAATCACTAAATTAACTCCTATATCCGAGGCCACCATTATATTTACAGATGGCTCTAGTAATCATAAGGCCGGTTACACTGGAGCATATGCCTATGTAATAGACACTCCTAGATTATCAGCTCAGCAGGCTGAATTAAAAGCAATCACTCATACTTTACAGAATATCCAAGTACCTATTAATATTTTCTCTGATTCCCAATATGCTATTCAAATAACACGTTTAATTAAGATGACACTTATCAGCAAACTCTTTCTGATTCTTTATATACTCTTTTCAATGATCTACAAACCACCATTTGTAACCGACACCACATTTTTTATATAACCCCTACCAGAGCCCATGCTTCTCTTCCAGGGCCTCTTGCAGAGGGAAATGCCCGAACAGATACAGTACTATCCCAAATTTTTTCTGACGCTCAACATTTTCATGCTCTGACTCATTATAATGTTAAAGGCTTGAAGCTGCAATATGATTTGACATGGGCTCAAGCTAATCAAATTATCTGAATTTATGCCACTTGTCAAGAAGTAAACATAATCCCTGAAACTCATACAGGAGTTAATCCTAGAGGTTTAAAACCTAATGACCTCTGGCAAATGGATATTACTCATATTTCCTCCTTTGGGAAGATGTCATTTGTACACGTTTGTATTGATACTTTTTCTCATTATATTTGGGCAACTGCCACTACAGGAGAAACTGCGAGACATGTGATTATGCACGTTCGTAGCTGCATGACAGTAATGGGCAGACCTAAAACCATAAAGACAGACAACGATCCAGCCTATACCAACATCTCTCTTGCTAAATTCTTCACAGATTGGAGAATCCGCCATTCTACCGGCATCCCACACAATCCTCAGGGACAGGCCATTATTGAGTGAGCAAATTGGACTCTGAAGGCCATGTTACAAAAACAAAAAGGGGGAGATGCCACTATCTCCCCTCCACAAAAAATTTATAAAGCATTATTCACTTTGAATTTTTTACAACCATATGAGGAAGGGACCCCAGCAGAAAAGCATTATGCACAAGAGCAGAAAAATAAACCACCTATTTGGTGGTTCGATCCTGGGAGTAATACATGGAATAGGGGGTCACTAATAACATGGGGACGAGGTTTTGCTTGTGTTTCTCCAGGAGATTTAGAAAAACCAACCTGGATTCCTTCTAGACATCTTAAGCCATATCATAAACACCCCGCCAAGAAAACGCCAATTCGCGTGGGACGTCGAACCACCGGTGATGAGTTTTCAGGGTCTAAGCTTGAAGACTACCAAAATCACATTCCCACTGCCACAGACGCATCGTGCATCGATCCCAACCTGGGGACAAATAAAGAAACTAACTCAACAAGCAGAGAAGGTGTTAGAACAGGAGAAGAAACCTGTCACTCCAAATAATTTAGCTCTGACAATGTTTGCCCCAGTGTGGGTGGCCGTAAGTATACCCGGGGCCATAGCTCAGCCGAATAACAGTACTTATACATATTGGGCTTATATATATTCCTAACCCACCATTGATCAGAGTAGTGAACTGGGGAGAAAATTCTATCCCTGTATATATTAATGACTCATCCTGGGTCTTGGGGCCCGAGGATGTCCGTCTACCTATATTTGAAAAGGAAGAAGGTACCCCATATGACATAAGTGATTTTGGTTTGGACCCTTGGCCTACTTGTGTAGGAAGGGGAATAGGCTGTTTAAATTTTACTACACAGGCTTGGCTATCTACTTACATGCTCAATAGAAATCATAGCCAAGTGCAATTATATATGTTATCAGGCTATAGTTTCCATTATTCTATTACCTCCCAAAACAATCTTACAGCTCCAAATCGTCCGCTGTGTGCTAGTCGAAGACTATGGGTGGATAAAATTGATCGAATACATTGGGATGTTTGTAGCGGGATGGAGGGGGTAGTTTTGATTAATGGTTCCTATGGAACAGTATGGGACTGGTCCCCCAAGGGGTATGCAGTCTCAAATTGCTCCCATATAGACTCCGCCTACAAACCCTACAAAAAGTTAAGATGGCAAATTTCAAGATATAAGCACACTACTAATACTACACATAGTGAATATCCTATTTTATGGCACGCAGAAGGACTTTCTCCTCCACAACCTCAATTTAATATGGATAAACCACAGACTGACTTATGGAAATCAGCCTTCAGCTTAAGGCAATCCAGAATTTGGGATGGAAGCTATGAGAACACAAAATTATCTTTCAACACATCCACTGACGGGACTTTTTATATTAAAGCCTGTGTCCGAGATCCGTGTTTTGGCCATAGGTACGATATCTATTAATGAAACAGCTAAAACTGTGAATTGTTAGGATTATAAATTACACACTTGTCTCAATAGCTCCTTATTTAATGATTCTCATTCATATATGTTATTGAGGCGATGTTTGGGCATTAGGCTTCCAGTAAAACAAAATAGGCCATGGGAAGCTTCTCCTGATACACACGCCTTATTACAAATAATTCAGAATATCTTAAAAAGATCAAAAAGAGTCATTGGATTATTAATTGCTGCTATATTAGGTAATATAGCAATAGCATCTACTGCTGCCATTACTGGGGTAGCACTACATCAAACAATTCAAACACTACCTTTGTTCAACAATGGCATAAAAATGCCTGTGAAGCATGGACCAGTCAGACACGAATTGACCAGGGAATTAATGAACAATTAGTGGATCTGGAAAATGCTGCATTAATATTAGGAGATGAAATGCATAACTTAAAAAAGCTAGTCAGACTGCAATGTGATTGGAATAATCCTGAATTCTGTATTACACCACATCCTTATGATAGTAGTGAGGATGCCTGGAGTACTATAAGCTGGCATTTAAAGGGCCACCTCAAAGACAATCATACATTGGATACATATTTATTGCAAGCTAAAGTAGAACATATGCAAGATGCTAAATTATCATTATTACCTGAATCTGAATTATTTGATGGTATACATACCAGCTTATCAAAAATATTTCCTACTGATTGGATAAAAACCATTGACAGCAGCCTTATTAGAACTATTATATCAGGGTGCATATTTCTCATTGTTTTCTGCTTAGTCCTCAGATGCACAAGAGAAATCTTCCGAAAACTGAGTAAGAGAGAAGCTGCCCAGACCACCTACCTCCTTTTACAAAAACAAAAAGGGGGAGATGTTGCAGGAGATCATAGCAACATTCTTGCTAGGCTTTAAGCTAGGCTTTATAGACTGTGTTCTGTCTATTCATTCCGTCCACCCTTTTAGCTGGCTGCCTAGCTGGTCTTGGCAGCAAGGTACCAGACATTTCCAAGAGGCCCCAGCTTCCCAAATCTTGCCCAGCATTCTTGAACCTGGACTCTACTCCTAAGCAGTCCCATAATTCATAGTACCCCTTCTCAATCCAATTATGCCCTACAATGTTCTAGCACCCCCACTCTCAACCAGATACCTCTAACTTCCTGGTACTCTGACATCTCTGAGTACCTCCAGACCTTAGCTGTATGCCCCTAGTCTCCAGGGCACACCCAACTTTCCCTGTCCATCTTTGAAAGCAGTCTGTCTAGCCTCCCCAAACCAAATAAACTTCTTATATTCAACCATCTGTTGGATGTCCCTTGTCAGGTTCCTTGTCTGCAGAGCACAAGTGGCTTCTTCAGGACCCAGCCTTCTGTGAGCACACTGATGCTCATATATCTTAGGGCCATGACTGCAGGGAAAGGATGGAACTGCATGCCACTGGAGGCTTTTACCCTTTCAGTTTATGTTCAGGGCTGTACATCTCCCCATCCTACCCCAACTGCCTAAGTAGCTGCTGGTTGATATAATAATGGACATAACTGATTTGGACTTCCTGGATAAGACATGACCGAATTCCTGGTAATTTTCACTTGGGGATGATCATTTTTCACTTTTGCAGATCTGACCTTCAGCCATCCCAACTCACCTGCAGGCACGAGTCAGTAAAGACACTGTATACCGACCCATCTATGAAGAAGTGCTTTTATTCTTTGCTAAGCTCCATGCATACCCAAGTGGGGAAAAGCAAGAATATTTCTTCATTTCCTTTTTACTAATCTCCTAGGGCCAGGTATCTCAGAAAAGAAGGGAAGGGGCCAAGGCAACGAGTGGGGAGGGAGGGAAAAGTCTCAGAGGGTCCTGTAGTAGGATGGAATGGATGAAGGATAAGTAACAGCAAAGACAGGGGCCCTAATGCCAGCTCCATTACCTGCCCTTGTCTTCTTTCTCTACTCCCCTCCCCCAGCAGTCCCTCTAATGACAGTGTGCCAAAGGAGCTGGGGGAGAAGGGGCATACCCAGATTGCCCCCTAACTACATAAATCCACCTCACTTTTCTATTTTCTTAGCTCTTAAGTTCCCAGGATTGGGTTCTGCATCCCCAAAATCTGTCTCTGAATCTCCGGGACCTAGCATACACTTTGCACAGGACAGGCATTGGCGTATATTTAAAAAGAACATCCCTGAGGAGACAATAGTCACACTGTCACTCTCTAGCCCATAGTTTGCAAAGCCTTTCCCAGGAAGGATCTCATCACGCCTCCTGGAATGTCCCCAGTGTTAGGCGGGGCCGAAGTCACTATCCCCATTCTACAAATGAGAAAAAGCGCGGCACATATTTGCCAGTTTCTTGCTGTGAGCCACTACCCGCGCAGCGGTCAAGTAGCAGCCGAGTCCCACAGGCCTCGCTTCCACAGGTCTTCCCCCTCTGCACCGCTGTATCTCCGAAGGCCCCTCGCGCGAAGCCTGCCGGGAGTTGTAGTCCAATGTCTTGCGGCTCCTACGGGTTGGACTACAGTGACCAGCATGCCCTGCGTTTCTTGCCCCCTTCCCTTTCAGCCTCCATCGTTCGGGAGGCTCTGCAGACCAGCTGATTGGGAACCGATATGGCAGCGACTCTGGGCAGCGGGGAGCGCTGGACAGAAGGTACCAGGTCCTGGCCGGAGGGTGGGACAGGGCAGGGTCTGGGAGAGATCAGGGATGGGGCTCCTGAAAGCGCCTAAGGGCTGAGATCCTGGACCTGAGGTGAAGGATAGAGGCCTGTGAGAAGATGCTGAGCCTGAGTAGGGTTCCGGATGAGGTAGGGACTGCCCAGGGCAGGAGCCAGGATCCGGAAACCAGGAGCGCGGGCTCAAGCTGAGGACCGGCCTGGAGCCCAGAGTCACTGGTGACGACTTGCTGCCTCCGGCCCCCCATCCCGCCCCGCCCGTGCCCCGCCCGGGGCCTGGGGCGGTCAGGCTCCACCCGCGCCAGGGTGGCCCAGGGGTTAGCGGGGTGATGCGGTCTCTCACACCTTGCTTACCTGGCCTTTATCCTCATCGCCAAAATGGGCGGCGTGACCCTCGGTCTCGGTTTGGTCTTGTCCCTGAAGCCCGCATCAGGACCTATAAGCCGGCCTTTTCCATTCTACAGTCAGGCAAACAGTATTGATCCAATATCTCTTACTTACCCTGCGTTATGCTGGTCCTGCAGCGAGGATTTGACAGAGGTGGGCCCCTGAGCTCGCAGAATTCAGTCCAGTGAGGGAGTTTGACAGGTAAACAGCAAATTACAAAACAGGGCCAATAATCCTGGGCTGCACAGCAAGATCATAGATTTGGGGAGCATATTGACAAAGGCACCCAACACAGCCTGCTTGTCAGAGGAGGCCCCATGGAGAAAGTGTTACATATGTTGACATGCAGGATGTGTTGGAGTTAGCCAGGTGGACTTAGAGGAAGAGTGTTGCAGGCAGAGGGAACAGCATATGCAAAGGCACAGAGAAAAGAGAAGGCATTGCTGATCTAAAAGGAGTTTGGTGTGGCTAGAGCATTGACTACAAAGGTGCATGTGGCGAGAGATGAGGCTGGAGAGGCAGGTTGAGCCCATGATAAGAAATCTGGACAAGGAGGAGTGGATAGTCAGTAAGAGATGTTAATCAGGAGAAGGATGTTTTTAAAGCCTTTCCCAGATCCTCCAGACAGGACGTGAGTACTCTGCCTTCTTTGACTGGATTGCTATGGCCCACTTTACATTCTGCAGGCATTATCATTAATTAAATCCTCTCCCTTTAAACTATAACCTCTTTATAGTCAGGAATAGGTCTTACCTTTAAATCTCCTTGATTTATCTATCCAAGTATCTTGTATATATTACTTCCATAACTGTTAGTTTAAAAGAATTCAACTCATCTCTACTTTAAATCTTAGTGGCAGGAGGCATTGCAAGCAAAAATATTATTTCATGAGCATTGTCACTTCTGACCATGGACCATAGAGAAATAGGCTTCCCCTTGTGCTGCACTAAAGGCAAGGTATTGGGCAGATATCTCTGGAGCCCCTTCAGTGGCTCTGGGTGACTTTCTATTTGCTGACTGACCACTGTAGGTACAGTGGACATTATTATGCTTCACGTTTCTGGCATTATAAGTTTTTCAAGGTTGCCTCTCTATTTTATGTATCGTTTTCTCAAGGAAGATGTTTGTTCAGCTTTGTATGGATGCTTAAAAGTCAGTGTTACATTGTTAGCTGGCCCGCATACTGACCTACTCATGCCTCCATGCAGCCGCCCAGATAGCTAAGGCAGGTAGCAAAGTTGATTTGCAGGTCAGACTGAGGCCTAATGGAAGAGCTATTGCCTTGCAGCTTACATTGATGCAATTAGAAGAAACAAGTACCCAGAAGACAGACCTCCTGAAAGTCATCATCCTTGTGGTTGCTGTAACTGCATGAAGGCACAAAAGGAAAAGAAGTCTGAGAATGAGTGGAATCAGACCCGGCAGGGTGAGGGGAGCACCACTTATACTGAGGAGCAGCTGCTTGGAGTACAAAGGTGAGCCTGTGGTGGGATTAAATGAGCGATTTGATGTGGAGTGCCTGGCACAGACAATGTGCTATGTAAGTATTGACTGCTATTATTATCATTATTATTATTATTATTATTGAAGCATAATAGCTTCTTGGCCTCAGAGGCAAGACTAGGTGGAAGTGGAGTATAAGGGGTAATCTAAGGTAACTGCTATGCTTCCACTGTAAGAGAGGCAGAGAAAACCAGCTAGACATAACCGAGAACTTTACAACATTCTAGCCAACAGCAGCAGAATACACATTTTTCTCAAGTATACATGGAACATTCTCCAGAATAAGACTATATATTAGGTCATAAAATAAACCTCAATAAATTTAAAAGGATTAAAATCATACAGTGTATGTTTTCTTAAATCAACAACAGAAGAAAATTTGGGAAATTCACAAATATGTTAAAACTAAACAACATGTTTCTAAATAACAAGTCACAGAAGAAATCAGAAGGAAAATTAGACACTACTTTCAGATGAATGAAAATGAAAACACAACATACCAAAGCATATGAGAAACAGCTAAAGCAATACATAGAAAGAAATATGTAGCTATAAATGTTTATATTAAAAAAAGAAATCTCAAATCAATAACCTAATCTTCTAGGAAAAGAAGAGCAAACTAAATCCAAGCAAGCAGAATCAAGGAAATAATACAGCATAGAAATAAATGAAATAGCGGCTAGAAAAACAATAGAGAAAATCAACAAAACCAGAAGTTGGTTTCTTGAAAATATCAACAAAATGGACATATCAAGAAATCATTGCCTACTTGCAGGAATATAGAAAAAATAAAATATTAGATGTAAAAATACTTTGAAAGGCATTAAGTTCTCAGTGGGAGGAGGACATTGTTAATGAATCGAATGTTTCATTAATGTGTTCACCAATTTTCTTTTAGGTTTGTTTTGGGGCTCACAGATTGGAGGGAGGATTGGTGTACTACTTTGCAGTTAATTGTACAAAAGGGGCCTTTGTAGACATACATGTTTCTAATGTGTGTTTTTAGGATCAAGAAATGCAGAAATTACTATGAAATTCTGGGAGTTTCGCGAAATGCCAGTGATGAGGAGCTTAAGAAAGCTTACCGAAAACTTGCCCTGAAATTTCACCCCGACAAGAACTGTGCTCCTGGAGCAACAGATGCCTTCAAAGGTCTGATGCTGAACTAATGCTTCATTCTGCCCTTCTTGTGATGTTTGGTCACAGCAAGTTGTTTTCAGTCTCCCCTGTAACTGTTTTCAGATTATGAGACTGACATGCTGCCAACTGCGTCAAGAGGGCAGCCTATGTAATTGTTTTGTAGGGCTACACGCATCGATTTTTTTCCTGCCACATCTCTTGAATAGTGATTACCAGCATAGCTCCCTCCTATCTTCATTCACGTACCTTAATTTCTTTTGGAAAAAATGTTTGGTTTCTCTATAATACCTTTTGGAATGATTCATTCATTGATTCAGCAAATATTTATTGAAGATCCATGTGCCAAGTGCCATGGTGAATAAAACAGACATGTTTCCTCTTGTGGAACTTATAGGCTGGTGGCTGCTTGCAAATAGGGGACTAGACAGCATTCCCAAACTTCTTTGACCATGATACTCTTTGTTCATGAAACCTATGTTTGTATGAAAAAGCTGTGTATAAAGAGCATAAATTATAGTTATAGATCAATTCTTTTTTTTCCATTGGTTTCCATCATACTTTCAGAAATGTTTTCTTTTTGTGTGTGTGAGGAAGACTGGCCCTGAGCTAACATTGGTTGTCAATCTTTTTCTTTGTGCTTGAGGAAGATTGTTGCTTAGCTAACATCTGTGCCAATCTTCCTCTACTTTATATGTGGGACGCCTACCACAGCATGGCTTGCCAAGTGTTGCCTATGTCCGCACCCTGGATCCGACCCAGTGAACCCTGGGCCGCTGAAGCAGAACGTGTGAACTTAACTGCTGTGCCACCGGGCTGGCCCTTGTATTTTTAAAAAAATATATTTTGGACCCAACACACAAGTAAAAACTTACTTACGAGCTTTACCTCCTGAAGTCATTGATTTGGGTAAGGATTATCAATGGATGCTAAAACCACTGGACGGTAGGTTGTTGTTGACCAGGATGTTCACATGATGTCAAAGTATCACCCCACAGAACACTCACTGATTACAAAGGGGAACCATTCTTTTATAATGGAGATATCTAGCTGTCACCCCTTTAACCAAATGATCCAACTTATCATCACCAATACTGGAACAACCCAACATTATATGGTGTAGCACCTAAGTGATATTCTTACCACAATGTTTGACCTTTGTGAGGTCAAACATTCAAATATGGCCCAATGAGGAAACAATCAAAATATGGCCCACTCTTCAAAAAATTCAATGTAATGAAAAACAAAAAAAGGTGAGGGAGACTGTTCTAGATTAAAAGAAACTAAAGAGATGTAAACCCAAATGCAATATGTGACCTTTGCATGGATTCACTGAGTGATGGTGAATTGATGTTAAGTTTCTTAGCTGTAATAATGGTATTATGATCATGTAGGAGAATGTCCGTCTTCTTAGGATATATATGCTGAAATATTTAGGGGCAAAGTGTTATAATACCCGGGGCTTACTTTCAAATGTTCAGCAAAAGAAATGTGTACATATTATATGTACTTATGTATGTATAGAGAGTTGAGGGAAGCAATGTGGCAAAATGCTAACAATTGATAAATCAAGGTAAAGGGTATACATGTGTTTATTATACTATTTTTTTCAACTTTTCTGTAGATTTGAAATTTTTCAAAAAAAAAAGTAAAAACCAATAGATCTGAGAAATTTTTAAAAGTGAACATTTACCTCAGAGGACAGTCTACCCTTGTTGATGTGGCATGGAGAATCTAGTTCTCCCCACAACTTCTACAAGGAAACAGATAACCCACGTTCTCTTTACACCTTCCTGTACAGTTTTTACAGACTAATGCCATTTCTTTGAGAAATATGCCAAATTTCAAGGAATGTGAATGTCTAAGCAACTCTGTTTAGGTTTTTCTGCTTAGCAGTTTTATTGCTGTAAACATTTAATACAATTCACCAGCTAGAAGAATCATAAGAAAATGCTCTTGCCAACTGTGTTTCTGATAGTGCTGACTGAATTAGAAGTAGGGAGTAGGGATGTCTTAAAATATTTTTTTCAAGGTTTCTTTGATTGGTGGTACTAATTGTATGTTTAAATGAAATTGGACAAAGTTTGCACATTTGTGCCTAGGGAAGAAAGGTGATGGTAAGCATATGTAATCTATTCCGTCTTTGATCCCTCACTGAGACATTGGAGATAGATTTCGAAATTTATGAAGACCATTTTCTAAAGGAAGCTGAAACAAGACTGTGATAAGTAAGGACTTTGCTTTTAGCCAAGCAGAAGGATTTTTTACTGATTATTCTATTCAGGAGATTGTTTCTGACTTCAAGTTAAAACCACTACTTATGTATGAACCATTTCCAACCATAAACTATTGCTCTCAAGTGAAATAAGAACACTTTTTTTTCTTTTCTTTCTTTCTTTCTTTTTTTTTTTTTTTTTTTGCTGGGGAAGATTTGCCTTCAGCTAACATCTGTTGCCAATCTTCCCTCTTTTTTTGGGGGGGGGGGAAGATTAGCCCTGAGCCAACTACTGCCAATCCTCCTCTTTTTGCTGAGGAAGACTGGCCCTGAGCTAACATCCATGCCCATCTTCTTCTACTTTATACATGGGACGCCTACCACAGCATGGCTTTTGCTAAGCAGTGCCATGTCTGCACCCGGGATCCAAACCGGCGAACCCCGGGCCGCCGAGAAGCGGAATGTGCGAACTTAACTGCTGTGCCACCGGGCCAGCCCATTATCTTCCTCTTTTTGCTTGAGGAAGATTTGCCTTGAGCTAACACCTGTGGCAGTCTTCCTCTATTTTGTATGTGGGTCGCTGCCACAGCATGACCATGGAGAAGTAGTGTAGGTCCATGCCTGGGAACTGAACCCAGGCCACCAAAGCAGAGCACACTGAACTTAACCACTAAGCCATGGGGCCAGCCCCAAGAACACATTGTTGATGAATGAGCACAGGTGTTCTTAGTTCATCTTGAATCCAGTGGTGTTTCTGGCTTGTCAAACTAGATCATGGAAAATTTCAAGGGCAGGTGGTTGGGTAAACTTTCTAGGCCCAAGCACCTCTCCTTGGGCCCCTGTGAAGTTACCCAGCATTGATGAACTGAGGGCTCTTCATTGCTGCTACTCTGATCACCCTCAGCTACAGCAAAGACTGTGTACTCAGGTGCTTTTTGGTTTGGGTTGCAGCAATAGGAAATGCCTTTGCAGTCCTGAGCAATCCTGATAAGAGACTCCGCTATGATGAATATGGAGATGAACAGGTGACTTTCACTGCCCCTCGAGCCAGACCTCATAGTTATTACAGAGACTTCGAAGCTGACATCACTCCAGAAGAGCTATTCAACGTCTTCTTTGGAGGACATTTTCCTACAGGTTAGTATCCCAAAATTATTGTTTAAAAATTTTTAACAAGATCCTGTTTGAGGATCTGAATAGAGGGACCATGGTATGGTGGAAACAGCAAGAATTTGGAATCAGATGAGCTGAGGTTTGAGGCAAGTCTTCAGCCTCCAGCTGGGCATGATTTTGACCAAATCACTTAGTATTTCTGATCCCGTTTCCTCACCCGAAGAATGGGGCTGATAATACCTACCTCACAGGGCTGCTATGAGGATTGGATATTTTTAAGTACTTTATAAATAAATAGCAGAATGCCTATTATTATCATTATTGCAAAATAGCAGTTTTATAAAGATAAAAGTTAGGAAAGTATCCCCAGAGAGTTGGAAGTTGGGATAATTAAATTCCCAGGAAGTAAACTGAATTTTATGAGTTACTAATAAAGATACTAGTGACGTAATCGGATATTGGGCAAGGAAGCAGCATGAGCCTGTCAGACAGAATTCATGGCTCAAATGCTCCTTTACCGGCCTTTTAGGGTTCTCTCACTCACTAGTTACAAAAGACTATTTAAATAAAGGCAGGAGAGCTAAGCACATTGCATTTCCATCTGGTTCACTTGGCTTACCTACTGTCTTATTTTCCTACTTGGTAAAATGGGATAATTCTCTACCCTCAGAGAATCTATTCGGGAGCAAGGACCTTGGAAAAGGCAAGGAAGGAGTGTTTGCTATCTCATACTAAGTATTTGCTTTTCTTTCTTTTCCAGGAAATATTCATATGTTTTCAAACGTGACAGATGACACCCACTATTACCACCGGCGGCACCGACACGAGAGGATGCAGACACAGAAGGAAGAGGAGGAAGATAAACCTCAGGTACCCAGGGAGGACAGGAGAACTGCTGCTCATAAACACTCGTACTGAGCTGACCTATGTGGCGTATGATCAGGTTTTAGAAGTTCAACTTGAGATATGTTGCTAAAATGTGCTTTAGGAAAACAGAGGCTGGTAAGAAGAGCTGGATAATTGACCCAAATAGGCCAGAATGGTACCCCCTTCCCCACCCATTCTTTCGTTGCTCTCAGGGGCTTCCAGTTCCTTTGTGGGGCTGTCTTGACCAAGGTTTTCTTGACTGCAGAAAATAGGAACTCCTTTGAAAATATTCAGAACTAACAGGGGTTTAAGGGATCAAGGGAGTCTCACGAAGCTTAAGGGCAGGAAGCACAACTGGGTCTCATGACAGATGGGAACCAGGAACTGGGGTGCTGTCAGGTACCCATGCAGTTGTGCTCTCCATGACTCCTTGGGGCCAGATTGTCTCCAATTTTCCTGCCTCTCTGCGTCTGCTTCATTCGTTCTAAGCAGCCTGGCTTGTCCTACTTCCCCTTGCAAATGGCAAGTCCTTAGTGCCTAAGAGTATGTATCCTTTCTTCAAGTGACTGCCTAGCAGTGAACGGTGATGAATCTCAATCCCAAATTCCTAAGAGGGAGCATGTGATTATCCCTGCTAGGGTTAGATGTCCCCTGGTCCATTCAGCTGTGGCCAAGGAAACAGAGTTGCATAATATTAACCTGGCCCAGTAAGAGCCACAGTCTGGGCAGACTCACCCACAGATGTCTGCTTCACTGGTCTTAGAAAAGGAGGCTGCAGGAGAATTACTGGGTGTCAGCCCAGGTTGTGGGTGGGCCTCCTTCAGCCTTCACAGCAGAGAGAACAAGAATTGTTTGGTACCTCTCACCGGAAAGTACAGCCTTCCCAGAAAAACCTTGGGCTTTGTGCAATGAATTGGTAATTCGTATTTTCTTTGGGGAAACTATCCTATTTTCAATAAGTTTTATACTGATGAAGAACACCTACACTAAATATTTTTTTCTTTTTCAGACTACGTATTCTGCATTCATTCAGTTACTTCCAGTTCTGGTGATTGTGATTATATCTGTCATTACTCAGCTGCTAGCTTCTAATCCCCCATATAGTCTATTCTATAAATCGTAAGTCAAATATTTATAAATCTTTCTTAACAATAGTCTGGAAGGTGAAAGACTTGAAGGTTTTGCTGGTACATAACCAACATTTCATTTCACATTTCATTGTAGAAAACACTGATTTGGTGTTTTAAGGAACAGCTGGATAGTAACAGTGCAGAGACTCAAAAATACTGTAGGCAGTTTCCAGTGCTCTCAGGAGATGGATTGTTTTGTTCTACAGCGACATCATCCGGGTCAGCCGCAGAACAGCAACAACTGGTTTCTGAAGGATTAATAGAATAACTCCAGGTTCAGATTATATCCTTATCACACCATGTTAGAGTTAGAAAGGACCCTATTGATCTTGTGATAGGATCCCTGGACCCTGTGCTTCTGAGAACATAGTACCTGAGATCTGGTGATTATTTTCAATTTAAGAAATTGCAAGAATAGGACATTTTATTCATGGTAAGGCTACATAGTCAAACCATAGTCTCACATTTCTTTGCTTTTACTGAAAATGTAGACATTCATTATAATGTTTGTATTACATGCAAATTATGAGCTCTGATAAGAATTTTTTTATTTCTTCAATTAATTATTTCAATTAATTCAGTTCTCAAAGTTTGGTCTCCAGACCAGCATCATCAGCATCAACTGGCAAGATGTTAGAAATGCAAACTCTTGGGGCCAGCCGGTGACTTAGTGGTTAAGTTCACACTCTCTGCTTTGGCGGCCTGGGGTTCTCAGGTTCAAATCCTGGATGTGGACATAGACACCACTCATCAAGCCATGCTGTGGCAGCATCCCACATACAAAATAGAGGAAGATTGGCACAGATGTTAGCTCAGGGCCAATCTTCCTCACCAAAAAATAAAAAGAAAGAAAGAAAGAAAGAAAAGAAAAAGAAATGCAAACTCTTAGGCCTCTACTGAATCAGAAATTCAGGGTGAGAATCTGCAATCTGAGTTTTCACAAGCCCTCCAGATAACTCTGGTCCATATTAAAGTTTGAGAATCACTAGATTAATTATTTTTTTAATTAATAATGAGAAATAAGTCATTACTCATTGCTCTAGTTTAGTCTACAAAAACCTTACAAAATGTGGAATCCATGACGCAATACATAACAGGAAGTTTTTGTTGGTGATCATGTGGAGTGAAGACTATCATTCTGGATCAATATCTTCATTTTACAGAGAGGAAAGTTGAGACTCAAAGGGAGGTTATTACTCTCGGATCACACTGACCTGATTCCCTCTATTTCCTGACTTCCTGTATTCTCCATATGCTACAGCTACCTCCTTTCTTGTCAGGCCAGTGGGGCTGGCAGGAACCTGCCCTGCTAACACCTTCCCAAAGGCAGATGGGAGCAGTCATGGCCTGAGCTCTTAGACATTCAGCAAGATTCCTAAGTTAAGAGATCAAAGGAAAAGGCTGAGAAGACTCAAATATAACTCATTTAAATGGAATTTGTCCAGTTTGAACAAAATCAGCTTGGATTTTGCACATTATTGTCACATTGTTTTAACTTGAATTTGTACTCCTTTCTATACTTCCTTATGGTTAGAATTTAGTTAACCCAGACCTGTTAATGTTTCTGAGCACCAGATACCATTGGATATCCTAGACTCACAGAGAGCCCAAGAAGTATCATGGAAATCTTTTGGCTGAGTTTTTTGCACTTCTCACTTAGCAGCTATGTGTGAAGTACTTTTTGTCATGTCCTAAAATTGGTGCTAAATTGGTGTAAGCTATCTGGTTATTTGTAAGTAGTTTACTATAACAATCACTTCATCCAACCAACATCTGCCAATAGCCTACTCTGTGCCAGGTACCATGCTAGGTCCTACACAATATACAAATTGTTTTTTTAAGCATTCAGCATTCTACTTTTAGCATAGAAAGAAATATAAAAGACGTGACTCCTTTAAGAGAATAAAGTAAATATATTGAAGCTGAATCCACAGTATTTACATGCTCACGTAATAGTGATAATGATGACATTACACTTATACTTTGCTAGGGAAATAATAAATGTTGCGTGTATTAGAAGCTGATATCTGCACCTGCCCTCTGGAGAGGTGATTGTGATAATGATGTCTGTGAAGCCAGTGCTAAGAGTGATATTGCCGAATATAAAAAGCGTACCAGAGCCTCTCTCTCTCTCTCCTTGTTTTAGGACCTTGGGCTATACCATTTCTAGAGAAACCCAGAACCTGCAGGTGCCTTACTTTGTGGATAAAAACTTTGACAAGGCCTACAGGGGAGCATCTCTGCGTGACCTGGAGAAGACGATAGAGAAGGATTACATTGATTACATCCAGACGAGTTGTTGGAAGGAGAAACAACAAAGTAAGATGCTCTAAAAGGGGCTTTAGCTGGTAGCCATCCTTCCAACCTAAGGCATCCCCGCTTCCTGATCCCTCCTCTCTCCTTGTTTGAGTCGCACATGTTCATGTGAACAGAGACAGGACAGAGGCCCTTCAGGATACTACAAAAAAGGGGAAGTTTATTGACAGGATACACGTAGCCAAGACTTAGAAATCTTAGGAACTTAGGCAGCACTAGTTGCCCATTTGTCTGTCTGTCTCTGAGCCTCTATCTCTCTCTGCCTATCTGCCTCTCTCCTCTCTGCCAACTGCCTTCCTTTGCTTCTTCAAGCTCTCCTTCATAACTTTGTTTTGCTATGGTTTATTTTGATTTCTACTCTCCTAGTTGCTCTCCCAACTTCCCCACTCCATGAGCCATTGGCCCCTTTGTACATCACAAGCCTCCTCTTTAAGTTGTAGCTTGTTTGGTCTACAGTTTCTTAACTCCACATTCCCTAGAGGGAAATCTGATTGATCCAGCCTAACTTTTTGAGCCAGACCGAAGGTTCATAGATTGTTGGTATTCAGTTAGGTGCCCCCTTTCCTCATCTCCAGTCGCGTGTGGCCACACAGAACAAAAGTGACCCTCCCTAGGTCTGTGCCTTCGCTAAGGGTGGATGTGAGCAGGCCTTTCACTCTATTTCCCTCTCTGGAGACAAGGCAGGTGACAGTGTCTGCCACTTGGCTTACAACTCCAGTGCGTGTTAATGGGGAATGTGGTAGCAAGGGTGGCCCTGTCTCTCAGCCAACAAGTTCTCTTTTGATCCTACTTGAATTCCACACACATGCACACCACCATTAGCAACTATCTTATAAAACATGGCTTTGGTTAATTTTTAAAGAGCAAACGCTAACTCATTTTTTAAACCTTATTACTGGGTACTATTAAACATTTAACAGTGTCTGGTAAAATTAGCTCTTCAGTCACAGTGCTGCTAAGCCCTTGCTGACCCATCACGCATCCCAACTCCACCCCCAAGGTAATCTCTCCTTCCTCTGTGTCCTTAGAGCACTTGGTTCATCCTGCTAACACAGTACTGCTCTCACAGTGTTAGTGTTCTGTAGGTAGATGTCAGTCTCCCTGCTGGACTGTGGGCTTTCTGAGGACAAGGATCATGTCTTATTAATTTTGTGTCCAAGGCCCCTGGCACAGTCTTTGCTTCAGAACAGGTGCTCAACAAATGTCTTTTGAAGAGAGGATTCTCAGGACTGGAAAACAATGAAAATGCTGAGGATTAAGAATCCCAGAGCAGGGTTAGTGTCCTAACCCTAGCCCTTAGGAACCTTGTCTCTGCCCTCTACTTTTATAGGGCAAAGCCCAGCTGAACTCTCAGGTGCATCACAACTTGGTGGATAATGCCTCTGGGATATAAGGGGGAATTAAGTAGGAGGAAGAAGTTCCTTTTTTATCGGAAAAACTGAGGAGTCAGGAAGTACCCTATATCATTTTAAACTAAGTTTTCCAAGTTTCAAAAAATCAGGAAAGAATTTTGGAGCAAGATAAAGGCCTTAGAATAAAAAGCAGTATATATGTGGGTCCAAATCAGGTGAAGGCCACAGTGTGTACCCTGAAAGTCCCCACTGTTTTGGGCTCTGAGAGGGATTTTAATTTGTTGCTTTTTGCAAGAACTGGATGAAAATCTGCATTTCACCTTCTTCAAACACACACACACACACACACACACACACACCCAGCTGGAACTATCCAAAGAGTTCATGGTAAGGATTACACCTAAATTGGCTTCTAGGCTTTCGTCCCCATCCCCATGAGGCCTAGTTTCAGGGCTTTGGCACTCTCCAGGTATAAATTAAAATCCAGTGGGTAAGCATGATACGTGTACCCACCAGTTCCAACTGGGGGGTTATCAGCATACACCCCTTAAAAATCTATTTCTGGCGTTTAAGGAGGGTGGCTGTCCGGAGCCTCCACACAACCCAAGTGCCATTTGAGAACAAGCAGCATCTGCCCTCCGGATCCAGCAGCAAGTGCAGCCAACAAGGTTAAATTTAGCAGTTGGAGGTTGTAAAAATAAACCCACTTGAGAACAAAGTTCACTCTTGGCAAAATACCAAATGGAAACTGTTTTTAGCAAAGTTAGCCATTGTCTTTTAAAATCTTTTGTTCATTTCTTTTCTCTACTCTACCTTAGAATGCTTAATCCAAATGAACTTCTGTAATCCTAAACTATGAACACTAACTGCCCTGTTTACTCCTTCACAGCTACATCTAGATAATAAACGTGATGCCAGGGGAAGTGGCCAGGCCACTGGGCTGGGATGGACAAAAGTAACAGGCAGGAACTGCCTCCTGGCCTGGCTGAGCTGAGCTGAGATCCTGACCCTGCCAGGCAGGGGAGCACTTTTTTCCATGTCCTGGAGCAGGGTAGCAGAGTGGGTAGAAGCTTAAGCTTTGAAATGGGGATAAAATGAACTTCCTCTTAGAGAGGTTGTATGGATTATAGAAGATGGTATGGGTATAATGCTTAGCATGGTGTCTGGCACATAGTAAGTGCCTGGTTCTTGATGGAGTCCAGGCCTTACTTGGCCTTGCTAAACTGGATGCAGTACTGTCTCATGGGGCTGAATCATGAGGGTTGTCAGGATCTATAGGGGTCTTCCAGCTGTCAAGACTCCAATCTGAGATCTTGTGCAGAGTGTTCTTGGGAGAAAGTCTGGGACTTGCTTCTCTTGGCAACTTGCCTGAGTCAGTTTACCTTGCCGGCCCAATGCTCTGTCCATCTACTACACTGGCATTCAGAGGTAGGGAAACATTTTACAAAGAAGAAAAGATGGTCTCTTGATCCTGCCCTTCCCAAACATTATTTTTTTTTAACTTAGAAGTTATTGAATATTAACAGAACTTATCAAAAGTAACATACTCATTGAGATGACCTTTTGCTCACTGTAGGGCGAAAGGATTCACTGGCAATTTGGAGAGAAGTTTGTCTAAGCATGGTAGTGGGGATGCGGGACATGGTTCCTTGAAACACTGACCTTGTGCAAAGTCATTGCTCTGGAGCAGGAGTCTCAATCTCTGGAGCACTAATACCTGGTTTCAGTGAACTTTATGAAAAGCAATGTGATGTTTTGAGAAAAGCATTCATATATGTGCATTTATCTTTCATCAGCTTATTCCAGTGGTCTTCAGTGTAGAAGATAGTAAGAATCATTAGCCCTTAATGTTTTCTGGAATGAGATTTCAGGCAATGAGTCATTTAGGTAAGCCCATTAAACAAAAAACCTAAGGAAAAGCAAAGCCACAGAATCTGTTCCATATAACTGTGGGTATAACTGTGACTCCAGAGGACCAAAGGCATAAACTGATTTTGTAGAGGCCCCCTGAACGGGTTTCCCACATGCCAGAGAAATGGAGTTAGTGCTGAGTTCTGGGCAGGACCCAGGAGCACAGGGCTTTCATTTGGGTGCAGCACATGATCCTCCATGAAGCTTTGTCACCTGCAAGGGTGACTGTGCCAAGGCAAGCTCTGGCTAGCAGGCCCTGCAGGGACCCGCGCCACAGGGTGAGAGCACATTGTTCTGGAGCCTGGGAGACCCGTTGCTTGCCAAGCAACTGCTGAGCTAGGGCCCCGGCTCTGAGCCCCATTGTAGAGGGAAGGTTTTCGTGCATACCCACTGCTCGCCCTGGAGTCCTACACTTCATCTTCACTTTGGGCCTTACTTGGTAAATAGAATTGTTGTGAGCAGAAATGCCAGACAGTGTTTTGTGTTGATAGAAACTTATTCAGAAACCAGTGCCCACTCTTCCCCTGGGCTAAGTATAATTCCTGTTCCCAGGCAGTTTGCTGATTAATCAGACAGGGGCCTCTCGTTCCACCAAGAAAAACAAAATCTGTCAGCAAGATGATTAAGAATGGAAAGACATATTTCAAAATGATTAAAATAGCATTTTCACAAGAAAGGTCCTTTAAACATTGAGTAGCTGCCTGTTGTTGGAAGATTTCAGAAGCCATTCAGCCCATCCAAGCATGCCACCCTGTTAATACACAACACATCTCTGGAGGTGCTTTTCAGGCATTCCCTCCTGAGAATGTCTCTGAAAATTTACAAAAGAATAAAAAATAAAGGCAGCCAAACCACTGTTGAGTCAGAGAAGACAGCAGAGATTATATTCTGGTTAAAAATAGAATGACCTTCTCCACCATGAAGAGAAAATGAAATTCATTTAGTCAAGGAGACAAAGGTCACCGGATCGAGATGATTTCACTTTTAAAAGAGCCCAGCTGCCTTTGGCCTTTGAGTTAGGGACCCCACATGTGGTGAGGGAATGAAGAAAGCCACCAGCAACCTGGCCTTCTATAGAAGGCATACGCAACGGAGGAGGCTCTGTGTCAGTTAGCATGTATGAGTTATGATCCCGCCACGCAGGGGAAAGCATGAAGCAGCTGTCTTTGTTTCAGATGACAGGGACAGGCGATTGGACTCCATTCTCTCCCAACTGCCATCTGAATCCCATTCGCAGGAAGACCGTGAAACAGTCAGTCTCCTCTTACTGCACACGTGCAGGTTTCCTAAGTCTGGTGCCAAATGTTCTATTGATAAGAGCTAAGTGCAGTGCTTTTATAATAGAGCACAGATACTGCAGGACTCCGGGATCACAGGTGTCTTTTAATCCTCAGCACCTGGTGTAGTGTAGCTGCCTGATACTCTTGAATAAATGAGTGTTTCTTAATTTAATTGAAAGAAAAAGCATTAAATAAGTTAAGAGGAGCTTTGATTCCAGAAATATTGAAATGAAACAAAGAAGCTCAACTCTCTTGATGAATTGGTTACCTGTTTTATCTTTCAGAGTCGGAGTTGACAAATTTGGCAGGATTATACAGAGATGAACGATTGAGACAGAAAGCAGAGTCGCTGAAACTTGAAAACTGTGAAAAACTTTCCAAACTTATTGGCCTGCGCAGAGGTGGCTGAGAGGATGATAGTCCGGCGCAGGGTTGGGGTTTTGCTACTTGTTACTATTTATGTTCCTAATTCCATTTTATAATACAAAATTAGGAAATTATTAACATTTTACAATTTGCTAATGTTGTTTGGTGGGCAGAGTTGTAGGCGCTAGAGCATGGAGCCAGACTTGTCATCAGAGAATCCTTCCTAGGGATTGGCTCCAAGGGCCAGGAACAGTTCATCTAAATTGAATTAATGGCAAAGCATTTGATTCAGCGCCCCCTGTTCCTTGCCCACCCTGCCTCTAGGAATGTAGTTCAGGGCATCCCAGAGCAGATTCATGTTTTCTTCCTTCTTCCCTTCTTCAGGAATGTTTCAATACCCAGTCATTCCTAGGCATAGCCAAAGCAGCTTAATATTAGTTGTTTACAATGTGCAGCAAGAATTATACCTCTCCCTTATTAGAGTCCTCATCTCCCCTAGAATCCAGCCTTTGAAACCTGCTCCTACGCAGCTTTCCATTTTCTAAGGGGAAGATGGAGAAATGTAAACTGTTGTAGTCAGTAGTTTTCTATTTGCCTAATCTCTATTCAGAGTTACTAGCACTAGCACACAGCCTGTTTTGAGTTTCTTTTACTTCCTTAACCCTCTCTCTTATAAAAGGTCCAGAAATTAAAAGCTATTGAGTGAAACAGTTCAATGGACAACTCAACAGCAGGAAGCAGGGGCCAGGGGTGAAGATGAAATGCAAGACTGAACCTCAGTACAGGTTCCCCTGTCCATCATAGATACCAGAGAATGTCCTTTTTGTCATTTCCCCTTGCCGCATCACACTTAAGCTGAGTCCCTACACCCCACAGAGGTACAGTGGTCAGACCTACAAGGAGGCATTGCCAGCCAACCAGGCTGTTTGCTCAAGCCTAGGGATAGAAGGGAAAGACTCTTTACATGGCTATGGGGGTCTGGCGTTGGCCCCAGCAGTCACTTTGTCTAACCCAGTGCCCTGTAGTTTGTGATATGAGATGCTTTTTCACATAGTCAACATTTATTGAGTGCCTAGTATGAAGCAGGGATTCTCACATATATTTTCTTTTCTTTTTTTTTTTTAAAGATTGGCACCTGAGCTAACAACTGTTGCCAATCTTTTTTTTTCTGCTTTATCTCCCCAAAATCCCCGTATATAGTTGTATATCTTAGTTGCAGGCCCCTCTATTTGTGGGATGTGGGACGCTGCCTCAACGTGGCTTGACAAGTGGTGCCATGTCCGCACCCAGGATCCAAACCCTGGGCCGCTGCAGCGGAGCGCGCGAACTTAACCACTCGGCCAAGGAGCCGGCCCCTCACATATATTTTCTTACTTTAGCCTCCTCACAACTCTGTGAAGTCGACATGTTATCCCTGTTTTTATGAATGAAAACTTTGGCCTAGAGAGGATGAATGGTTGACCTGGGTCACACAATTGGTAGTGGCAGAGCTAGATAGTAGGCTGATTATTGAGTAGAAGATGTGATGTCATCCCATTTCTCAGGTGATTCTAGCCAAATTGGTAAAGCAGAATCTTTCCCAAGGATGCCCCTGTCCCCCTGACTTTGTGACCCTGTATCCTTTCTATGGCAGTCGTGCATCCACTCAGGATACCTTCCCCCAAGTCTTTAGGAAGGAAGACCCTCTGTACACCAATTCTGTATACAAAACAAGAGGTCCCTCAAAGGCAAGCAGCCCTTCCCACCAGTGACAAGGAAGAGGTAAGTTGTTGCCTGTGCTACATGGTTCTGAGCCTTCATGCAAAAGCGAGTGGCCAGGATTGAGCTGTCTTGATTATCGTGAATCTGAACCTGGAAGGATCAGTAGGTGACTATAGTCTACACTCTATATTTTCTTCAGGATGGAAGAAAAGTTCCTTTTGGAAGGAGAGTCTACATTAAAAGTGATTTCCAAAGCAGAGTGTCTCCTTTGAGATGCATAGCTGTGATTTTGGCAGACACATCTAGCATGGTTCAACATGTGGGCATTCCATAGGGTCAGGAGATGGGTCCAGAGGCAAAGAGTGGAGCTTTGGTGGCTGTAGGGAACAACTGCTTAGCTGTGGGGAGTGGGGGAAGCTCCAGAGATAGCCAGATTTTGCTTCCCATGTAAGTCTATCCTCCTGGTTTGGGGGGGCTTCCTTGATCCCCTCTGAGTGACTAAGGGCATTTACACTGTAAAATGTGCCTGTGAGCCAAGCAGGCTTATGGAAAGTTTTCTTATACACAAAAAATCAAAGCTCTCCTCTTCCCAAACCCAACCTCTGCTAGAAAATGGGCCATAATTAAACTGACTTGACAGCTTAAAAGATGCTGCTCTAGAAGCCTATGAATAGTGTAGTCATACACTTTATGGATTTCATGGCAGAGACGAGTTATCTGTGATGACACTAAATAGAGGCAATGCTAACTACATTAAATGTCAGGTCTATTGTCTGTGTTTATAGCACTGATGGTACTGTTTTATTTATTAGCTAATAGACTACAACATTCACATCGGGTTTTCCTCAAGGGATTGGTATTTGCTTTTGGTTGAAGGATAGTTTAATCTATTTGGTACAGTCCAGAATATTGTTAAACTATAATTTCCTGGGTTATATTTTAGATGGGTTGTCTGCATGTTGGTAACATAAGCGTTTTCCTCTTGCCTACATTCTTTGGCAGGCTTCCTGATCATATATAAACTTTAGGTAAGGCGTATTCTTGCTGTCAGAACTTGGCGTGCAGCTCTAGACTGTATCTGAGCATTAATGCAGGTTGGAGACGTGTGATAGGAGTGGGGTTAAAAAATAGGGCTTGAGGCTCAAGCAGAAACGGAAGCTCGCGTCCATTAGAAGCAAAGTGCTCTCTGCACTGCACGATCAGCAGTGAGGAGGGGAAGATGAAAATCCTTTTCACCACAAAGGACACTGCGGCTTGAAGGAATCTGTGTCCCCACATTAGCAACCCTGGGGTCCACCTGCTCAAACCAGAAAACTTGTGAACTTCCTTGATCAGCTCCAGGCCTCACAGCTTGGGAGAAGTGACCAGTAAGAAGATGTCATTGCTATGCTTTCTGTTGGAAACTATTAGAAATTACACTGAACTCCAAATTCCACTGGAATGTGGAATCCAGCAGCCTGGCCAAACTATGTGTTATTCTCGTTTTCATCCTCATACTCAGGACTGGCTTTGTGAGGAGGTACTGTTGGGATTCCAGAAGCTTCCTGTTACAACTGGCCACACATGCAAGTTCATTGTCTCTGCATGCAATTTTCCTCACAGGAGCTAGCACTTAATTAGTATTTATTTTGGATTCATTTAAGACGTAAGCTTAGAATCCTAATATATTTATTTTTGGAAGGGGCCAAGTTACTAGACATCTTATTTTTTGAGCCTGCCTTCTTGATACCTCGTGCAGTGACCACCAAGTAACTATATGCCCATGTGTTAGATACTGATTACATCATTTGCATCACACTCAGTATTTGGAATTAAAGATGTGAATCTTCTGTGACCAGAGCCAGGTTTGACACAAATGGAATCAACTCCTCATGGAATAAGAATCCTGAAAATCTGGTCACCTGATCCACTGCATCTGGATTGAGTGTATTTTAACCGAGAAGGAAATTAAACAATTTTATATAAAAAGAATGGCTTTATATTTTTCCTTTGTTCTTTTACCTTTGCTCATGGCACCCTTGGGCACTGCATATTGCCCAACTCCCTTGGAGCCACTTAGGACTAGAGAAGCTGTTGACCTCTGCGCCAGCCTTCCCTCATCCATCAGTGGAATTATTGGTGTTTAGAACAATAGATAGCACTGGTGGCATCACTACTTCCATATTTGTTGTCTATCAAATAACAGCAGCTGCAGCATATCACAGCTAATGCACAGATCAAATCTACTTAGCATCTGAAAATCAGGTGTTATCCCAAGTTCCTTGCTGTCTTTGTTCCTAATGGCTCATATTTAGGAAAGTCTTAGTTTAAAAATATAGTACATGGGCATAATAATACCCTTCATTTGAAGAAAGATTGAGATGAGATTCAATTCAGGAAAGATGGAGAACTTACTATGTGCCAGGTGGGCTGAGCTTTTGGGATGAAGGTCAGGGGACAAGTGAGACCCAGTCCAAGGTTCCTGGAGCTCACAGCTAATAGGGAGGCTAATTTTAGATAATGTTTCCCAGGAGGATGAATGTCAAAGGGGGCGACCAAGGGAACCTTGGGAATCTATAACAAAGGGATTAATCCAGTATGAAGTATCAGTGAAAGCAATCCTGAGAAAGAGAGAATTGAAACATAACCACCCTTCATACAGAGTGCAGGGATTTTTAATGGAGATGGAAGCAACGCTGTGAGTGCTCCCGTTTCTGTGAGTAGCACCACCATCCATCCAAGCACAAAAGTCAGAAACCCAGGGAACTTTGTGTGGTAGACTTAATTTGGTGTCCTCCGATGGACTACACCTAATATTCATGCCCTTGTGTAGTCCCCTTTCTGATCTGGGCTGGCCCTTGATCTTTAACCAATAGAATGTGGCAAAACTAGCAGCTCCCATTTTTGCACTTCTGGGAGGACAGCTGCCATGGTAGTCCAAGCACCCTGAGACCACTAAGCTAACCACATGGAGAACCAAACAACTGAGCTGGCAGCAAGAACGGAGAACTCAGACAATCCAAGCCAAGATGTTTGTGCCACCCCAGCTGATGGTCAGAGCAGAAGTGAGCAATGAGCTGCTCCCCCAACCCCCAGCCCTATTCAAACTGCAGAATCGTCAGCAAATAAAATGGTTCCTGTTTTAAGCCATTACATTTTGTGGTAGTTTGTTTGCAGCAGTAAACAACCAAAGCACCTTGACTCCCTTTTTCTCATATCCCCTCCACCATTAAGTCCTATCAGTTTTACCTCCAGACTATCCTAAATCCATCTACTCTTCATCTCCTCTGACACCATCTGACTCCCAAATTACCATCCACTTTCTCTGATAAAAACTACTGCAGAAGCCTCCTAAGTGTAAGTAGTCTCTGCATCTCTTCAGGGCCCCCTCCAATTTGTAACCTTTGCTGCAACTAGAGAGATCTTTTTCAAAGCATAAATTATATCATGTCACCCTCTTTTTTTTTTTTTTTAAAGATTGGCACCTGAGCTAACATCTGTTGCCAATCTTCTTTTTTTTCCTTCTTCTCCTCAAAGCCCCCCAGTACATAGTTGTAGATTCTAGTTGTAGATCCTTCTGGCTCTGCTATGTGGGATGCCGCCTCAGCATGGCTTGATGAGTGGTGCTAGATTGGCACCCAGGATCCAAACCAGTGAAACCCTGGGCCACTGAAGCTGAGCGTGGGAACTTAACCACTCGGCCATGGGGTCGGCCCTTCATGTCACCCTCTTGCTTAAAATATTTCAGTGGCTTTCTTTTGCCCCCAGAATAAAAATCATCAAAGTCTTTAGCATGGCCTAATGCTTAGCAAGACTCTACCAGATTTCTGGCATCTACCCTGTCTTGCCCTGTACATCTTTTTCTTTTTTTTTTTTACATTTTTGTTTGTTTTTTGGGGTTTTTTTGGTTTGGGTTTTGTTTTTGTTTTTTTTTTTTTTTTGAGGAAGATAAGCCCTGAGCTAACTGCTGCCAACCCTCCTGTTTTTGCTGAGGAAGACTGGCCCTGAGCTAACATCCGTGCCCATCTTCCTCTACTTTATATGTGGGCTGCCACAGCATGGCTTGCCAAGTGGTGCCATGTCTGCACCCAGGATCTGAACCGGTGAACCCCAGGCCACCAAAGTGGAACATGTGCACTTAACCGCTACGCCACCAGGGCGGCCCCTATACATCTTTTTCTTTTCTGCCATACTAGCCTTTTAATTGCTAGACTCTGCTAACCCCTTTTGCCCTAGGGACTTTGTGTATACTGTTCCCTCTTTCTGGAACCCTTTCCCACTCATCTGCCCCTGCCCTCTTTGCTAAGTGCCTCCTGGTTACCTTAATAGGTTTCAGCTCAGACATCACTTCCTCACAGAAGCCTTCCCTGACACCCCAGACGGGGTTAAATCTCCCTTTATTCTCATCCCACTTTTTCCTAGCACCTGTCATAACTATAATGCTATTTATTTTAATAGTAACTTAATTTGGGATTTATTTGAGTGTTTATTTGATTATTGTCTGTCTCCCCTACTAGACTGAGTTCCAGTCTGGTTTTATCTGAGCCGAACCTCAAGGGGAATGACATGTCATCTGTCAGGACTTCCTCTGGAAGTGCAGCCCAAATTCGTTGAAACTACTCCCATCAAAAGGTGGGATGTGTCCCCTCGCCTTGAATCTGGACTCTGGCTCCTTGACAAATGGAGTACAGCAGCAATGACAATATGCCAGCTTTTAGGCCTAGGTCTTAAGAAACTGGCATCTTCCATTTCCCATCACTTTGGATGCTTTCTTTTGAACCCAATCACCATGCTATGCCAAAGCCCAAGGAGCCCATGGAGAGGAACAAGACCCTTGATCCTCAGCCTCAGATGAGCTCCCAGCTGACACCGCCAACTTGCCAGTTATGTGAGTGAGCCATCTTGGAAGTGAAATTTCTAGTCTCCCCTTCCAGCCCATTCCTCAGCCGTCCCAGCTGATACTTCGTGGAGCAGGGATGAGCTTTCACTATTGAACCCTGCCTATAGTGAAGATTCCTGAGCAAAAATGATTTTTTTTAAGCTGTAAATTTTGGATCGTTTGTTATACAGCAATAGATAACCACAATATCAACCAGGATGACACCCCTGAGCAGAAAAGCAGCCCTCCTGGGGCAGAATCACAGAGCTGTTGGTGATGTCATGTCATTCTGAGCCTCAATGGGCCCTGGCTGGCCAGGAGCCCATACTGTTTGTTGACATATAGAGTGGGAGTCTGCGGCAGTCCTCAACCAGAGTCACCATCCCTCATGTTCATGCTGGTGTGCAGGGTACAAACCTGGATCCAGGGTTCTCTCTTGCTCATAACCTCCCATCCCCAGGGAACTGGCTACCAGAGCCCACTGCACTCCAGGGTTTTGCCCTAAATGTGGAGGGAATCCTGTTCCAGCTGGTGGAGGTGAACTTTGAGTGGCAAGGGATATATAATTATATATATGAGATCAAGCCCCACCTCATGAAAGAACCTTGAGAAAGACAAAGTTCAAGGGGAAGATTCAGGGATCACTGCCCCAGAGGAATGTGTACCTTTGTCCAGGGTGATTCAGGTGAACATTCACATTTGATAAGACAAAGTTCCCAGAAGGCTTTGTGCTGAGGCACACAACCTACACAACACCCTCCAGGCCCACGCTATCCAAGAGAGTAGCCACTAGCCACATACAGCTATTTAAATTTAAATTTTAACTAATTAAAAATTTAAAAAATTTAAAAAGCAATTCCTCAGTCACAGCCATATTTCAAGTGCGGAATAGCCACATGTGGCTAGTAGCTGCCGTATTAGACAGTGCAGATGTGGAACATTTCTGTCACGGAAGTTCTATTTGACTGTACTGCTCTAGGTCCTTTAAAATTAGTCAACAGAAATGGGCTTGCCCTCAACGGCTTGAGAACAGACACAAGAAACAAGGAAAGACAAAACAAGGGCTACCACCGGGAGACTCACAGGAATAGCCATGTTTGTCAGCTCACAACATCCATCCCTAGGGGAGCTTTGGGGAGCAGTCTAAGTGGCTTACCTGTACTTTCAGCTTCCCTTCCCTGTCACTGATAAAACTTTTTTCAAATTCCTTCTTAATATAGTCATTTCCTGCTTGGGAGTATCAAATATCATAACTTTAGGATCTGTGTGTTCAGCATAGATGCGGCACAGCATCATGGTTAAGAACATGGACTCTGGAATCCAAGTGCCCACATCAAAACCCTGTTGCAAGGCTTACTGGTTTGGGTGACCTTGGGCAAGTTATTCATTCTCATAGAACCCGCATTTCCTCATCGGTAAAATGGGGATATCAGAACCTACTTCCCAAGATTATTATGAGGATCATATGAAATAATACTAACAAGGCATAACGGTGCCACAAAAGAGTGAATACTCGATAAATATTACCTCTGATTTTCCCCAAGTTTAATCTTACTTGAGTTTCAGAAAAAGCTCTCGATGGGGATTTGGTGAAGATGTGTGACCACCTTACCCTACCCTACCTCCGTTTTAGAAGTCTCCTTCACGCCCCATTTCAGTTCCCCTAATGTCCTCAGGTTCTGCAGGGCCCTTCCCAGCACCTTGACGTGGCGGCACATGGCTCCAGTATGGATGCTCAGAGCCTGGTACCAGAGTATGAGGACTCTTTTCTTGGGTGAGGCCACTTCCTTTTCTATTCTTGAGCTGCCCTTCATTGCTCGGCTCAGGTTCCCTCAGTACTAAGTGTGTCTCTAGGAGGAAGAGAGATCACAGGAAGCTGGATTCTCATACTCTGGGGGAAATTTAGAGATTAGGGTGGGAGAAAGAGGAATGTGAAGCTAAAGATGCAGAGGTTGCTTCACGGTCTTGCAGTTTAACAGGCCCTGGGAGAAGGCTGAGCAGCTGGTGTCTGAGTGTTGCTTGTTTCCTAGACCTTACAAAAAGTATAAGCCAGGCCCTGCCTGCTTTGCAGGACTGCGTGAGAAACACAAGATAAAACAGATGTGCAAATTTCCTATAAACCTAAATACCTAAGGGTTATCAGTTTCCCCTGACCCGGGCGGCTCCTTTAAGAGGCGGGCCCCATCCCAGCTAACAGAGGAAGTACCCGCCCCCGGTTGCCAGGGTGCTCTGTGGCGTCGCATTCTGATTGGTGGGCGTTGGCTGTGCGGCACCCAGCGGCAGCCATTTCCAACGAGCTGGCGGGGGCGGAAAGATGGCGACGCCCGTCGGGTGGTCGCAGGGGGCGTCAGGGTCGGTGTGTCTCGCCTTCGATCAACTGCGGGACGTGATTGAGTCTCAGGAGGAACTGATCCACCAGCTGAGGAACGTGGTACGCAGCCAGAAGAGCTGGGGGAGAGGCCAGACTGGACGCCGCAATGGCGGGGGCGGGGCCAGACCCTGTCCAGATGCCAGGGGCGTGCCGAGAGCTCGTTCCCAATGGCGTCACCAGGAGGAGGCGGGGCCCAGATCTGTCCTGGCTGGTAGAGGTGGAGCCAAAAAGGGTCAGGGTCTTCATGAATATTTTCCAGAGAATTTCACTCAAAATCAAGCTGGTCTCTACTCTTTGCCTCATAGTGCAGGGCCCAGTAGATACGTTCCCGTCTATTCACTGAGCCTCAGTTTCCCCATTCCAAACTGGAGATGATTTCACTCACTTCCCAAGGCCCTCGTGTGCAGGCTGAGAATCTATAATATCTATTATAGACATCCCCTCCCCAGTGTCTAACGCAGTGCCATGCTGAGTGCAGTAAGCACAGGTTTGCCCTTGCACATGTGAACTTAAGGGCTTCCAACCCCGTTGTGTTCCTTTGCTTTTGCCTTTTCAATCAAACCCCAGTTCCTGGGTGCAAAACCTTGGAGCCACAGATTCCCTGGACAGTCATGGTAAAATCCTGGTCACCTGGAGTTCATGATTTTTCTATTTTTGTCTTCTATCTTGATAAGAAGGTCGGGAGATATCTCCATCTCTGAAATAAAATTGACTTCACATCTGTTTCTCATTCTAATGGCTGTATGCAGCTCTAGGCACTGAATTACATTCAGTTCCCTGAAGGTACCAAGTCTTTCTCTTGGCAGCTGGCCTTTGCATGTGTGTTCTCACTGTCTGGAATATGTTTCTCTTCCACCGCTCTTCTTCTGGCCCACCCCTGTTTAGCAGTCAGATCTCAGGTCTGACATCCCCTTCTTCGGAAGCACTTCTGACACTTCCCCAGGCCAGGTCAGGGGCCTCCTCTGGACACCACAGTCCTTTGTGCTTCTCCATCATAGTACACACCACGTTAGAAGTGCTGGCCAGGGCTATCTCCTCCATGAGCCTGTTTGCTCCTTGAGGGCAGGATGTAGAGCTGAGCCTCTGTGAATCTTGTGGAACTTCTCCCTTCCCAGGGCCTGAGTCTCATCCTAGGTGCCCTGGGCATCATCCCATTATCTGTTCTTGGTCCTGGTCCCTACAGGGCACCCCTCCTGCCCCAACCCCAAGCCCTCCCTGAGCCAGGCTCTGTTGCAGATGGTTCTCCAGGACGAAAATTTTGTCAGTAAAGAAGAGTTCCAGGCAGTGGAGAAGAAGCTGGTGGTAAGTTATGGCCTCTGCAGGCTCCTAATTTTCCCCCATTTCCCAGGATGCCTGTTATTGGGCAGAGTCATTGAGTATTGGCCTCTGAGAGCCTCCAGCCCCAGTAGTGAGGACAGAATCTTCCTGTATGGCTTCTATGTGCCCCTGAGAGAAAGGGGGCTGGTTAAGGGAGCCTACGTAATCCAGGGTGGCTTGGGGTAAGGAGGTCACAATGCTGCCCCTGCAGGAAGAGAAAGCTGCCCATGCGAAGACCAAGCTCCTCCTGGTCAAGGAAGAGGAGAAGTTGCAGTTTGCCCTCGGAGAGGTAGAAGTGCTGTCTAAACAGCTGGAGAAAGAGAAGTTGGCCTTTGAAAAGGCGTGAGTGGGCATTGGTAGAGGTGGGGAAGGGGTGGGGGTCCTGTCTGCCTGTCAGCCTTCCCATCCTTTCTTATCTTCTCCACCCAGACTCTCCACTGTCAAGAGCAGAGCCCTGCAGGAATCCAGCAAGAAGGACCAGCTCATCACCAAGTGCAATGGTAGGCGGGAGGCCCGCGCTCCCCACCATGCTTACATGCATGGGCTTTTCCCTAACAGCCCGGTGCCCGTGTCCAGGGCAGGGTTTCACCCCAACTTCTGTCCCCGGCTGAGGATACAGGCAGGCCCAGGCGGGCCACACCTTCGCAAAGGCCTTCAGGGACCAGGCAGGCCACGGAAATGAGGGAAGCGGTTGGTGTACAATATTCTTCACGGCCATAAAGGAACGGGCTCGCTCCCATTTTTCTTGAAACGTACAACCTTCTTAGTCCACCTTTTGTTTTCCCACTTTTGATGGGTATTAGAAATAGTGTACTTTACTCATAACTGTTACAAGAGGAACAACAGGGCAAGCAAAGTCCTATTTGGGAGCTGACCCTTAGTCTCAGGGTTGGGGACCAATAGGGAGGGGTGGGAACTGGGGTAATGTGGAGAGCCATGCCCCCTCTCAAGGGCTTAGCACCTCTGCTGTGGGATTGGGGGCCCGGTATTGTCAGATCTTTAAAAAAGAAACTGGAAGCCAGGTTTTAATGGAAGCTTTTCTGACTTTTTAGTGTTGGCAACTGATTTAGAAATTTTAAACATATTGTATGGACCAAGAAAAAAATGTCTGTGGGCCATTAGTTTTCAGCTCTGCTGTATGCAGATGCCTGTAGCTACTTGTTGGCTCAGTTGGTACTGTGAGTTGTGGGGCACTTTCAGTCAGCCACCCAGTGTCCCTAGACCTCAGGAACCCCTTTCATCTTCCCAGAATGCTAAATTCCCCTTACCTAGTTTAAGAAGTGGATATGAATTCCATATGCAACATACGCTTCCTGCACTGCAGCAGATTTTGAGTAGGCCAGAGACCAGAGTCCAAGCCCAAAAGAGGTTCAAGGTCTCTCCTGATGGGTCCCCACCTGAAGCCTTGGGCATCCCTACCCACCAATCGAGTCCTCTCCCTCCCTTGGTGAGTACTCTCACTGGTAAGATGCTAGCCCACCTGGCCAGATCAAGGTGGGTGGACAGGCCTCATGGTTGTTTGATCAAGGGCTCCCATTAGGGCCTCCTGGGCCCCAGCAGGCAGTCAGTGCCTCCATACCCAAGGCCACTGGACCCCAGTCCTTCCTTCCTCCTTGGGCATCCCCCTACTTCCCTAAAAGGAACCTGGGGTTCTTTCCTGTTGGTGCTAGAGACATCCTTCCTTTAGGGCATTTCCTAGAGATCAGCCAAGGCCACAGGGCTCTGTGTCTGCTTGTGGAAGGTGTGTGTGAGTCATGGGGACAGAGCCTGGCTGCCTCCCCCCAGAATATCCTGAACCCCTCCAGTGGGGTACAAGCACTCCCCTGAGCAAATCTGGTGACCTGAGCCTCCCCCTGGCTCATGTCCCCCGAACCTCCCTTTGTGTGTTTCAGTTTGCTGTTGCACTTACATAGTTCCTTTCGCCTCTCAGAGGGATTTTCTAACCATTCTTTCATTGGGTGCCATTTATTTATTTTAAATTTTTCTCTCATTTATTTATTTATTTAATTTTTTTATGATTATATTTTTTGTGAGGAAGATTCACCCTGAGCTAACATCCCTTGCCAGTCCTCCTCTATTTTGTATGTGGGATGCTTCCACAGCATGGCTGATGAGTGGAGTACGTCCACACCTGGGATCTGAACCTGCGAACCCAGGCCACCAGAGCGGAGCACACGGAACTTTAACTACTTGGCCATGAGGCCGGCCCCCTGTCTCATTTATTTTTAAAGATTCACACAAATTTCTGATGCCTTTTCCCAAAAGAACTTCACAAGCAATCAGTCCAGATTAGCTGGATGACCTGGGGAAGGAGGTTCAGTCAGCCTGGTCCTCTGACCCAGTGAGCTCAGCTCTTCATTCTCTTCCTTCAGCCGTGTCTCTGTTTCTTTCCTCTTTTCCATGCTGTACCTTAACTTTTTACCATCTCTTCTGAAACATGCTTCACTATTTCTGCATTTTCAGAGCTTGTGTTCTAGTTAATCTTTGTCCCATCTTTAAAGGCAGTAGAATTTTCTTCCTGTGAGGATCAGAATTTTCCAGGGCTTCCTGGGGGACAGTTATGTAAATAAAGCCCCCCCAGATCCCTACAGCTTCATTGGATTTTGACTCAAGACACAAAAATTATCCTTGCATCTAATGAGCACTTAATTTGGGGGTAAGGGTTGCCACCATCTCCCTGGGTCCTCCCACCAGCTGTGGAATAGGGGCTGTCTCTGTTTCCATCTTACAGAGGAGGAAATGGGTCTGAAAAAGGAGGCAACTTGCCCAAAGTGATAATACTGTCTCATCAATATTAACTTTATTGAAATGTCGCCTTGTTCTGTTCTCTGATCAGTTCCTGCGTCTTAACTCTCCTTTTAGGAGCTGCCTCCTTGAAGGCCAGGACCCTGTCTTCTCCCCTGCAGCCCTAGCACAGGGCTGGGCATCCAGCTGGCCTTCAGTAGGTCTGGGTGGATTGAGATAACTGAACTAGGTGATGTTTCTAAGTCCTAACCCCCCAGGGACCTCCTGTTCATTCATTCTGCACATAAATTTATTGTGCACCTACTGTGTGCCAGAGACTGTTTTAGGCCTTAGGGTTAAAGCAATGAAGAAAACAAAAATCCTTGTCCTTGTGGACCTTGCATCCTAGTAGGGAAGAAGCAAAATGAGTAAAATATATGGTATGTTAGATACAAGTGCTAAGAAGAAAAATAAAGCAGGAAAAAAGGATAGAACTATTGGGAAGGATTGTAATTTTAGACTAGGAAGGTTCTTGCCAAGGAGGTGACATCTGTAAAGATCTGCAGTTGAGGGCAGGAGCTGTTCATCCTCCTGCTTTTGGGCGAGGCTGTCCTCATGTGAGTCACCTGGTCCAGAATAGAATTGTGAAGTCACTAACACAGTCATCAGACATTGTGCCCCCACCACCAACCTGTCAAGACTCCATAATAAACTCATTCTTACTAAAGTATTAGCAACTACTCATGGAGAACCCCTGGGTAGGGGGAGCCAGGTTCTGAAAAGACTCATGAGAGAATGCTTTATCTCAGGAAGGAGCCCGTGGGATGGGAACCACTCCTCCTCCCTGCCTCTCTCCCCCACAGAAATTGAGTCTCACATTATAAAGCAAGAAGATATACTTAATGGCAAAGAGAATGAGATTAAGGAGTTGCAGCAAGTTATCAGCCAGCAGAAACAGATCTTCAGGTGAGGGGTCTGGGCCAGGCTGGGGGTTGTTGATGGAAGCAGGAAGCCAGACCTCTGGCCCCTACCCTGCGCTGTCCCCAGCCCACGCCCAGCCAGCTCCGTTGCAGGAATCACATGTCTGACTTCCGGATCCAGAAGCAGCAGGAGAACTACATGACCCAGGTGTTGGACCAGAAGCATAAGAAAACCTCGGGGACACGTCAGGCCCGGAGCCAGCGGCGTCCCAGGGAAAAATAAAATGGTCGTCGCCTTCCTGTTCTCTGGCTGTAATGCCCGACCTCTGCCTTCTCTGCTGTCGGGGTCCCCATCCCAAACCTTCCTATCATGTGGGTCCCCCCACAACCCAGGCCTCATGAGTGGCCTGGCCCTCAGGGAAGAGGCAGAAGGTACTCTCCTTCCTTCCTGCCTGCCTCCTGAGCCTCCATGACCTAAGCGAGAATCAAGTTATCAGGGACTGGGTGGGGAACAGGCCTTGGACCACCACCTTCTAGGCCACTCTTAGGCTCAGAAGAGGATACTGCTCAAGCCCTCAGCCCCTGCTACTTCCCTTTCTCCCTTGGGTAGTCGTGGGGCTATGGGGTTGTAGCCTAGGGCAGGACTACATTGTTGTCTAGTAGGCAGTGTCCCTTTTTACTCTCTGTATTTAATCCCTCCCTGTATAAACAGCCCTGGTTACCCCAGTAACACCTCACCCCACTCCCAGTGTCTTGATAAATTTAACTCTCCCAACTTGGCTATAGAGCAGGAAGAGGTGTGTGTGTGTGTGTGTGTGTGTGTGTGTGTGTGTGTGAAGCCCTGAGCAGACTTCAAAGACAGTGGGTTCCAGGACCACAATGAATTTGGAAAATCACATAACAGGAATGTTATACCTGTGAATCACATTTGTACCTTCTTACATTTCCCCCAAACACAAGTTTATCAGGCTTCACAAATGGGAGGAAGGGAAAAGGACAACACTATTTTTAAGGTAGGAAAACAGTCTATGAAGGGACTATGACTTGCATGCAGGGCTGGATGTGATGGACAGGCTTGATCCTCTCAGAAGCCATCACTGATGGCTAGGTGATCGTGGGGACACACCCAGGCAGGGGCCCCACTCAGAGAAGGCTGAGTCAGATTTGTCGAGTCTAGTCTTTCCTGGGTCAGCATGAGGATGAATGCAGGAGGGGCCAGTGCTCTTGCTCCAAGGCCAGCTGGTCCCTGAGTCATAGCAGGACCTTGAAGCCAGAAGTTTAAGGGCAAGTGGTGCCCATTGTCATTGTCCCAGGACAGTGACAGGTGGTGGCTGCTTCCCCACCAGCGCTTGTTCCCAGGGCAAGTCCTGAGGTTGTGGGGCCTAGAGTGAGAGCCTGTGAGTGCCTGGGGGAGCACAGGGCTATTCCTGCCTCAGAGCTTTAAAGAGGGGACCACAGCTACCCTAAAGATTCCTAAGAGACCCCACATCAGTTTCCATGGCTTGTTCTAGTTGCCAAGGCAGCCTGTAAAAGCTAGAGCTGTCCTCTCCAGCTCCTTCCGATAGGTTCCCACTAAAGGCAATGGGTCCAGCCAGGGATAGCACCTTCCTGAGGCCCCAGTACAAATTTTGGAGTCGGGGAGCCCTCCAAGCAATGCTCATCTATCAAAGATTATGGGGTGACAGGTCAAGGAAGGTGGTGGGTGCACCCTTCTGAGCTCTAGCTGGGAGAGGTGATGAGAGGTCCCGAGAGGAGGGTGCACAGTGATGATGGGAAGATGCTGGGGGCCAGGGGGAAGATGAAATTGCTAGTAAGACCTGAGTTGCCTGGCCTTCAGGTCTGGCCCCTGGCTCACACTCTGATCCACCTGCCATAGTGCTTGACCTCAGGCAGGTCCCCACTCAACCTCAGTTTCCTCACCTGTGATGAGTGGAGTTGGGCCTAGTTCTGGTTCCAAGCTGGAGGCCTGCCTTCCCCTCACCTTTCTGTCAGCCAAAGCCTGAAGCGCCACCCCAGGCACTCCAGCCGGCGCCAGAGGAGAAGGGGGTGGGAGGGTAAGGCCCAGGGCCCAGGTTCCTCTGGCTGCCGACGCCGCTGGCTCGGGAGTGGATGCGGCCACTTTAAGGCGGGGTGACCCCCACGGCATCCGCGGGCGGGGCGGGGACAGTGCGGGCGTCCGCAGCAGCAGCGGAGGCGAGTGCGAGGGAGGGAGTGCGCCGCGTCCGGCCCCACCATGCTGACCGCGCTCGCCCCGCCAGCCCTGCCGGGGCTCCCAGGGCGGCTGCCTGCTGCCCCTGCGCGGCGCCAGGACTCCTCCGGCTCGTCAGGCTCCTACTACACGGCTCCGGGTTCTCCAGAGCCCCCAGACGTTGGGCCGGACGCGGAGGGCCGGGCGAATTGGCCCGGAGTGGCCCCTGCGCTGGGGGCGGGCGCGCAGCCTCGCCTGTCCGTCAGCGCCCAGAATAGCCGCCAGCAGCTCGGGCCCGGCTCGGATTTCCCGCGAGGCCCGCGCTCGGGCCCGCGGCCGCCCCAGCCCCAGCTGCGCATGCTGCCGTCGGGGGAGATGGAAGTCATCTTCGGCGCCGGGCCCCTGTTCAGCCGCTCCGACACAGCGGATAGCGAGGTGGAACAGCTCACGGCGCGGGCCTTCGGCAGCCTCTCTCTGCCTGGGGCCGCGTCTCCCACCCCCGCCGCACCTCAGCCCCAGGCCCCCGACAGTGGCTCCCGCTGGGCCACCTACCTGGAGCTGCGGCCGAGTCCTGCCACCCCAGCGCAGTTCGAGTGTGTGGAGGTGGCGCTGGAGGAGCGTGCCGCTCCCGCCAGGCCCCGGACGGTGCCCAAGCGTCAGATCGAGCTGCGCCCCCGGCCCCGGAGTCCCCCGAGGGAGGCCGACGCGCCGCGCCCCCGACTGCTTCTGCGCACCGGCTCCCTGGACGAGTCTCTGGGCCGCCTGCAGGCCGCCGCGGGCCTCGTGCAGACGGTGCTGGCCAGAAAACTGAGCCCCACCACTACCGCTGCCCCGAACAGCGCCACCTTCAGACCCACGGGACGGCCAGAGCCTGCGACCCAAGAAACGGCCCGCAGTACTCGAGTGGCCCCGGAGGAGGCCAAGTCTCGGCCACCTCGCGTGCATTATAGTTCAACCTCCGCCAGGACCCCACGGCCGTGGCCCAGCCTCCGCGAGCGTGCAATTCGGCGCGACAAGCCGGCGCCCGGGACAGAGCCGCTGGGTCCGGTTAGTTCCAGCATCTTCCTGCAGTCAGGGGAGAAGACCCAGGAGGCGCACAACCAAGAACCTAAGACTCAGTTCCCGCGAGTGACTCTGGATCGAACCGTCCTGAGGGCAGAGAGCCCGCCTTTAGAGTCTAGGACCCCCTGGGAGGTTCCAAGTAAGGCTGTGAGGCCGAGGAGCCCGTCCCCGCTGTGGCAGGCTCCAAATGGGACCGTGCAGGGTCCTCACTGTCCGTCTCCCCAGAACCTGTCCCCGTGGAATCGGGCTATTCGGAGGGCGAATAGCCCTTCGTTCCCCAAGGCATCCTCCGCATGGGAAAATCAGGATCCTGCCGTCAAGGAAACTGTCAGCAGAAGGAGCCCTTCTCCTCCGACCCCTTCCCAGTGGACTCAGGATGTTGACAGGGCAAGAAGCCCATCCCCCGAAGCTCCTTCCCAGTGGGAGGTTCCGCATCCGGCAGTCAAGGCTACCGTAGAGGGGAGTAGGAGCCCATCCCCGCCGGCTTTGTCCTCATGGGAGGCTCCAGACCGCCCTATTGGGACGTGGAGCCCGTCGCCCCAAGAGACCTGGGATCCCACGGTGCAGGGCTCATCGGTAGTATCTACGCGGGAAACTGTGAATGGCTTAGCCCAGGAGGAACTGGCGCCGCCCACGCCTTCCGCACCCGGGACTCTAGAGCTCACGGAGGCGCAGAGTCCGTCCACGCGGGAGATGCCGGCTATTGCCATCCGCGGCAGTCAGCCATCACCACAGGTGGCTGCACCCGAGCTGCCTCTCAGTTGTCTCATGGGGACCATGGATGCCAATGCGCGCCGGGAAGCCTTGGGCCCTGGAGACGCGGCCTCGGGACGGCCGCGCGTGGCCATTCCGCGGCCCCGCGACGTGCGCAAGATGGTGAAGACCACATACGCGCCAAGCTTCCCGGCAGGAACCCCAGGCTCAGGGCTGCCTGCGCCTCCTGCGGACCCCCGCGGGGAGGAGGGCAGTGCGTCCAAGACGCAAGAGCTCCGGGAGCTGGGGTCCCCCGCCCCAGCACACTACACTTCCGTTTTGCTCAAGGACTTTCTGCCGGTCGTGTCGCACCCCTATGAGCCCCCAGAGCTGTCCCCCGACACAGTCTCCCGGGACGCTTCGCAGCCCAACGGAGTTCTGCGGCGGAGAGCAGAGAACAGCACGGCGAAACCCTTCGCGCGCACTGAGATCCGCCTACCTGGTGCCCTGGCCTTGGGCCGCCGGCCGGAGGGAACCCGGGGAGTCCTGGTCCGCGGTCCTGGTGGAGAGAACCGGGAGGCTGAGGCCCAGCGCCTCGTTCCGGACGGCGAGGGTCGGACCAGCCCTCTGGGCAGCGCTCGCCTCTCACCCCAGCAGTCGCCCATAGGGCCAGCAGGGGCCCCACCTCCCCGACCACCCCGCCCCAGCTCCCCGCAGGCGCACCCTACCTCGAGCCCTGGGATAGCACCCAAACTGGAGACAACCCCTTCGGCCCCCGAGCCCGCGACTGCGGTCCAGTCGCCCCTCCCGCGGGAGCCCCAGGCGTCGGCGGGCAGAACTGCCCCGCCCCAGGCCCGCGCTGCCTCCGCGCCTCCGATGGACAGGTACTCGGAAGGCCCCTCCCACAGGGCGCGCAGGCTGCCTGGAGCCGCGCGCCCGGGGAAGGTCCTGGTGGACCCCGAGAGCGGCCGCTACTACTTTGTGGAGGCGCCGCGGCAGCCTCGACTGCGGCTGCTCTTTGACCCCGAAAGCGGGCAGTACGTGGAGGTCCTGCTGCCGCCCTCGCCCCAGGGGCCACCACGCAGAGTCTACACCCCGCTGGCCCTGGGCCCCAATCTCTACCCGCCCGCCTATGGGCCTATCCCTGGCCTCTCACTGCCTCCATCCCCGGGCCCGCCGGCCTTCAGCGGCCCCCAGCTACCCTGGGCCTCTGAGGCAAGCCCCCTGGAAGGGATGTACTACCTGCCAGTGAGTGGGACCCCCAGCCCCGCGCCTCCTCTGCTCCTCTGTGCTCCACCCTCCAGCTTCGGTCCTGCTCAGCCCGGCAAGGGCTCCTTGTTCCCTGGGTGAGGCCCCAGGGCCTGACCCCCATGGTGTTGGGGCCTGTTGACACCCTTGGAGTTTCTGGCATCCTGTCCCCTGCCCTCCTCTCCTTCTATCACCTCTTTCTTTTACCCATCCCATGCCATCTTCAGCCCAGAAGTTACCTTCAGACAATGTATCTGAGACACCCGGGGCTGATGGAGCTGGAGCTCAGGAAGTGGCTGCCTACTTCCTCTCCCAACAAAATTGTGTACCCCTTTCCCAAGCATTCCCAGAGTGCTGTGTTTGTGTGTGTGTGTAAAAGTGAGGAGTCCCAGGACATGTCCCCAGGAGCCAACCTGAAGGGATATTGGGGTTCTGGAGGGGCAGCAGGAAATGGGAGCAGCAAGGGACAGGACTGTCCCCAGAGGTAGTGAGCAGTCTGTCCCTCCCTGAAGGTGGGCCCAGCGATGTGCAGGCTAGTGAGCACTGGTGAGATGGAAGGAGAAGGACTCTGGCTATCAAATCTGTTATTCTTTGGAAGAAGATCTGAGCCTTGGCCTGGGAGGCTCTGGGGAAAGTAGCTAGTGTAGCCCCCAGGCCAGGCTAGGTCTGAGAAAGGGATCTGTGGGGACAGCAGGTGGAGACGGAGCAGGAAAGTAATATGTGAGGGGCTATGGAGGGTGGGCCTGGGATCTGGAGTGGGGATAATGGGAGTTGGGGGTGGGGAGGGGGCTGTAGCCTCGAGCTGGGAGCCCCATCTGTCATTCTCTCCTCAACCTCAGCCTCTGACTTGGCTCCTCTAAGCCCTCAGAGCTGAGCTGGCTCATCCTGAGGCCAGAAGTGAGGGCTTCAGCCATTCTCACCCAGGGTAGGGGGCAGATGAAGTGAATCATCAGGAAGGATTCACAAGCAGGGAGGATGGTTGAGCTGTTGCCCCAGAGGAGCCTCTTGACCCCTCTGCGTGGGGTGAGGGTGGGTTAGGGCTGGCAGTAGAAGGGATGCCCTTTGTAGGGCAGGCCAGAGAGACCTGGAGCCTTTAGCTGCTTCTACTCCCCCAGTAACAGATGTGGCAACCGTGCCCAGAGAGGGGCTGTCTCTTCAGGTTGGTCTCAGCATACAAAGGGATGGGACCCAGAGCCTGTGTTCCAATTGCCTGGAGATTCTAGGAGCCGCTGAGGAGAGCAGAGGGAGATGCGTGGGGTGGGAGGTGCTCTGTGTGGGGGTCTGTGTGTAGTCCTGAGCTTGAAGCGGCTGGGACTTGCTGGACTGGTATGTGATGGGATGAGTTTGGGGGAGAACAGTTCCCATTAGAAGCAGTGTTAGGGATGGAGATCGATGCCTTCCTTAAGTTCCAGGCCTCTGAAGGGCCTGGGTCCCTTGGAGTCCCTGCCCCCTTGCCTTGACTGGAAGTTGACTGGGAGAACTGTGAGTCAGAATAACCCAGATGTCTTGTTGTGGCCGGAGATGCTGGTTCTGATGGCTTGGAGGGCCCCGGGCCACTCCTGGGCCCCTTACCTCATCCTGGTGTTCAATAAATCACTGACCCAATGAGCCATGATGGCTGGAACAACTGGTGTAAGGTGTCTGATTTCCTGCCATGGCCCCTTGATACTCCCTACAATGCCCTTCCATGCCTGGGTATGGGCCTGGGTGGAGAGGATCCTAGGGCACAGGGAAGGAGACCATGTGTGTCTTTTAAACACTGTGGGGTCCCTACCTTAGGCTGGGAGGGAGCCTAAGCAGGCAGGGAGTTTTAGGCTGGCAACCATGCCTATGGCCTCATTCCTCCTGGTGGCTGAGTGGCCAGTGGGCTTTGGGGTCAATGGGGCTTGGGTTCCAGTCTCAGCATGGCCCCTCTAATTGTGTGACCTTGGCTTTGTCACTTCTCTCTGAGCCTTCGTGTCCTCAAGGGTAGAATAAAGGTAACAGTGACCAACCACCTCCTTCCCCAAGCTACTCAGCATAGTGCTCACCATGTGGCCAGATCCCAGGACGTGGGAGGTATCAGCCCCCAGGTGTCCTTGCCCAGGCCCAGCCCCTCTCCTTGCCTGGTTGTTTCCTATCTGTGAAATGGAGCTGAGTTGGCTGGAGCCGGGTCCACTAGAGGAGGTGCGCACATGGTGTCTCCAGGGCCCTGGGGGAAGGGAGAGAATGGGAGAGGTGAGGTGTCGGTTCCCCATTGGTCTGGGCTAGTTCTTCCGGGGCAGCCCCCACTGCACACACGCACATGCACACCTGCGCCCCAACCACAGCCCATACTCACTGAGCCGGCTCCACGGACCATGAGGCTGTTACTGCCACTGCTGCTGCTGCTGCTGCGGGCCTGGGCTGTCCCAGGGGACCTTGGGGAGAGGGCCCCACTCTCAGCCACTGCCCCACAGCTCGATGAGGAGGAGAAGTACTCAGCTCACATGCCTGTTCACCTGCGCTGTGATGCCTGCATGGTGGTGGCCTACCAGGTGAGTCCCTCCCCCAGCAGTTCCTCTGCCCCTGCCCAGGCCCCTCCTCAAGCCAGACCTCTCCATCTACCTCAGATCCCACCACTGGACTTCCATCCTCAAATCCCTATCCCCAGGCATTGAACTAGACTCAGCCTTCCATGATATTGCCATCTTCACCTCATCTGAACCTCCATGCCTCAGTTTACCCATTTGTCTGCCCAACAGAGAGCAGAGAGTCTGAGACACCCCCCAGTACCTTGAGACCCCAGGGAGTCACCAGCTTGTCCTCTCAGACTGTTCCCTTTCCAGGCATATCCTCAGGTCTGGACTCTTCCCAGATCATGACTGGGGAGCATTGGTGTATGTGTGCTGTGTGCATGTATGTTGAGTGCGTGAATGTGTGACTATGTGTGTGTCTGAGTTCACACACAAACCTCCAAGCATGCCTGAGGACCTCTGTGTGGGGAGGGAGGCCTATCAGCACACGTGTCATTAAAGACTGGGCTGGGTTTCTCCTTCTTGTGGTTTAAAATAGCATGTGCTGATGGGCAGGTGTGCCCTAGGGGAGAGGCCCCAGTACCAAGGCCTAACCTTCCACCTCAGCATTTCCCACCCACCCACCTCATCCCAGGAAAGTGGATTCTGCCTCAGCTTGCCCAGTCCCAGCTTTCGGCACCTAGGGGTGGGCCATGAAGTCAGCCTCCCAGGTGCTTCCTGCTCAAAAGCCTCCCTTGCCACCTCATTCACCCCCAGAGACCCAGGCTCCTGTCCTCCCCTCCCCCTTACTGAGGAGTCTTGAAGCCCTGGCTCTCAGCCCCTCTTTGTTCCAGATGTGGCAACATCTGGCAAAGGCGGAGGCCAAGCTTCACACCCCGGACTCCAGGGGGCAGCAGGTGCTGAGCGAGTTGGTATACACAGACGTCCTGGACCGGAGCTGCTCCCAGACCTGGAAGGAGTGAGTTGAAAATCTAGCCCTATCTTCCTCCTCCAGGGGCAGTGCTGGTGGGTGGAGGGTCTCACTCTCCCACTCACACTGCACACACACTCCACTAGGGCTCTGGACCAAGGTAGGGGACTCTCTGGGACAAAGTCTGAGCTCTGGAGCTGGAAGCAAGTGGGAGGGTAGGTGGCCAGGGGACAAGGTCACTGTGTGACCTTGGACTGGGAGCTTCCGCTCTCTGGTCCTCAGTTTTACATCAAGGAGGATCAGAATCTGGGCACTGAACTCAGCAAATGCCCAGTGTTCCCAGCTTCATGTGGAGATGGGTCCCTCACTGGCCAGGCTCCCACTAATGCTATATCTGCCCCTTCCCCACTGCCTCTAGCTACGGGGTACAAGAAGTGAACCAGGTGAAACGTCTCACGGGCCCAGGGCTAAGCAAGGGGCCAGAGCCAGGCATCAGTGTGATGATCACAGGGGGCCCCTGGCCCACCAGGTAATGACAGGAGGACGGGGTGGGATGGAGCCCTTGGAGCCTTGGTCTGCCCCACTGTGGGCTGGGCAGAGTCTGAGGCTGCTGCTGGACTCCCCTAGGCTCTCCGTGACATGTTTTCACTACCTGGGGGAGTTTGGAGAAGACCAGATCTATGAAGCCCACCGACAAGGCAGAGCGGCTCTGGAGGTGTTGCTGTGTGGAGGCCCCCGGGGGGCATGCTCAAAGGAGGCACCAGGCACAAGGACAGAGCTCTAGTCCAGCTCCTTCTTCCTCGACCTGCTCAGCCCCTGAAGAGAGCTGGGGCTTCCTCTGGATCTACCCCATGTCTTTCTGCAGGCTACCACTCTCCCTCCCTCCACCAGCTTCAGGGCACTGAGGCCTGGGCGGGGGCCAAGGCCTTCCCCTCTGGACTCAAATAAAACCCAGTGACCTGGATTCGTTCTCTCTGCAAAAGGTGCTTGGGCAGCTGGGAGGACAGACATTGGTGTTTCTGCTGATGTCGCTCCTAGAGAGGGCAAATACATGTCCCCACACTTTCCCAGGGGTAAGTGAGATCTGTCATGGTTGGAATTTGAGTGTGCTGTCAAAGGCATAGAGAACCAGTTATATGAACAGTGAAACCCCAGATCCATCAGGAGAGAAAAGAAAAACCAAGAAAAACTCCACAGGCAGACCACCCTGTGGACACACCTACTGCAACCGCTCCATGCTGTGTCCCTCCCAGAAGACTCGTCTCACTGGGCCTATGCCCAGCGGCTGCTCACTTCCTAAACTCTGCCTCTGTCCTCAGCTGGCATGGTTGGAGCCTAGATGCCTGCCTAGGACAGGACAGGACAGGGCAGGGTTCCCAGAACGGGCTGGATTCAGCATCTTGGCTCTAAGTCCTGCTCTCCCCAGAAATTATTCTGACCTAGGGCCCTTTCCATAGCAACAGAAAAAAGGGCCCCACCTGGGTCCCACCTGGGCCTGGGAGCCTAGGGTCACATGGCGCTACAACTCGCAGTTTCCTTTGTGAGTGTGTCTCTGATCTGCTGAAGCCGTGGGAGGTGGACAGAACAGACGCTCTAATCCCCAGTTGACAGACACAGAAACCCAGGCTTAGACAGCACAGAGGCTCAGGCCAAGTCTCAGGCTGAGCAGCGGCAGGGCTAGGAGGAGATTCAGATTTTGGGTTGGGGGAAAGTCGTTGCTATAGGAATGGGGGTACCCCAGGCAGGCCCTGACCACTGCAGCTTCTCTGAGCGGCACTGCAGCCCAGCCCCCTACATTCCATCGTCTGTCATTTGTTCCTGATCTGCCCGAGGCCCCTCCTCCCTGGCATTCTGCCCAGGAGAGAACCCCTAGGCACCAGGAGGAGAGCCAGGGCCCAGGAACTGGCGGAGCCATCAGTAGTGTCCAGCGTGGAGCTGGAACCTGTGATGTGGCCCTGTGTGGCCCTGGGTTTATGTGGAGTGATTTGGAGAGACTCTCAATCAGAACCCGGGTATTGTGGGTCCATTTGTGCAACTATATCTGAGACCATGGGCAACTTCCCAGCCTTGTCTCTCTATGGGGGTGTATGTGGTTTGGGTTGAATTGAGTGTCTACTGGACTGTGCTGCTGGAAGAGGTGGGGCCCTGTCTCCATAGCCCCCTGGAGAGTGGTGGGGAGGAAAAGGTGGGGAGGAAAGTGCTAAGGAACAGCTTAGAGGCTTCAAACTGGTCAGACGACTTTGGGAATCCAGGAGCTGGAGCCAAGAAGGGAGAGGGGAGGACAGGCGGACAGAGGAACAGGCGGAAGGCTGGACAGGCCGACAGATTCAGGGCTGTGGCATGAAGCTGCTGCCCAGCTGGAGAGCAGTGTTGCCCTTGGGCCCTGAGGACAGGGCCTGGCCATGGGTACAGCAACCCAGAAGTAAGTGGGCCCTATGGGAGCCGGGGCTGGGGCAGCAAGCAGGAAGCAGAACCAGGGACCTTAAGCCCAGCCTCCACGAGTTGAGTAGCCTCAGTGCCTGGGGCCCTTCCCAAGTCCCCTCAGCCAGCTCCAGGCCCCATGGCCTGGCTGGACCAGGCCTCCCAGAAGGAGACAGGCTGGGCCCAGGGCTGGCTTCAGGGGCTGTGTGACATGCAGTCACACAGGGCCCAGTGCTTAGAAAGGCCCCACATTCTGTTTAATGCTCTGCTGTTGCTGTCTTAACAGTTTTTAACGCTTTTGGAATAGGGGCCCCGCATTTCCATTTTGCACCAGGTCCCACAAATTATGTAGCCGGTCCTGGCGGGGAGGGGACATAGGGGCCAAGCAAGGCCAGACCAGCCTCAGCAGCTCCTTCTCTAGAGGTCCATCTGTTGTGTGCCTCAGGGACCTTGAGGGGTGAGCAGTGGTGGAGGGGAGGGCAGTCCCTTAACACATTTAATGTGTGATTTACAGTCGGAGCTCAGGCCAACCTAAATTTTAGGAATGGTCTTCTAAAATCTTGCTACCTATGTAGCCTTGGTCAGATCATATCTCCTAAATCTGTTTCCTCAGCTGTAAATACCACCCAAAGTCTGGGGTTAAACACGACAAGACATAGATGTTGCTTGGCACGTAGTCATTCGTAGTCATTCCTCAATAACGAGAGTGGTTATGATGATGATAATGATTAACTCGTTATTAATAAGCGGGAAAGGGCTTCATGCAGAGTGTGATGGAGTAAGTGCCCATTTCCGCTTCCTTTCCTCTCACGTCACCCAGGGTTTGGTAAACTGCCAAGACTGTCCACTCCTCACTGTCCACTTGGCCCTCTTGGAAAACAAGAACAGGTCTCGTGCCCAGGCTCAGGTGGCGACAGGGAAGGGACTCAGGAGATAACTGTGTGGAGGCTTGGGCAGCCTTTACCACTATGGCCAGAGTTAATAATGACCTCCGCCCGGATCCTCCTTTCGTAATCAGAGCTGGGGATCTGGTTACAGATTTACTTTGAACAATGTCTGATATGTGGAGTAAAGTCCTCCGTGGCCTTCATAAAGCCATCCCTTCTTCTCTTCAGGAACTGCACACACTTGTGCCCCAAAGATGAGAGCCCAAGAGGACCCCGAGGGCCGGACACAGGTGCTGGGGGATGAGTGGGAGTTGGTGGGTGCAGGGCAGGGTGGGAGCTGGAGGGCCTCCGCCAGCCTTCTCCCTGGGAGGGCAGAGACAAAGGTTCTGATGAACTTGATCAAGAGTGAGTGTCCCCGGCTGACTGTGGCAATTGGGGGTTGGGGTGGGGATGGTAGTAGGGGTGAAGAAGCCTTCAGCTTTGTGACTGTATGACTCCAGGTTGAGGGCCAGCAGGGGCCCAACCTATCCTCCCCTCAGTGATACCCCAAGGCCCTCCTAGGGGTAGAGGTGGGACCAGAGTAGGCTCAAGAGGGCCTGTCCATTGTCTCGAAGCCTCTTGATCCCCTCTCCTGGTGCCCCTCAGACCTCCTGATTTAGGGGCCCATTCTCTTGGCTAGAATCCCTGGGTTTCGAGGGCTCCAGGAGCCATCACAGTGGACTCAGCCCTATACAAGGCAATGTGAGGTGGGAACCGGGTATAGCCAGGCCAAGGATTGGTGGGTGGGTGAACCATGAGGGAGGGTGGGGCTTGGTCCAGGCTTGGACCTCATTCTTACAGGCCACTCAGGCAACCTGATTGATTATAGGGCAGAATGGACTTTGCCAGTCCCCACCCTGAGTTACTTCTCTCTGCTGCCTCCAGCATGAGTCCCTGGGCTCAGCCGGGACCTCTATCGGGGACCCTCCACTGTTCCTGCCCACAGAGTCCAAGTTTGACATGTTGTACAAGATTGAGGACGTGCCGCCCTGGTACCTGTGCATCCTGCTGGGCTTCCAGGTGGGTTTCCCTGCAGGGTCTCCCACCCCAACTCTGCATGTTCCCCAGGATCCCGGCCCCCTTTCTGGACAACAAGGTTATCTGGGGTAACAGAAAGAGAAAACTAAGGTCAGCAACAATGACTGTCACCAAGCAGGGGTGGGGAAAAGGCTCGATGGTGCCTGAGAGAGGATTAACCCCTGGGAGCATGCGTCACCTGCCAGGCAGGCTGAGTGTCAGTGACAGGGAAGAGGGCCCACTCCACAGAAGCCATAGGAATAACTTGGGGTCAGATTAGTAACCCCCAGAGAGGTGAGCAGTAGCTCTCTGGGAATCCCTTGTGGGAGGGTCAGTCCTGGGTGGGCACATTGCCAAGGGAGGCATGGGTTCAGGCCCACTGAGACAGACATGAGAACTGTTAGGGTGCCCCTATTTCCCTGTGAGCTCCTTGCGCCCTGCCTCATGCACTCTCCCCCCTGCCCCTAGCATTACCTGACTTGCTTCAGTGGCACCATCGCTGTGCCCTTCCTCTTGGCTGAGGCAATGTGTGTGGGCCGTGACCAGCATGTGGTCAGCCAGCTCATCGGCACCATCTTCACCTGTGTGGGCATCACCACCCTCATCCAGACCACACTGGGCATCCGGTGAGCTGCCCCACGCTGCCCCCACCCCCACCCCCCAACACACACAGTAATCCACACAACAGGAGCAGGTGGTCTCTCTCAGAGGACTCTTATGGGACAAAAAAGCTGTGAATCTGCCTCCAATCCCAGGCCAGCCTTAGAGCCAGGCAGCTGGGGTCCTACCCTGGGCCCTTGGCAATCCTCAAGGACGAAGAGTCTGTGGGTTTAAGGGAATGTGTCCTAGCTGGGCTCTCCCATCAAGCCCCAAGCTGGGTAATCAGGACCACCTGCTTCCTTGCTTCCAGGGCCTGTGTGGGGCTCTTCAATGGCCCATCCTCCTGGGAGCGTCCTGCTCCTGTCTGCACAGCCCTGGACCTGGGTGGCCAAAAGATGGCTGTTAGTGTGGTGGGAGGATGGAGGAAGGTTGTGAGTGGAGCCTCGATACAAGAACTGAGCTGTCTACTTTTGTGCATGTGGCCCCTCACAGTGTAGGAGCTGGTGTTGAGCAGGAAAAGGGGGTAGGTTGTGGGCCAAGGGCTCCATTTGTTTTCTTCCTTGGGCCCCGAAAATGTTAGAGTCCTGCCTGGGGCCTTAGTGACTTCCCTCTGCTCTGCCCCTGCTCTGTCCCTCTGTGGCTCTGTCCCTGTGTGTGATTCTTTCTATCCCTCCCTCTGTGCCCCTCACTCTGGGTCTCCCTGTCTTTGTGTCTCTGCCCCCCCCCCCCCCCCCCCCCCCCCATTCCTCTGTGCCTGTCTTTCCAGACTGCCGCTGTTCCAGGCCAGCGCCTTTGCATTTCTGGTCCCAGCCAAAGCCATCCTGGCCCTGGAGAGATGGAAATGCCCGCCGGAAGGTGGGCACACTTCTGGGGTCTGCTGGAAAGGGGAGGCCCAGGAGCTTGGAGGTCTGGGTGATTGTCCCGAGTCCAGACACCGGTGTGCATTCCCTCCCTCTCTTCTCTGTTCCCTGTCCATGTGTGTGTGTGTGTCCCTCTCTCTCTGCCCCTAGAGGAGATCTACGGTAACTGGAGTCTGCCCCTGAACACCTCTCATATCTGGCACCCACGGATGCGAGAGGTGCGTTTGCATGTGGGGCAGAAGAGACTTAGACCTGAGGAGGGGGCTAGATGGGAAAGAGAGCTACTGATGAGTTGGGGGATGCGAGGAGGTGGTCTGAAGCTTTTTTTTTTTTATGTGGAGGTCATGGCCTCTACATAGTGACTTATAGCTGATCTTTGTGCTTCCAGGTCCAGGGTGCAATCATAGTGTCCAGCATTGTGGAGGTGGTGATCGGGCTGATGGGGCTTCCTGGGGCCCTGCTCAGTTACATTGGGCCTCTCACAGTCACCCCCACTGTCTCCCTCATTGGCCTTTCCGTCTTCCAAGATGCTGGAGACCGAGCAGGCTCCCACTGGGGTATCTCAGCTTGGTGAGCAGGCACCAGGATTGATCCTAGCCCAGTCCCAGCCTCCTCACCCACTTGATGTCTCACCCCCTTAGTCCTGGCTCCTGCCCCTAGCCCGGCCTGCCAGCCATCTCTTCCTTGTGCCTCTGCCCCCAGCTCCATTCTCCTGATCATCCTCTTCTCCCAGTACCTGCGCAACCTCACCTTCCTGCTGCCTGTCTACTGCTGGGGAAAGGGACTCACTGTCTTCCGCATCCAGATCTTCAAGATGTTTCCCGTAAGGAGCTGACAGGCAGCTGGGTCTGGGACTAGGGCAGGGCCTGGACCTGTGTCCAGGGCTAAAGTCGGGGGCAAGGGCTGGGACAGAGGGGGAGCTAGAGGCAGAGCAGAGATGAGGTCCCAGCCCGGGGCTGGAGCAGGTGTTGGGGTAGAGTCTGAGCTAGGGCTGGGGCAACTGCTAGGGCTGGAGCTAGGGTGGAGGTAGGGGCTGGTTAGCCTGGACTGAGCTCTCCAAGGCAGCTCAGTGCACCCCTCACCCCACCCCATTTCAGATTGTGCTGGCCATCATGACTGTGTGGCTGCTCTGCTACATCATGACCCTGACAGATGTGCTGCCCGCAGACTCCACAGCCTATGGCTTCCAGGCACGAACGGACGCCCGAGGGGACATCATGTCTATTGCGCCCTGGATCCGCATCCCCTACCCCTGTGAGTGACCCCACCTTGGCCCTCTGCCTCCAACTAAGACCATCTGTGAGGCCACTAGTGACCCCAGTTCAGCTGATGACATAACTAGCATCAGCTGCACATATATAGTGTGCCAGGCAGAGTGGTGTTTTGCTCAAAGTCTCACTCTAGCTTCATGGCTCTGAGTGATCCCAAATAAGCTCCCCTAGCTTATTTGTACAGCTCCCACCCCAGCTTGACATCCCTTCCTCTGCCCCCTGCCCAAGTCCTGCCTAGTCCACTCCCTGACCCACCTAGAAGCACTGCATCCAACCTCCTGTCTCCTCATGACCCAGGTCAGTGGGGCCTGCCCACAGTGACTGCAGCTGCTGTCCTGGGAATGTTTAGTGCCACACTAGCAGGCATCATTGAGTCCATCGGAGATTACTATGCTTGTGCCCGTCTGGCTGGTGCGCCACCCCCTCCAGTACATGCTATCAACAGGTATGCCTACCTGCCCTCCCCAATATCTGATCCCCTCAGGGGCTACACAGGAAGCAAAGGTAGAAACAGAGTTGAGTCCCAGAGGTGTGGACTTGGGCAAGTCACTAACTCTCCAGACCTTGTTCTCCTTACTTATGAAATGGGGATGCTCTCATCAGAGTGTTTCGAGTAGCTGAGGAGATAATGAAGTCCGAAGGAAACTACAGTCATTAACGATGGTCCATGTGCCTAGCCATGGATGTGCATTCTCTTACGCAGTCTGCTGACGACTCTGTAAGACGGGTACCCTTATTATCCCCATTTTACAGATGAGGAAACTGAAGCCCAGAATCGCCTAAGGGAGTAAGTGCCAGGGCACTGGACTAGCGCTCGAACCTAGGCTCCTGGCTCCCAGACCTACTTCTGGCCTGGAGTGGGAATTACTACGGACAGGTAGTTGCAGCTAGCACAGACCCAGAGAAGGCAAGCAGCCCAGTCAGGATGATGGGGTGATGGGAGAACATAAGCCAGGGCAGAGGCTGGACTAAGCCCCCCACTCCCTTTCCTTACAGAGGGATCTTCACCGAGGGCATCTGCTGCATTATCGCAGGGCTGTTGGGCACTGGCAATGGGTCCACCTCATCCAGCCCCAACATTGGCGTCCTGGGGATTACCAAGGTGCCACCACAAGCCAGAGCAGCACGAAGCCCCACCCCCATTCCGTGTGCCGCAGGCCCCGCCCCAAGCGGGGTCTCCGCTTTGGTCTAGCCCCACCCTGTCTTTGAGAGGCCCCGCCCTGCGTCAAGCCCTGGCCCATTTGTGCCTCCCTCCTATAACAGGCCCCGCCCCCGGGACTAACCCCGCCCCAGCCTCGCCCCCTGGGTCTAGCCCCGCCCCCTGGCTCGCTGGCAGGTAGGCAGCCGGCGCGTGGTGCAGTACGGTGCGGGTATCATGCTGGTCCTGGGCACCATTGGCAAGTTCACAGCTCTGTTCGCCTCGCTCCCGGACCCCATCCTGGGGGGGATGTTCTGCACCCTTTTCGGTGAGTGCCCCGCGCGTGTCCGGGGACGCAGCGCGGTGGCGGAGTGGTGGAGCCTCTCTGTGTTCCCCTCCCAGGGCTGACCTCTCTGCGCCCTCAGGCATGATTACCGCTGTGGGGCTGTCCAACCTGCAGTTCGTGGACATGAACTCCTCCCGCAACCTCTTCGTGCTCGGATTTTCCATGTTCTTCGGGCTCACGCTGCCCAATTACCTGACTTCCAACCCCGGCGCCATCAACACAGGTGCCTCCACTCCCTAGGGGTGCGGGAGGTGTGACAGGCCCGACTCTGAGCACAACCCTTTCTCTCAAAGGCTCCACACAGCTAGAGCCACAAACCCTGCACAACCTCTGGATGTTAATTAGCAACTGAGAGGATAATTAACAGCTGTCCTTTACTAAGACACTTTCTATGGACAGGTGCTCATTTAATTTTCGCAACAGCTCCACGAGACAGATATTATCTCCATGTTACAGATGAGGAAAGTGAGGCTCAGAGAGGTTAAATGATTTGTCCCAAGACAAGAAGTAGCAAAAGGCAAAACTGGGATTTGAATCCAAGGATGGAAGAGGATGTGCAGAGAGGCTTGAAAGTCAGAGTTTTGTACTGTCCCATCTCCACACCTGCTCAAGGATGTCAGCAGGCTGCACAAGTGGGGAAAGTTCCTGAGCTCTGTTCTCTCCATGGAGCCATGATACCCATTGGCCCTCGGCCTATTCCACAGGCATTTCTGAAGTGGACCAGATTCTGACTGTGCTGCTGACCACGGAGATGTTTGT